>NC_090448.1:1012704093-1013035760 GCF_031143425.1 Pleurodeles waltl
AAAACAACAGGTCAAAGAGCAGTGCTTGCGCGTTGCGAAGCTCAACCTAAAAACAACGTAGATTGATGGGCATGCTTCTATTGTGTCACCTTCCAAAAGATCTTGCCCACAGGGAGTTTCCACAAAAGTTTGAAGGGAACAGTTATTTGTTCAGTCTATGTAAAGGATGATGCCGCTGTGCCTAAGAATTATCGTTTAATGGGTTTATTAGATGTGGGGCAGAAAGTCCCAATGGAACAGGGTGGGTTTAAAGAAGGGCACTCAACCGTCAACCATTGATTCAGCCTGTGTTCAATGGCCAAGAAATCAATAGATTTAAGAGGGAAACTGATTTGCTGTTTTGTGGACTTCTGCACCTCCTTCGACTTTGTAGACCGAAATCTATTATGGACAACATTGAGGAGGTTCGGATTCCACAAGGATCTTCTTCTGCTCCTCCAAGAGTTGAATAGTGATAATTGGGTACGGGTGATACTAGACATGGTGGGCACATTATTAAAGAAAATTCAGCTGAAGAATGGTCTGCGTCAGGGCTGATATTTTGGCTTCCTTATTATTTTCCGTTTTTGGCTGACCTGCTGAATACGTTAAAGGAGGCTAATGGGTTGTGTCCCAAAATGATGGGCACTCATGTTTCATGTCTATTGTATGCAGCTGATTTAGTGATAATGGACGTGACCGAAGTAGGGCTATAAAATAAATTGGATGTCTTTCAGGATTACTGTATAAGGAAAAAGCTCACTGTTAACTTTGATTAACTGAGATAATGGTGTTGAGAAAAGGAAAGAGAGGGTACAGTTGGTATTTGGGTGGTACTAAAGTGGATGTAGTGGAAAAATATAAATATTTGGGTATGTAGTTTGATACAAAGTTAAATTGGAGAGAGCATATCGAATCATTATACACTACCACTTTGACATCAATTTGGGGCCTAAAACAATTCAGGCGGAAGTATAGTGGGCCCTTCTTATGTCCCATACTGTCAGCTTATAATGCAATGGTCCTCCTGCAATTCCAGTATGCAGCATGGGGTGGAGGTTTTAACCCTTGGGCAGGGGGTGAAGGGGGAAATTGGATTGGATTTATGAAGACGGTAAATGCCTGAAAAGACTCCTTATACTGCTTCCCTCCGGTTCAGGCCATAAGGGTGGGGGGCAAGCTTTCTTCCTGGAGCTATCTGGGGTCATTAGCCACACTGCTTTCTTTTGGCAGAGGTTAACCAGGGAAGATACCCCTAAAATAGCGCACCTCTGTAAAAACGAGGCTGAACATGGACTTTGTAATAGGTTGGGAATACAAATCAGACCAGTGGAAGCAGATGCTGCAGATCTCTAAATTAGAGCTTCTGACATCTGCTTATAATCGAGAGGAGGATTTGCAGTATCTGAGAGGTAAATCCTCCATTCAGGTTCTGACAAAAGGTTGTATTGAACGCAAGAGTTTCCCATATATTGAGGCCACCTGAGTTGTCATTAGAGTAACATTTCTGTTCAGTTTAGCGTATAAGGAGATGGGTCAGTGTATTATGATTCCTTGTAAGTGATGTAGGTCAGCTATGGATATAAAGTGGCAGTTTCATAACAGTCTGTGGGAATGGATTTGTATTGTCATTTCCTAGCTAGACCTATGTTTTTGATTATGTCCTTTGATCTAATGTATTGTGGCATCATAAAACAAACAGAATTGTTATTTTAATTTGTTTCTTCTTTCCAGCTTGCAGCTCGAGCAGCTGAGAGACACCTAAATGATATTAAAAAAGAAAATGCGCACAGTAGACAAAAGTAAGTACTGTGCAACTATTGGGCAAAAGGTGAAACCACAGTGGCTTGTAAAATAAAATGTGATTCTACGGAACCGAAAGGGCACAACATTAATTGCAATATGTTGCAAGTGTGTCACCTTTAGCTACAGTTTAAAATCTCAGCTTTGACAATTGATTATTTGACATTCTGTTTCAATTGAGTTTGCCGGTTCAAGTTCTGGTGAGTATGCATGTACCATGACTGCTTAGACATTAGGAGGAGCAGCACTCTCAAAAATCACATCCAACACTTTTGCACAGCTACAAAATGTTGTGTTTTGACGCTAAGCCATAATGGGATTGATGCCGCTGTGTAGAGCTGCTCTGTTTCCTGTACCTTAAATCACCATATTAAACAAAGTGGGGTCCAAATTGAGAGTACAGTTGCAGATTCTATTGGCAATGTGGATAGCACAGTTTTATTGAGGTGCAGTAGTTCCCATTCCTCATTACGAGACTCATTTCTACTGTGCACAGATATGGGACAGTATCAAACCCAAGCAACCAGTGTTTACTAGGTATTTCAGCAAACCATGACGTGCACTGCAATATCCAAACCTCTTGGTTGCCAGGTTAGAGACTTTGCCAAAAGCAACCCTGCGTTCAAGATTTCTAACCAATATCTTGGTGCATTGGTTTTGAGATCACTATAAGGCTCACAAGAACAACTGTTGCACACACTGCCACTAAAACAAACACATGGGTCTAAAACAGCATAATAAATTAATCATAAAACTTGACCCTGTCAGTGTCTAAACTGCCTTCTCTCCCAACAGTTGAGATAACATGCCAGTACATATAAAAACATATTTTTCTTTGTTAATAGCTTAGTCCCTCCCTTGACTAATATGCACCAGGTTTTCCTAAAAACGTTAGGGCAGTTAATTGTCCATTCGATTTTGCAAATTTGGGCCCAGATTTACCAAGGGTGCTAATTAGGGTAATTTCCAGCACTCTGTTTTGTGTAAGGGAGATTTAATGGTCAAAACGGCTGAATGAAAATCCATCAAAATTGCCCCCAATCAGTGCGTTTTCCAGGTTTCGTGAATTTTAGTTTGTAGCTGGGCAGTACAGATTATACAAAAGGATATTTCTGCTATTCTCATTAGTCAAATTCAACCGATCCTTCACAAATAGAAACAAAATTGATTTACAGCAATCATGAAACATTTCCTGCCAACAGCCATTTAATTCCCTGTGTAGTTCTTTATTGGTGATTTTGCACAAAAACAACAGAATGGTGACAGAACACAATCATTGCCACAGTATACGATAAGGACTACATAATCGACAATACCTTACAATATAGAAGCAGTAACAAGTACACTAGGTTCCAGTTCATGCATTCTAAGTTACATGTCTTCTTCAAGAATAGTCAGAGGTGGTGAGCAAATAGGTCATGAAAGGGCCCCAGATGTCTCTAGGCGGTGACGAAATTGGAAGTTCCTCAGCATACAAATCTAATTGCTCCTTACAGTAAGTCATGTCTAAAATATCCTGCTTCCTTGTAGGAGCAATGTGTTTGCCTCAACAGATGACAATTTACCCTTTAGATAAAAGAAGGCCCCTGTTTCGAGATGTCCTGTGTAATTGATCACAGACATCAAGATTTGTCCATACAAAATTAATGAAAAAAACATAGGCGATATGCTGATCCTCTTCCTTCCCTTAAAAAACACAGTCTACCCCAGTCAAAAATGGTTGATGTGCGCCATCATATTTTATTTAAGCTGGAAGGATGTTCACGAACATCAGGATAAATAAAAAACACAAGCAGCACAATGGGAACCCCCTGCAGCGTGTTGCACACTTTGCGCTTATACTTGATTTCACTTCCACTAATCATCGTGGCCCAGAACCAGGAGATCTTAAGAAAGCACCCAGACCTTGCCAAATGACCTATGACCTCTGAAAGAGAACCCTTCCAGGCATTGCCAGTGGTTCAGTGAATAATACGTCATACCTCCACCCCACTTCCCTCTCCCTGGAGTTAATTCCCACACTTTAATTTGCTGAATTGTTATGAAATTCAAGTGTTGGTGCTTTTGTACTAAGGAAATTATCTTACCCTGAAGAATATGTTATCAAACCAATGAGAATTGTCCTTCTGTTTCATTCAAGAGAGATTCAGAATGCATCTTCTACCAACATTTACTCTCCGACTGAATCAAAACTGTATCGATCAGAACAGAGCGCAGCAATTTTGGTTCTTGGCTGTTCTTGGTATCTCCAGGACAACAACCCTTTTGCTGCCTTATTAAAGATATGTATATGACCTCCGGCAAATGGATTTGCAGATTTTTCACTCTCTCATATAAGTGATATGAGTTCTCTTCAAACATTTTAGTATCACAAAGGTAGCATTATTATTTGTCACATATACCACTAAGTGCTACTGTACATTCATAGACATAAACAATTTTGGCAGACTTTGGAAGTTGACTGTGTGTTTAGCATAATTAGGAGCTTTACAGTTAATAATTTTGTGTAAAAAATATGTTTTTAATTGCACAGATTAACAGAATTTGAGTTTAAACTGGAACTACTGGAGAAAGATCCCTATGCCCTTGACGTCCCCAGGATGTTTGGAAGAGGTACTGATTGTGATTAATAAGATATTTTCTGCTGTATGTATTCTGTCTAATTATAAAATCATAATTTGAGTGTGCAAATTCCTTATGGAGTTTTATTTTGTTTGCCTCTACTTTTACTTGAGTATTTTTCTTTGGTGCTGTAATTGCAGAGAACTCTCCCTATGGACCATCCTCTCTGGGCCGGCCCTCCCCTGAGACAAGAGCCTTTCTTTCTCCTCCAACCTTACTGGAAGGCCCACTGAGAATTTCTCCGATGCTTCCAGGCGGAGAGCGAGGTATGTTTGCAAACATGTTTATCTCTCGTGCACTGTAGTTCCCTTTATCTCTTCCTAGTGTATGTTTCTGTGTAGTTTTCTGTTAAAAGCATATAAAGTATTTATGACTTAGGTTTATTTGACCAATATTGAAAATGTTTGAGGAGCAAATATGTATTTTCATTCTTTATATTGTTGGGGAATTGGCACAGTTTCTTAAAACATGAAGGACCTCATTATCGTTCGGCCCTAGTTTGGTGCGGAGATGCCGGGGAGACAGTTTTTAAATTACAGACTGGTATTTCCACACCAAAACGTGACCATTAGGAGTTTTTTTCCTTCAAAATGGGGAATAACTAGGCGGGCACAGAGTTATGGGTGCTTTTCCTTGGACTTTTTTCCTCTAACACATAAATAGAGGAAAATAACACATTTTCCGTCTGCTCTGAGGAGGTGGAACATGTCAGCGAGAATGCCCTTGGGGGCAGGCTGGGGCCTGTTCAGGGGGTGCATTGCCTGCACCCCCTCAAACAGCTGCAGATGGTGGGCAGAAGCTGGACTATGCTGCTACCTGCAGCCCTTGCACTGCTGTATTTGTGACTGGCTTGGTGCCTCCAAACCTTGAAATATTAGGTCCGGAATTTCAGTCCTGATCATATTGGTCCCAAATACACTTGAACTTGCGACTTATGATATTTGACCTGGAGTTGTCGCTCCAGGTGGATTATCCCTACTTGCAATGAGGGCCTAGGAGTTATTTTATGGGCAAAAATATTCATTATGTGTTTCTGCTCCGTCAGGGTCAGCTCAGCTATTTTTTTTTTGTTGAGTTTCAGATTCAGGTTCAGTTTGGTAGTAATAAACTTTTGATGGAAAGACGATCTACAAATAGAATTACGGTAACTAACAACATCACCAAAGAGGTATTCATACATTATTCGTTTAACAAGAATTTGGCAAACGTGTCAAACTTGTAATGATGATATTTGTATATTTCTATAAATCAACAAATATAGCTTCTAGGTGCTAGCACATTGTTTAAGGCACAAGGATGAGATGGTGTTTGGCTAAACTCACACAGAGAGCCAGTGAAGAGGTCTGACCCTTATCTACCCACTTAGAAGACCAAACCGGCTGACTAGTCACATTGGTCTTCACTTTTTATCCTCAGTCAAGACTTAAAACTACCTGCTCGAACGTTTCAGCAGCATTGATTAATTTATGTTTTTCGTCCAGGGTAAGCAAATGCATCTATACTAATTACATTATTAACTACAAATTATATTGACGAGCCTGCTGTGGGTTGATCACCACATATTGCTAATAAGTATTTTAATCATTCAGACGATTCAGATAAGCATAGGAACCATAGGCAAACAGGCTGTGCTTGCTATCTCTGACGTTTGACAAGCAACCTGATACATACTTTTATATATGATTTCTGTTGTTGTCTCACTAGAACATAACTTGGTGTAATACAATAAATATAATTTCTGCTAGAATTTACCTTCTATATGCTTACTTCAAACACGTACATATTGTAGTAAATTATTTGTGGGGTTTTTTTATGGAGCAACAATCATCTACAACTCGGATGTCTCAAAGTGTAGAGGTTTTCATTTAAAATGTGTATATAACTATAACTGTAACTAAATATCAATGAGAATTGGGACTGTTAAAGTCCAATAAAGCACTAGTCAAATACAATTTGTAAAAATGTTGAATAAAATTAATAGTTCTTTTAATTAATAATGGGCCTTAAAAGACCAATTTTAGTGACATTTTTCTCCCCCACCACAATTATTTATCTTGCAGAAAATGTATGATCGTAAATGTGTTTGTTGTATTTTTGGTAGCATGTGTATTTTATAATGAAGGCTTTAGGACATTTGATTCAGATGTAGCAGTAGGTTAATGGGAGGTCTCTCTGAGAAGACAGACAGATCTTGAGAGCTTTTCATGAGGTGATGTGGGTGTCAGTTGCTCTGATTATAGCTGATTGAGAGTGTAAACATAAAGCAGCAAGATCAAGATAGAATATACATCTGCTGCTTTTCCAGGCCTTGTGCAAAGTGGCAATTCTTGAGGGTCGGTGCGGCCAGATTTCAGAGACTGCCTGATGTTTTACGCTGTAATTTGCAGATTAGTAAGAGAGGATTGATTTTAAGGAAGTTATTATGGATAGTATTCAACACTGAGAGACTATAATCATCAAGCTCCTTTTATCAGTGGAGGGATCGTCACACACAGGAGATGAGATGTTTGGACATTTTGGTTTACAGACGGCTTGTTATAGGCTTCTGAGGTGGATCTTAAGTTGGTTTTGGTGGTTCACGTAAATGCAGTGTTCATGACGTGTAGTTGTAGATACACATCCTCTTGCAATTTAGTGCTGGGCTCGGACATTTACAACTTTAGAGTCACAAGGTATAATGACCCTTCCGTTAGGTAGTATTCCGCATGAACATTGACTCCATGGTTAGATTGTTTTCTTCCGCCGTCGGGTTTGGATGTGCATAGTCGAGGTTGTCGGGTGACACCCCATTGCAATCTTTGTCGGGCCTCTCCGGTTTCTCTTTTTTCTGATACCCCGACAAACAATCTGTGCTCCTGTTTTTCCATCAACAACCTCACATTTGACTATTCAGCATCGAGATTGAATGGTCGCAGTGTGATGGAAAAGGCACCTTTCAGGTACGGTCCACAGTGCCATTTCAAGTACTCATGGACAGACCAGCATGCAGTCTGCAGTTTGTACCTCTCCCCAGAACACAGCGAGGCCTCCTGTTCATCCTGCCTTACCTTCAAATCCAAAACCAAATTAGTAATTGTCGGGCCAGACGCCGCACACAATGCATCTTAGAACAACAAAGATAAGAGAAGATCCCTAATATCTTCAGGGAGGATGTGGAATGTAGGACGTCGAGTGGGTTATTGATGCCAGACAAGTTACAGTTTTCAGCCAGGAACCTGAGTCACAGGATCCGGATCCACAACCTCCTTCATCCAAACGACACAGCATACACACAGTGAGTACCACATCACCACATGGCACTCACCGCCATTCTATGGGCAGGTCTTTGAGCCCTCATTCCAAGTCCACTGGGCTGCACACTGCTTTACAGCCCTGGCCTGCACCGATTCAGCACCTTAAAGCAAAGCTTTCCTCAACGGCAGTAACGTCTTCAACACCCATCACTTGTGTGGTATTGAGAGACAGTTGGTAGCCAAAAGAACTGTTGGCATTGAAAACTGCTTCGTGGTCCAGGCAAGACGAGATCACACGACCTGCTTTAGATTCAAAACACGTTCCTCGGGAAAACAGCTTCGGAGCCGAAATACGTTTCTGCGTCTAAGGTGGCTTCGAGACCCACACAGCCGACACAGCTCACACGGCCATCAACAGCAGACTGTGATGTTCAACAGCCTATCCTTGAACGCCTTCTGGAGGAGCTGGACTCTCATTGGCGACATGTGTATATCCATCCCCACACAGGCACCATAATCATTAACCCTCCACCTCAGATTCAGCAGATTCTTGCTCGAAAAAGACAGCTTAACTTCGAGGACGAAGGACCCACCATTGCCCCCTAACAAAGCAATTTTATGAGTAGTGTCTTTAATACTGCGTATCTTTTTATGGACGGAGTCTCTTCCACAAGTGCTGGGACTCCACACTCGTAAATATATTACTTGAAAGATTACTTTGTGACTTGCACAACGTGACTTACAAAACATTGTAAACGTACACAAAAGCGTAAGTTTACCTTTGTGAATCAGGCCCATTGTGTTTTATTGCCACAAGGTGATACTGAGTACTCACCCCTTTTAAATCCCCAAAATGTAGCGTTATCTTCCTTTTATAACAATATGTTCGATGGCATCTGTCGCTGTAGATACGCATGTTATGCAATAGCTCGCCATCTGGTGTTGGGCCGGAGTGTTACAAGTTGTTTTTCTTCGAAGAAGTCTTTCGAGTCACGGGACCGAGTGACTCCTCCTTCTGTCTCCATTGCGCATGGGCGTCGACTCCATCTTCGATTGTTTTTTTTCCGCCTTCGGGTTCGGACGTGTTTCTGTCGCTCCGAGTTTCAGAACGGAAAAATAGCTAAATTTCGGAAGATTTTCGTCGGTATTGTTGGGTTCGGCGTAGTTAGATTCAACACCGCGTCGAAGGATCGAAGAGCTCCGGTGCCCTTCGGGGTAGTTTTTTCGATCCCCCGTCGGGGCCTGGTCGGCCCGACCGCGTGCTGAAGAACGCCGATGGAACGGACCCCGTTCCGTTTCTGCCCCAAATGCCACAATAAATACCCCTACACAGACCAACACTTGGTCTGCAACCTGTGCCTGTCACCTGAGCACAGCGAAGACACCTGCGAGGCCTGTCGTGCGTTCCGGTCCCGAAAAACACTCCGAGACCGTCGAGCCAGAAGACTTCAGATGGCGTCCACGCCGACAGCCCAACGGGAGTTCGAGGAACAAGAAGAGGAAGGTACCTTCTCGATTCAAGACTCGGACTCCGAAGGATTCGACGATACACAAACCGTGAGTAAGACGTCGAAATCCACTCAGAGGAACATTTACAAGGCCCAGGGGACGCCACTGCCACCAGGCCATGGCTCGACCCATAAATTCGGTGACCGACCGTCGGCACCGAAAAAGGCCCAAACAGTGCCGAGATCGTCCGACTCCGGTCGAGACACCGGCACACAGCCTTCTCGGGACCGAGAAAGTGCTGGAGACAAGCGTCGACACCGAGATGCCGGTGCTGACACGGCTCGACGCCGAGACAGCGGGCCCGACGAAGATCGGCGCCGAGAGGTTTCGGCCCCGAAAAAGAAAAAAGTCACCTCTGAGCCGAAAAAGGACGCTGACAGGGTTTCGGTACCGAAACAATCTGCAACCGACCCAGCTTCAGGCTCTTATACAGAAGAGCACTCGCTAACCTCACAAATGCAAAAGCATAGGTTTGAGGAAGAGCTACAATCAACGGATGTGGACCATACGCAAAAGCGTATTTTCATACAGCAGGGGACAGGAAAAATAAGCACCCTTCCCCCTATTAGAAGAAAGAGAAGGTTGGAGTTCCAGACTGAACAGACACCACAACCAAAAGTGGTGAAAAGAGTTACTCCACCACCCTCTCCACCGCCCGTGATTAACGTCTCACCAGCACAAACTCCATCACACTCCCCAGCTCACACCACCATGAGCCAGGGTGACCAAGATCAGGACGCATGGGACCTATACGACGCACCAGTGTCAGATAACAGTCCGGAGGCATACCCTACCAAGCCATCTCCACCAGAGGACAGCACTGCGTACTCTCAAGTGGTGGCCAGAGCAGCACAATTTCACAACGTAAGCCTCCACTCAGAACAGGTCGAGGATGATTTTTTATTCAACACACTCTCCTCCACCCACAGCTCATACCAAAGCCTGCCTATGCTCCCTGGTATGCTCCAGCACGCAAAAGAAATCTTTAAGGAGCCGGTCAAAAGTAGGGCAATCACACCAAGGGTGGAAAAAAAGTATAAAGCGCCTCCTACGGACCCGGTTTTCATCACTACACAGCTGCCACCAGACTCTGTCGTTGTAGGAGCAGCTAGAAAAAGAGCCAACTCCCACACATCTGGAGATGCACCACCCCCAGATAAAGAAAGCCGCAAGTTCGATGCAGCTGGTAAAAGAGTCGCAGCACAAGCTGCAAACCAGTGGCGCATCGCAAACTCCCAGGCCCTACTTGCGCGCTATGACAGAGCCCATTGGGATGAGATGCAACATCTCATTGAACATCAAGGATCTAGAAAATAGGGCAAAACAGGTGGTTGAAGAGGGACAGACCATTTCTAACAACCAGATCCGCTCCTCCATGGACGCTGCAGATACAGCTGCACGGACAATTAATACATCTGTAACTATCAGAAGGCATGCATGGCTCAGAACGTCTGGCTTTAAACCAGAGATTCAGCAAGCAGTTCTCAATATGCCTTTTAACGAAAAAGAACTGTTCGGCCCAGAAGTGGACACAGCGATTGAGAAACTCAAAAAAGACACAGACACTGCCAAAGCCATGGGCGCACTGTACTCCCCGCAGAGCAGAGGAAATTACAGCACGTTTCGTAAAACACCCTTTAGAGGGGGGTTTCGGGGTCAGAGCACACAAGCCAGCACCTCACAGGCAACACCGTCCAGTTACCAGGGACAGTATAGAGGAGGTTTTCGGGGACAATATAGAGGAGGGCAATTCCCTAGAAATAGAGGAAGATTTCAGAGCCCCAAAACCCCTACTACTAAACAGTGACTCACATGTCACTCACCCCCTCCACACAACACCAGTGGGGGGAAGAATAAGTCAGTACTACAAAGCATGGGAGGAAATCACTACAGACACTTGGGTTCTAGCAATTATCCAACATGGTTATTGCATAGAATTTCTACAATTCCCTCCAAACATACCACCAAAAGCACAGAATTTGACAAAACATCATTCCAATTGCCTGGAGATAGAAGTGCAGGCACTATTGCAAAAGAACGCAATCGAACTAGTGCCAAACACACAAATAAACACAGGAGTTTACTCACTGTACTTTCTGATACCAAAGAAAGACAAAACACTGAGACCAATCCTAGACCTCAGAGTAGTGAATACTTTCGTCAAATCAGACCACTTTCACATGGTCACACTACAGGAAGTATTACCATTGCTAAAACTGCACGACTACATGGCAACTTTAGACCTCAAGGATGCTTATTTCCATATACCAATACACCCATCGCACAGGAAATACCTAAGGTTTGTATTCAAAGGAATACATTATCAATTCAAGGTACTGCCTTTCGGATTAACAACCGCACCAAGAGTCTTTACCAAATGTCTAGCGGTAGTCGCTGCACACATAAGAAGGCAGCAAATACATGTGTTCCCATATTTGGACGACTGGCTAATCAAGGCCCATTCGTTCATAGAGTGCTCAAAGCACACAAATCAGATCATACAAACCCTCTTCAAACTCGGGTTCACCGTCAACTTCACAAAATCCAACATTCTGCCGCGCAAGGTACAACAATACCTAGGAGCCATAATAGACACATCAAAGGGAGTAGCCACTCCAAGTCCACAAAGAATTCTAAATTTCAACACCATCATACAACGCATGTATCCAACACAAAGGATACAAGCAAGGATGGTGTTACAACTCCTAGGCATGATGTCTTCATGCATAGCCATTGTCCCAAACGCAAGACTGCACATGAGGCCCTTACAACAGTGCCTAGCATCACAGTGGTCTCAAGCACAGGGTCACCTTCTAGATCTGGTGTTAATAGACCGCCAAACTTACCTCTCGCTTCTGTGGTGGAACAACATAAATTTAAACAAAGGGCGGCCTTTCCAAGACCCAGTGCCACAATACGTAATAACAACAGATGCTTCCATGACAGGGTGGGGAGCACACCTCGATCAACACAGCATACAAGGACAATGGAACATACATCAAACAAAACTGCATATCAATCACCTAGAACTTCTAGCAGTTTTTCAAGCACTAAAAGCTTTCCAACCAATAATAGTTCACAAATACATTCTCGTCAAAACAGACAACATGACAACAATGTATTATTTAAACAAACAAGGGGGGACGCACTCCACGCAGTTAAGCCTGCTAGCACAAAAAATTTGGCGTTGGGCAATTCACAACCAAATTCGCCTAATAGCACAATTTATACCAGGGATCCAAAATCAACTCGCAGACAATCTCTCTCGAGATCACCAACAGGTCCACGAATGGGAAATTCACCCCCAAATTCTGAACACTTATTTCAAACTCTGGGGAACACCTCAGATAGACTTGTTTGCGACGAAGGAGAACGCAAAATGCCAAAACTTCGCATCCAGATACCCACACAAACAGTCCCAAGGCAATGCCCTATGGATGAACTGGTCAGGGATATTTGCTTACGCTTTTCCTCCTCTCCCTCTCCTTCCTTACCTGGTAAACAAACTCAGTCAAAACAAACTCAAACTCATATTAATAGCACCAACTTGGGCAAGGCAACCCTGGTACACAACGCTGCTAGACCTATCAGTAGTACCCTGCATCAAATTGCCCAACAGGCCAGATCTGCTGACACAACACAACCAAAAGATCAGACACCCAGATCCAGCATCGCTGAATCTAGCAATCTGGCTCCTGAAATCCTAGAATTCGGGCACTTACAACTTACCCAAGAATGTATGGAAGTCATAAAGCAAGCCAGAAGGCCATCCACCAGGCACTGCTATGCAAGTAAATGGAAGAGGTTTGTTTGCTACTGCCATATTAATCAAATACAACCATTACACACAACTCCAGAACATGTAGTGGGTTACTTGCTTCACTTACAGAAATCTAACCTGGCTTTCTCTTCCATTAAAATACACCTTGCAGCAATATCTGCATACCTGCAGACTACCTATTCAACTTCCCTATATAAGATACCAGTCATTAAAGCATTCATGGAGGGACTTAGGAGAATTATACCACCAAGAACACCACCTGTTCCTTCATGGAACCTAAATGTGGTCCTAACTAGACTTATGGGTCCACCTTTTGAACCCATGCACTCCTGCGAAATACAGTTCCTAACCTGGAAGGTGGCATTTCTCATCGCCATTACTTCCCTAAGAAGAGTAAGCGAGATTCAGGCGTTTACTATACAAGAACCTTTTATACAACTTCACAAAAATAAGGTCGTCCTAAGGACCAATCCTAAATTTTTGCCAAAGGTTATTTCACTGTTCCATCTAAATCAAACAGTGGAACTTCCAGTGTTCTTTCCACAGCCAGATACCGTAGCTGAAAGGGCACTACATACGTTAGATGTCAAAAGAGCATTGATGTATTACATTGACAGAACAAAGAACATCAGAAAGACTAAACAACTATTTATTGCATGTCAAAAACCTCATGCAGGAAACCCAATATCAAAACAAGGTATAGCCAGATGGATAGTTAAATGCATCCAGATCTGCTACCTAAAAGCCAAACAACAGCTGCCCATTACACCAAGGGCACACTCAACCAGGAAAAAAGGTGCTACCATGGCCTTTCTAGGAAACATCCCAATGCAAGAAATATGTAAGGCAGCCACATGGTCTACGCCTCACACATTCACCAAGCACTACTGTGTAGACGTGTTATCCGCACAACAAGCCACAGTAGGTCAAGCCGTATTAAGAACATTATTTCAAACTACTTCCACTCCTACAGGCTGATCCACCGCTTTTGGGGAGATAACTGCTTACTAGTCTATGCATAACATGCGTATCTACAGCGACAGATGCCATCGAACTGAAAATGTCACTTACCCAGTGTACATCTGTTCGTGGCATCCGTCGCAGTAGATTCGCATGTGCCCACCCGCCTCCCCGGGAGCCTGTAGCAGTTTGGAAGTTACCTTCAACTATTTGTATATGTATCATCTCAACCTTAAGTAGGTACATACTTAGTCACTCCATTGCATGGGCACTTTTACTACAATACAACTCCTACCTCACCCTCTGCGGGGAAAAACAATCGAAGATGGAGTCGACGCCCATGCGCAATGGAGACAGAAGGAGGAGTCACTCGGTCCCGTGACTCGAAAGACTTCTTCGAAGAAAAACAACTTGTAACACTCCGGCCCAACACCAGATGGCGAGCTATTGCATAACATGCGAATCTACTGCGACTGATGCCACGAACAGATGTACACTGGGTAAGTGACATTTTCATTTCCTCTATAGCTCCATAGATCTGTAGCTGAGAACAAATCTGTAATGTGGACCGCAGGCTCACCATACTTGTTTATTGAGAGAGATTCAGTCCTTTGCACTATACGGCAAAGTTTTCATCAGTTTTGGTTACAAATAAAACCAGTTGGCTTGCAGCAGAGGATGCCGTTGCCACTTCCATCACTTCAGTTAACTCTCACTGCAGCACTCTTCATGGGGCAGCCCTCCATTTGTGCTACTAGCATACGTTACCTGAGCTAATGCGACTTTGGTGGCATTCTCTAGACATGTCTGTGTCAGCCGTGTTTGCAGGACTGCTGCATGGGCCGTAAATAGGCTGCATATTCGTTACAAACATGGCATAAAGTTTAGGGAAGGCATTCTCCAAGACTTTCAGTATGCTAAAATTATATATATATTTCCTTCTGGGGGCTTTCAGCCAACATGCTTCATCTACATCTCTGTTGTTGTCATTTACAATTTTCTTCTGCCCACTACAGCAAACCACATGTGGCAGTGGGTCAGCCCACTCCAGCCATTGGCTAACGTCACTGTGAGTGATGGCACATCCGCGCACACAGCCCTTTTGCCAAGGTCTATTATGGCAATGTGGGCATTTGAGATTAAAAAAATTTTTGCTTTCATTTTTTGCTTGCCCCCCCCACCCCCCACCCCCCCTACCCCCCCAAACGTTTTACAAAAACAATGACCAAAATCATGATGAAAGCAAGCAATAAAAAAGCCAAAGTCGGGCACTCAGCGCCAGACTTATTGTACCAATGCTTGATTTCTAAGCTAGAGCCCCAAAGGAGCACATTTCGCATGGCATCGATGGGAATAGGTGCCCTGTTATGGCTGGGCCTTACTAAGGCTAAACGAGACATTGCAAGGGCTTGAAAGGATGCTCTGGCTCCATCAGTGGAGGCCTGGAGGGAGGCTTTGGACCACTGCCTGGGCCTGGAACTAATTACATCGTCAGGGGTTGTCCTGGGAAATATAACAAGATTTGGGAGTGCTGGGTGAATTACCATGGGATACAGCTGGGACCATGCCCTCATCCGGGGGAGTCACTTGAGGCTGAAGTCAGGGCGTTTGTCTCCTAGTTTTCTATTCGAGGTGAACTGGGGGTTGAGGGGTGCGGCTGGGATTGGGATGAGTGATGCAAATTCTTTCTTCTTTCTTCTCTGTCTGTGATTTCTTATTAGAAGTGGCACTAACTGTGGATGTCTTTACGATGTTACTGTTTTTCTGCAGTTTGCTTTTCTTTTATGTTCTGATGAAGGCGGGCAATATAGGCCACACACACTGCTAACAGGGTGGGGCTTATTATGTTGGTCACGTTCCTGTTATGTACCTGGCTGATGTGCATTTCTTCTGCCTGCACTGCCTTTTGTTATTAAAAACCTGATAAAAAGTCATGATAAATAATAATTATAATGTGTTTTTTAAAAAGTTTTTATATGGCACTGAATACCACAGCTGTGGTATTTCTAAGTACTATTACTAATAGGTGTTATTATTTTACAATTTAATGGAATGCTGTTTAACCTCTTCCGAAGATTAGGTTAGCCATGCCAGAAACCAAATGCATGACGTGGTAGTCCCATATGGATGTCTGCAGTAAATGCCTAAGGGGCACATGTACAAACCATTTTTCCTGTCGCAAACGGCCCGATTAGCAGAATCGGACCGTTTGCGCCAGGAAAAAACATTTTGGTATGTACATACCCTACTTTGCGATTCGGTAACCTATTTACCGAATCACAAAATAGGTTTGCGAGTTGCAGTTAGAAAGGGGCGTTCCCTTCCTAATTGCGAGTCGCAGCGCAATGTACCATTGTTTTGTGACCGTGAATGCAGTCACAAAACAATCGCAGTTAACACCAGTTTGAAACTGGTGCTAAGCCGTTCGCAAACGGGAAGGGGTCTCCCACTGCCTGCTTTGAAAAAAATTCAAAGAAAACTTTTCCTTTTTTTTTTTTATTGCATGTAGTTTTCCTTTAAGGAAAAGGGGCTGCATTTAAAAAAAAAAAAAAGAAAAAAACTGCTTTATTTAAAAGCAGTCACAGACATGGTGGTCTGCTGTCTCCAGCAGGCCACCATCCCTGTGAGGGCGGCCCTTCCCAATTGGGTCGCAAATTGCAACCTACCTAATGAATATTCATGAGGTAGGTCATTTGCGACCCCATTGTGAATCACAACCAGTGTTAAGTACATTGTTGTACATAAGGTTTTGCGACTCGCAAACAAGTTGCAAATTGCGAGTCGCAAACCTTGGATTCGTACATCTGGCCCTAAATCACTTAGCCACGTGGCAGACTTGTTTTACATATAACTGACAAAAACACTAAAAGCCAGACACCCAGGAAAGAAAACAATTGCACGCAATGATTTCTGTGCTCATCCATATATATTGATTTAAAAAAAAAAATGCTCACTCTGTTATATGCTGTATTCCTGCCATGGTCAGTAAAGAAAGTGTAATGTCCTCCGGGAAGGCCCAACATCCACATTTCCCATTGTATGGATGTTTAGAGGACTCTCTACTTTGTTTTGAGTTAGCCCAAGCAGTAACACCAAATGTAGCACAGAATGTGCATGTTACAATTTATGACTCCACAATTAAAATTAGCTGGCTTGAGTTACCTTTATTAATACGAATAGGGGACTGCATACTGAATGTGGGATGGTACATTGAACAAGGCCATTTTGCATTGCATATCTAGCCCTTTGACTTAATCAGTCTGAATCAGCTGTCGCTAACCTTATATGTTTCCATTTTTCTGTTACACTTAGCTTCGAGAAGCCCAGGAGACAATGCAGAGTATTCTACTACTCATGAACAAACAGAATCTGGTTCTGATCACCAAGGAGCCCATTCTGATACAGGATCTCTCTCCCCTCCCTGGGAAAAGGAGCGTAGAGTAAATATTCATACTTCAGGTAATCCTTTATCTCTGTGAGCTTCTATAGAGTGCAAGTATTCATCCTTCAGAGCAGGTGCTACTGAAGGAGACGGTGATAATAAATGTTCCATGGTAAACCTAATCAGCCTGCAGTCCTGTCTAAAGCTCCAGTTTTTAAACTGATGACAAATGTAAGAGAGGACAGATTCTTGTTTTCAAAGAGGTGAAAGAGCATTCCAAGGGATTATGCCCAGAAAGGTGGAGGCACAGTTACCCTTCCGAAAATGCTTGAACTTGAGTGCTGAAGTAATTAAGAGTTTGTGCGGAGGTCCAAATATGAAGACTGCGAAGTGTACCTTTTTACGAGGTAGGATGGTTGACATAAGTAGTAGGTTACATTTGTATTGCATGCCAACAAGATTATTTTCCTGATATTCTACAGTTTGTTACCTGTGAATAATCCTCTGACGATTTTAAATACATGGCCAATATTGATAAAACTGTGACAAAAGAAGGGGGAGGTATTCTGCTTTGTGTAACCCTTGTTGCCCCAATATTCTTTTAGGAGTTCCATCATGTATATGCAGCAGAACCTTAGGGTCTGTCATAAGCATGTTAGGCATTAACATTAAAGTGTTTTATTTAAATACAAATAAAACCAAAAAGTATTTCATGATATGCCCATATCTTCATTAACTCTTCCATTTGTCTTCAGAGAAACACTACCTCAGCATACATTCCAAGCATTCTGTGACTAAGAAGAGAGGCACTGTAGCACACCTTATTTAAAAAACCATAAAGCACACAGCCTTCTTTAGAAGGAAAGACACAACACTAGTCAACTCATTCAACACCGCACACTACATGCCCCCTGTTAAACATCAGATAATGAAGACTATATACCAGTCTCCATCTCCACCTAATTCACCTAAGTTATAGTTTACAAAAGTCTCTTCATGTCCACTCGTTCTATTACACTTAATGATTAACCGCTTTTTGTCATGACTGGGAAATGAGACTTATGGTGCAAGGAATTTTACAGTGCAGGAGAATGGAGGCTAAATCTGGTTTACTAGATCATGACATGATGTGGGGTGCAAGACCTTTTGTATGGTGTTCGATGCATATTTACTAGTGTCTTTAGGTTTCTTTTATCCTATTTGTGTTTATTCTTCAGTAGCTGGGAGGCACATGAGCCCACAATTCACTATTTTAATTGTTTGTAGTTATGGGTTCTTATAAACTGCAGTTGTCCACCAATAAAGTATCATGTTGCTTAAACAATATCAGTACTAGTATCAAAAAAGGTATCAGTCAAGGTTGCTTATTAATCAGGAGAAGGAAATAGCTAGATATTTCAGTTTGTGCTAAACTTTAGGGGAGACGAATGAGAGCATAGGTACAGGAGTCTCAGTCTTCACCAAGTGGTCCCACTAAATGTGTATGCATGTGGAATTCCCTTAGTGTTAATGTGTCCACAGAAGGAGAATCTTTTATCTAATTTTATGTGTCATTTTGCAGCATTATTTATGCAATCCTTTTTTGGGTGCTAATACTTTGTTCCTTGACTTAAGAAAAAGCAATTACATTTTGTTTGCCTTGCAGTCTTCATTAATGTTCATAGACATGAATTATCCCCATCTACGTTTGGGATCTTGGAACAAATTACAATATTTCTTTACTAAACAGTTAGTTCACAACTTTAATGTACAGCTTTTAATCCACTCTTAAAAGGGATAGAAATTATAGTGGACGCTGTGTTTTTTTAAGGGAGATAGGCTGCTCCAGATTCCGACAGTGGAGTGACTTTGATTTAAAGTATTTATTTTTTCCTTTTTTTATCTCTGTATTATTTGAGGATCTCTAGCTTTTGAAAGCACTATACCACTATTTATTTGTGGACAAATAGTAGATTCAAACTTTCTTTCTTCACAATGTTTTTGCCTCCTCAATTTTTTAGTCTCCATGCTGGCACAATTTGACAAGTGCAAATGAACCAAGGTAAAACAGCTGTTTTATCTGCATTGCCAGTGTACTTCACAGTCCTATCTACTTTACCAAAACATTCCACACAAGAGAGTGGAGGGTATGAATCCAACATTGGCCTTGTTCGGGGTTCTATTGCAGTGTAGTAGATGTCATCCTGAGACTTCTCTCTGAGCTACAGTCAAAGTACTATGAGGGATAGGTTGGACATAGATAGGGCCCTGACTTCCAAGGTGATCTCTCATGTTTATCTCAGCTGTTCACATTCTCCACTGGGAGAAATCATGCTGTTAGAAATATCTTTCTGGTTACAAGTGTTTGTAATAAATAGTGACCTATAATCCAGAACTGGAGTGGGAGCGCACATGTACTATTATCAGTAATGAAGATATGTATCTTATTAGTGCACTGGAGCTGAGGGTGTCTCATTCTGTTTTACATTATTTTCTTCTAACTAAATCAGTATCTCAAGAGAAATGAGATCCACAAAATCTCAGAGGAGACTGAAACAGTCTGCCACTTGCTCCTGACAACCTCTAGAGATGTTTCATGATCATATCCAAGTTGTTCTCCACAATATATTTCTTTCAAGACTGGAACTAAATCCCAGTTATGCATCTGCTTCTGCTTGTAATTTACTTCCAAGCTGCCAGAAAGCTGAAAAGTGTCGATGAAATAGAGTGATTGAGTCACTAAAATAGGAACGTATGATTTGCTCCAACTTAACAAAGAAATAGTATTGAGGGATATCTGAATGAACACCCATTAAAGTGGACATGAGAAATTCAGTTTTCTTGCATGATTGCTTTTGAATGGCATTAGATCCAGATCTTTAAAAAAAAAAAAAACACTCTTACAATCAGTCAAGCATCGTATTTGTAGAGCGCAGCTTATCACCTTGGGGGGGGGGGATCCTAGTGCCTAATTTTGTTTCTGCGTGCCGGGCTACTCCTCGAAGAGCTGTGCCTTGAGTTTTTTTCTGAATTCGAGGAGGGTGTGCACAGTGTGAAGGTGGGGGGTTCAATCCAATTCTTGGCAGCTGGGAAGGCTAAGGATCACCCGCCTCAGCGTCTACATCTGATTCGGAGGACATGGGCAAGTGTTCCCGAGTGGAGCTCCCTGGTTAGCTGGTGGAAGGAGAGTCTGCAGTTGATTAGCTTGGGTTCGATGCTGTGGAGGGCTTTGTAGGCAATGGTGAGAACTTTGAATTTGCATCTCTTATGCACCTGTAGCCAGTGTAGACCTCTTAGGTGTGGGGTGATGTGGGTTCTTTTGGGAAGGCCTAGGACGCGTCTCGCTGCAGTGCTCTGGGTGGTATGGAGGTGGTGCATGAGCTGGGCGGGGAGTCTGGCACATAGGGCGTTTCCGTAGTCTAGTCTGTGGGTGATGATGGCTTGAGTGACCGACTTTCTGATTTTGAGGGGAATCCAAATGAAGATCTTCTGTGGCACGCCCAGGTTGGGGAAGCTGGCAGAGTCCACTGCATTTATCAGTTATTTGAAGGTGAGCTTGCTGTCAATGATGATGCCGAGTTTGCGGCCATGGTCCATTAGTGACGGGGGTTGTCCAAGTGTGAAGGACTACCAGGAGTCGTTCCACGGGGAGGGGTTGCTTCCGAAGATGATCACTTCTCTCGTAGGGGATTTCCATGTATAGTCATAAGCACTGAATAGTTCCGCGCGCCTGCGGGGACCCCGGAGCACTGTTGTGTAGTATATTCTTAAGTGCAATCATCAGCTCCTTGACAAAAAAGGTCTGTGAAAAACACTTAAGAATAACAATGTGCAGCCTATGTGAACAGCTACACAGGCCAAATTGTTAGAAGAAAAAACAGTTGTAGTGTAAATTTCACGTTTAAACCTCTATTTATTCTATAAATACATAAATAAATACATTCTCATATTTTATTTACACCTCTCATGAGAATAAAACAATGTAGGGCAGTGTAGCCCATAGGCTGCCATTATACAGAATGAAAATAGAGCTGTGCCTTTAAGAAAGTAAAGTCTTCCTGTTTCCCATCATGCACAGCAAAAGGCAGTTGCCTCAGTTCTTTTTTCCGGCTCCTTTCTGACAGGACCCTGAAGCATTGAGCTCTACCTCACAAAATCCTTTTGTGACAGAAATTCATTTAAAATCTTTTGAATTTCATTTTCACTCGACGTTTTTAACATTGAGTGATAATTTTCTGCTTTTTTCTGTTAGATTCTGACAGAATTTTGAGGTTTTTTCTACTTCAGAAATGCCTTCACTGTTTGACAAATGTCCTTCTTGTGGCAGAAAAAAGGCCAAAACAGATCCACATCGGGTCTGCATAATTTGCCTTCCATCCAGCCACAAACCGGAGTCGTGTGACATCTGCAAAACCTTCTCCAGAAGGACCCTTCGTGACAGGGAGAAGATCCGACTCCAGGCGAAAGAGGACAGGAGGAAAAGTGGTCATTCTACCACAGAGCGAGGACAAGGTCAGTCTTCTACCAGGGCTCACACTGGTTCCTCTATAACTCCGACCAGACCGGCTCAAAAACGGCACAGGTCTCCGACGACGTCGAGGGCGTCGACGTCGAGGCAAGGAACGGCGCCAACATGCTCGCCGTCGAGGAGTGGTTCGCCGGCGAGAAAGAGACATCGCTCGCCGTCGACGACGATTTCGCCGTCGAGACGGCGTGGACTTTCGCCGTCGAGACCTGGGTCACCGTCGACACGGCGAGGACGTTCCACGTCGAGGAGATCTGAATCCGGTTCGCCGTCGAAACGGCGAGATCGATCAACGTCGAGGGGTGCTCGATGTCGTAGACGTTCACCGTCATCACGGCGACGTCGAGGGTCGTCGTCGAGAGATTCTCAACGGCGAGAAGAATCGACGGCGAAGGGCACTCGCCGTCACCGTACTTCGACGTCGAGGAGTGTGTCGACGTCGAGACAATCAAAAAGACCTAGGAGGGTTTATACAACCTCAGAATCCTCGGCTTCACTCATCCTCCTTCCAGCGTCTCCACAACTCTCTCCTCGACAATCACCATTGCCACAGACGCCGGTAACACCTACGGCGCCTCTTCCGGCTCCGCCTTCAGAGTCTGTTTTGAGGACTCCAACGCGGTCTGTAAGACGTTCGGGACATTCCTCTAGACGCTCTTCTTCCTCTCGGCACCGTCATGACCCACAGAGATCTCAGCATTCACATCACAGGCGTTCTTCTTCGTCTACACGGGACTACTCTCCAACCCTATCGGACTCACCGTCCCCGAGAGTGTCCCCCATAGATGATGTGAATACGTTCCAGGAGGTCTTAGTACGAGGGGCAACCAAGCTGAACATCCCGCTGGCGGTACCTGCCCCATCGACGTCAGTGATCTTCGAGACCTTGCATCACAGGACATCTTCCAGACCTTTGCTTCCACTGGTTCCAGGTCTCCTTGAACCAGCAATGGATATTTTCCTTGCACCGGCCGCAACAAAGTCTGCTCCTTCCCGACTTATTAAAAAATATCGTCCACCAGAACAAGATCCTCTATTCTTGAGGTCGGACCCAGTTCCTGATTCGGTGGTCATAGTAGCGGCAAAGAAACTGCATTCAACCTCACCATCTTCTTCTTCACCTCCAGATAAAGAGAGCAGAAAGATAGATGCTGCAGGACGAAAAGTATGCTCTACTGCAGCCGTCACGATGAAGGCAGCCAGCGCTACTGCGTTATTAGGGCGGTACGATCGTGCCCTCTGGGACTCTTTGATGCAGTTTGCGGAACATCTTCCTAAGGATAAAAGGGAAGATTTCCTGGAGGTCGTGGGTGAGGGAGCCATGGTGTCTAACCAAATTATAAGTGCTGCAGCTGACTCTTCGGTGCTATCCGCACACAATTATGCACACGGGATAGCGCTCAGAAGGCATGCATGGTTGAGACTTACATCACTCAAACCTGAAGCGCAGCAGAGAATACAAAACCTGCCTTTCTCGGGCTCCACCTTGTTCGGTTCTCATGCCGATGACGAGATGGCTAGAATGAAAGCTGATCTAGATACCTTGAAAGCGGTAGGCATGGAAAGACCGAAAGAACAAAGAAAGGTTTTCCGGCCATATCAACGACGACTTTTCACCCACCGGTATCAGTCGCCACACTGGATGTCTTCGCGCCCCCAGCAGCAGCAACAACAGCAGTATCAAAGGGGTTTCTCTACTCAGCGAAGGTCGACAAGGGGTCGTTCAACACCTCAAACTCAGGCAACTCGACAGGCTCCCACGTCTAAGCCCTGAATCTTTGCTTCCCCCTCCTCCGTTATCCACTCCGGTAGGGGGAAGTATCTCAAATCATCTGGACGAGTGGCTACGCATCACAACAGACGCCTGGGTATTGAATATTGTGAGACATGGTTACGCTCTCAGATTCACCAGTTCTCCACCATCTGTTCCACCCAAAACAGCCAACCGCCATCTCGAAGCTCTACAGTTAGAGGTCAATGTCCTATTGCAAAAAAGAGCCATAGAACCCGTTCCCATCAGCCAACAAGGGAAGGGGATTTATTCGAGATATTTCCTTGTACCGAAAAAAGACAAACAAGAGTTTCGTCCCATCTTAGATCTGAGGACAGCAAACAAATGGATTCGCAAAGAAAAATTCAGGATGTTAGCCTTACACCAAATTTATCCACATCTACGTCAGGGCGACTGGCTATGTGCGATCGATCTTTGCGACGCTTACTTTCATATCCCAGTAACCAAGAAACATCGAAAATTCCTAAGGTTCACCGTCGGGAAACGCCATTACCAATTTGCGGTTCTACCTTTCGGCCTAAAATCAGCGCCAAGAACTTTTTCCAAATGCATGGCGGTAGTAGCCGCCCACTTGAGGAAACAGCGAATATTCGTCTACCCCTATCTAGACGATTGGCTCATAAAGGCCTCCAGTGGTCTCGAGACACAGCAACATTTCGAATGGACTCTACAACTGCTGCAAAAACTTGGTCTTCAAGTCAATCTCCTGAAATCTACAGCAACACCTGTTCAGAGGTTGCATTACTTAGGGGCCATTGTAGATACCAGGCTAGGAAAGGTGTTTCCTTCGGAGGAACGACGGTTATCGATTCTCCAGAAGTGCAAACAACTGCAGGAAAGACCTCAAGCCACTGCAAGAATAATAGCTTCTCTACTGGGCTCAATGGCGTCTTGTATCCATCTGGTTCCCAATGCTCGCCTCCATATGAGACCATTGCAGGAAAACCTGGAAGATCAGTGGTGTCAACTGAGGGACGATTGGGAGAACAAAGTCCTTCTTTCTCCTCACACCCTACAATCCCTCAAGTGGTGGTGTTTACCCAGCAATCTCTTGGTGGGGATTCCGTTCCAACAACGGCCCCCATCTCAAACCATCGTAACAGATGCGTCACTGATCGGATGGGGGGCGCACATGGAACATCTTCGAGTCCAAGGCGAGTGGTCACAGAGAGAGAGTCTCTATCACATCAACCTGCTGGAACTTCGCGCAGTCCACCTTGCGCTCAAAGCCTTCCTTCCCTCTCTGAGAACGGAAACTCTCCTTCTCCAGACAGACAACGTGGCCACTATGTACTACGTGAACAAACAAGGAGGCACCAGGTCCAGAATTTTATCCAGAGAGGCTCAGACAATCTGGCATTGGCTTCTAGCCAGGAACCTGTCACTAGTGGCAACTCACCTGCCCGGCATCCAGAATGTTCAAACGGATGCCCTCAGTCGGGTAATGGACGAGAACCACGAATGGGTACTACACGACGACGTCGTTCATTCCATTTTCGCACTCTGGGGTACCCCCTCTACAGACCTATTCGCAACCCCAGAAAACAAAAAATGCCAAAACTTCGCCTCCAGATATTACCATCCAGGGACACTGGGGAATGCCCTGTGGATAAGCTGGTCAGGAGCATTTCTTTACGCCTTTCCACCGCTTCCCCTGATTCCGGCGGTCCTCCAGAAGCTGTCCAATGTTCAGACCAAAATGATCCTAATTGCTCCGGAGTGGCCACGCCAGTGGTGGTTCCCAGACCTTCTTCACCGGTCACTCAAACCACACATCAGGCTACCATATCGTCCGGACCTTCTCACGAAGTTCAGAGGGCAGATATCTCATCCCAACCCCTCATCGTTGAGTTTGGCAGCATGGCTCCTGAGCTAGTGCAATATGGACACTTGAACCTACCTCAGGACTGTATGGAAATTCTGAAGGAAGCAAAGCGCCCTTCCACACGATCAGCCTATGCAAGCAAGTGGAAGAGATTCTGCATTTGGTGTTTACACAACAACATTGACCCGGTTTCCTGTGGGGAACAATCTATCCTGCCATACTTGTTAAGTTTGGCAAAATCGGGCTTACAACTGTCGTCAATAAAAGTTCACTTGGCGGCGATAACGGCATACAGAAAGAGTCCTTCACAAACTTCCTTTTTTCGGATTCCGATTATTAAGGATTTCCTAGAAGGTTTAAAGAAGGTTTTTCCTTCCATTAGAAAGCCTTCTCCTCCATGGGAACTGAACGTTGTCTTATCACGTCTGATGCTGCCGCCATTCGAGCCGATACATAAGGCATCGCTGCAGCATCTCACATGGAAAGCTGCTTTTCTGGTGGCAATCACTTCAGCGCGTAGGGTCAGCGAAATCCAGGCCCTTTGCGCTCAGGAACCCTACACGGTTTTTCATTCTGCGAAAGTGGTAATGAGAACTCATCCAAAATTTTTACCTAAGGTAGTCTCCGACTTCCATGTGAACCAAACAATTTCATTACCGACTTTCTTTCAGAATCCAGCTACCCCTGCTGAGAGAACTCTGCACTCTCTGGATGTAAAGAGAGTCTTGAAATTTTACCTGGACAGGACAAAAAGCTTTCGAAAATCACAACAGCTTTTTATTAACTATGGCCCAATCAGAACAGGTTTGGGCACATCTAAACAATCGTTATCCAGATGGATTGTTTCATGTATAATGTTATGTTATCAGTTAGCAAACAAATCCCTTGGTGGTAGGCCAAAAGCCCACTCTACCAGAGGGAAAGCAGCTACTGTAGCCTTGATGAGAAATGTCCCTTTGGCAGAAATATGCAAGGCTGCCACTTGGAGGTCGGTCCATACCTTTACTAAGCATTACTGCCTTGATACAGACGCTAGGGCAGATGCTTAGGTTGGGCAGGCTTTGCTCAAGAATTTGTTTGCATGATTCATGTTTTTCTCAGTATTCTTATATCTACTCCACCGCGGTTATGGGGATGGGCTTGCTACTCTATTCAGTGCTTATGACTATACATGGAAATCCCCTACGAGAGAAGGAATGGTTTCTTACCTGTAACTCCAGTTCTCTCGTAGGGGTATTTCCATGATAGTCATAAGCAACCCTCCCTCCTCCCCGGTGGAGTTGACATAGAACATGAATATTATGGAGGTTGGTACTCCAACAAATGTTTTGTTTTTTCTTCATGTCAGGTTAATAGCCTCCAAAAAAGAACTGAGGCAACTGCCTTTTGCTGTGCATGATGGGAAACAGGAAGACTTTACTTTCTTAAAGGCACAGCTCTATTTTCATTCTGTATAATGGCAGCCTATGGGCTACACTGCCCTACATTGTTTTATTCTCATGAGAGGTGTAAATAAAATATGAGAATGTATTTATTTATGTATTTATAGAATAAATAGAGGTTTAAACGTGAAATTTACACTACAACTGTTTTTTCTTCTAACAATTTGGCCTGTGTAGCTGTTCACATAGGCTGCACATTGTTATTCTTAAGTGTTTTTCACAGACCTTTTTTGTCAAGGAGCTGATGATTGCACTTAAGAATATACTACACAACAGTGCTCCGGGGTCCCCGCAGGCGCGCGGAACTATTCAGTGCTTATGACTATCATGGAAATACCCCTACGAGAGAACTGGAGTTACAGGTAAGAAACCATTCCTTCCGTCTTGTCCGTGTTCAGTTTCAAGCAGTTGGATTTCATCCAATTGGTGACATTGCTGAAGTTGTCTCTGGGGTTGTGGTGGTCTTCAGCGAGGGAGAGTATTAGTTGGGTGTCATTTGCGTAAGAGATGATTTTGAGTCCATGGAAATGAACAATCTTGGCCAGCACTGTCGAGATGGGGCCACTTACCTGAAAAGCAGGATTTCTGCAGGGGCGATGGTATGCCCCCGACCTCCTGAAACACCTCTCTGCACTTCCTTGTGGACACAGAAACCCCGGCAGGTGTCCCAAAACGAAAAGGGGAGTGGAAGAGAAAGAGACAAAACACTGCCACGTCTTGCCGGTCCAGCCAGGCACCCTGTATCTTCGGGCGGGGGGGGTCGTTGTTGACAGTGATAGAAGAGTTAGGGCACTCAACTTCCTTGAAACTGAATCTCTCTTTCTGATACGGGCACGGGAGCGGTAGAAAAACACTGGGATGCTCCAGCACTTTTCTTGGATAATAATAACCGTTGGCATAATTACTAACACTGCATTACCAAAAAGCCAAACTGAGTACCATAACAATAAGTACTGCAACACTAGGGCTGGCTTCACAGAGATTCACTGTTGAACACTACAATTAGAACTGTGGTTGCACTTATCCTGCACAGGAAAGACAAACAAGGGCATTAATTATATCACATATAACTTTCCTGCATGCGTAGGGTTAAACTAAAAGGAACAAAAACAATCCAAGAAATACAATGTTCACTCTTGGTTCAAACAGGGTGGCACAGTTTGGTCTCACTGTGTGTGTGAAAAACCCTTCAAAAAGCAAATTTCTCAAACCTGAAACACAGGCGTGAATGACACAATTTAATTCCAAGAGTTATGCTATTAGAGAAAGAAAAGTCACATCGATGCTCTTTTAAAATTGCACTGTCACTTTTTGTAGTACTTGAGCTCAAGCAGATTTCCTGAAGCACATTTAGGCAAGTAACTACAATAATAATGTAGAATGTTCAGAAATGCATTTGTCTCTTCAAGATAAGCACTCTGCCAAAATACGAGGTCTGAAATACACCACCTGTTGAAGGAAAGCACGGCGCTCAAAGAACAAACTCCCTGGAGAATACTAGTCACTTAGCTTCAGTCTTTTCCGGAGTGCTGGAGAAATGCCTGGTGTCAGCTGGTACAGGAACGAAGAAAAGAATTGCCTCAAAAGTCCTGAATACGAGGGTGACAGCAGGGGCTGGACTGCCAAGTCAGATGCTGAGATCAGGAAGCAAAACAAAGCCAAGCAGGGAGGCATGCTTCACTCTGCTATTTATAGCCAATCAGGAAAGCAGTTGAGTTTCCATATGTGGATGAGTCACCACACCCATTTAGAAGCACATGTCTACATCTGCTCACATTAGCAAACAAGCATTGGTAAAACAAGCATTGATAAAACCATTTGTGTAACACAATACATTATGTTTACTTAGAAACATGAAGGTTTAACCAAGAACAGAGATATGAATTAACCCTCATCCCTGGGGATGCTGACAGATAACGGAGGTGGCACGTTGGGGATTCCTGACAGTCCTCCCTACCAATGACCCTCTCAAAGGGCGGGGCTTGGAAGGGTGCAGGAGATGGAATTTTTTAGTAAGACGTGGAGCATGAACTGTGGACGCCGGTTCACAGGAATTGTCCTCAGGCCTTTCCAAGCCAATAAATAGTATAGAACACCACAGACGCGCCTGGAGTCAAGAATTTTGGCCACTTCAAATTCCCATTGCCCGTGTACTTTTACTGGGGTACGTGGTGGGGCATCGCGGGTATCAGGGGAATAGGGACGGAGTAACGCCACATGAAACACAGGGTGTACCTTGAAATCATCTGGCAGTGTCAGTTCTACTACCACAGGATTGATGATTTTGGCAATAGGAAAGGGGTCTAGAAATCGGAGGTTTAATTATCTGCATCCTGCAAGATGGAGATTTTTGGATGAGAGCCACACCTGATCTCCTATCTGATAAGAGGGACTAGGTCTCCTTCTTTTGTCTGCTTGTTTTTTTACTTGAGCTTGGTAGAGTTTAAAATGGTGGTGTACTTGTTTTTGAATCTCCTGTAACTCTTTATGGTGTTTCTGTACTGATGGGACTCTTGTGGATGTTTGGGACCCAGTTATAGGTAGCATTCTCGGGTGCAGACCAAACAAACGGCAAAATGGGGATACTCCTGTGGCCATGTGGACACTGTTTTTATATACAAATTCAACAAGAGGTAAAGCCTTATCCCACTCAGTAGACCATGTGTCAATGTAACATCTCAGGATTTGCTCCAGCGATTGGTTGGCATGTTCACTCTGCCCATCCGTTTGTGGATGATATGCAGAGGACAAGCGGACGTCCATACCAACAGAGGAACAGAAGCTGCGCCAAAACCGTGATATAAATTGGGGTCCACGATCAGAAACAATTGTGGTGGGCAACCCATGAAGCCGTATAATGTGTTGGACAAACAAATCAGAGAGCTTGGAAGCCGTAGGGAGGCATTTTAATGGAGAAAAATGAGCCATTTTAGTTAGGTAATCTACAAGCACCCATATGACAGTGTGTCCATTGGAAGCTGGGCGGTCAGAAATAAAATCCATACTTATGGTATGCCATTTGGCCACCGGAATTGGCATGGGAAGTAACAATCCTGTGGCTGGAGTAAGTGGGGTTTTAGCCCAAAGACAGGTGGAACAAGTCTGGACGTAGCTTCTGATATCCTGCACAAGTGAGGGCCACCAAAACCATATTTGACAGAGATCTAACATCTTTTTCTCACCCGGGTGACCTGCGAGGACAGAATCATGTCCCCAATGTAACATTGTAGCCCGTAATTCTTGGTAAGGACGTACAACTGATCCGCATGGTATAGTAAACCCTCTTCTTCATACAAATCAGTTGAACAGGGCTGCCCATATTTTCTCAAGGAACTCTTGGGAAGTGCACACAGCCATGATTTTTTCTGGGGGTATAATGCTTCTGACCTGTTGTAGCGCAACATCAGAGGAGAAACCCATCCTAGACAACGTGTCTGCCTTTTGTTGTGTAGTACCGGCCTATAGGTGATTACGAAGTCAGACTCTTTAAAGAATAGAAGCCAGTGTAATTTAAGAGGTGTCAGGGCCTTGGTCGCTTGATACAACTGTAAATTACAGTGATCTGTGCAAATATTTATTGTGTGTCTAGCTCCTAGTAGGTGGTGACGCATTTCCTGGAAGGCAAGCTTGATGGCCCGAAGTTCCCGCTCCGCCACCATGTAATTTTGCTCTGCGGGTAGCAATTTCTTTGAGAAGTAAGCTACTGGATGGAAATGCCCAGACTCAGGATCTCGTTGGGACAAGACACCACCCACTGCCATTTGGGAAGCGTCTGCTTCCACAAAAAATGTCTGAGCCGGGTCGGGATGATGGAGAATGAGTGCTTCAGTGAATGTGTTTTTAAGATGTTGGAAGGCTTTCTCAGCTTATGCATCGCAGAGGAACTTAACCCCCTTTCATAGGAGACGAGGTATGGGAGATACCACAGTAAAAAAGTGGGGTATAAATCTCCGATAAAAATTTGCAAAGCCCAAAAACTGTTGAACTTCCTTGATTGATCTTGGGGTTACCCAATCCAGTATGGCCTGTACCTTGGACCTATCCATGGTGGAAATTCCATCGGGAGTGATCACATATCACAGGAATTCTACAGTTGTAGCGTGAAAAACAAATTTTTCCAGCTTGGCGAAGAAATGATACTCACAAAGCCGTTGTAAAACCGCTCTTACATGCCCTATATGTTCCTCAGTGGAAGACGAATAGATCAAAATTTCGTCTATGTATACCACTACACACACATCCAGAAACTCCTGCAGCACTTCATTGATGAAAAATTGAAACGCTGCAGGAGCGTTATACACAACCCAAAGGGCATCACTGTGTACTCGAAGAGTCCGAATTTAGCTCGGAACGCTGTCTTCCACTCATCCCCCTTCATCACTTGGATCAAGTGGTAGGCGCCCCGGAGGCCGAGTTTAGTATAAATGGTCGACTGACGTACCTATTCTAAAAGTACTGGGATCAACGGAAGAGGATACTGATTTTTTTTATGATCACTTTGTTCACTGCGCGATAATCTATACAGACGCGCAGCTCGGTATTCTTCTTGGGCACGAAGAACAAAGACGACGATACTGGTCATGTTGAATGACGAATGAAACCCTTAGCCAATAGATCATCCAGGTAGTATCTCAGGTATCGATTCTCAGGCTCAGAAAGTGCATACACCCTACTACATGGTAGCATCGCCCCTGGAATCAAGTCTATACGACAGTCGTATGACCTGTGTGGCAGCAGCTGGGTGCCTTTTGTTCACTAAAGACATCATAGAAGTCTTTATACGGTGCAGGAATGGCCAGTGTGTCATCCGGCTTGATAGCCATACTATGTGTGGACCCACAGTGGAAGGGTGTCACTAGTAATGGTTTGTCTTGGTAACAGGAGTGCCAGCAATGTTTAGAGTCTAATGTCAGTGTCCTTGCTGCCCAGTCAATTTTAGGATTGTGTAACTGAAGCCAGGGTATCCCCAAAATGGCTGCAAATACTGGGGTATCTATGAGGTCAAACTGTTTTGTTCTGTATGGTTGTTTGCACAAAGCATGGACAAGGGTGTTGTTTGATAAACGATAAGCCCGGAGGACAATTCTGAGCCATCCACGGCTCTGACTGGTTCAGGGACGTCTTTTCTGACAGTCGTAATATTTAGGGTTTTAGACAAACCAAAGACTATAAAGTTTCCGGTAGCCCCAGAGTCAAGCAATATGGGAATGACCTTACGAACCTGAGGGGACAACACTAAGGTCACAATAAGAGTTAGATGTCGAGGTACTAGACTGGTGGTATTAGCCTGAAGATGTGAGACCATATTGAAAGAAGCGCTCAATAAAATGGTCTCACAAGTTATCGAGCCAGTTAGTTTTCCGCCTGGTCAGGAAGAGAGAATTCAGGCCTTGTTACTGCTCCGATGGCTTTCTTTGGAGCAGTAGGCTTCTTAGGACATTCCCGAGCAAAATGCCCTGCCTTACCGCAGTATAAAGACAGTTTAAATTTTTTCCTACGTTCTTTCTCTTCCTTAGATAGTGAGCCCCGCATACTGCCAATTTACATCATGAGTGCGAATGGTGGACTCCTTTTTATCAGTTTTGAGCACCACTAAGCGTGCGTCACCCTGGAATTTTTACCCCTTACATTCAGTCAAGCGGTGATCCAATCGTACCACCAGGTCAATGAACTCGGAACACTCCGTAGGAGTTTCCACAAATTGGGCTAGAACATCCTTGAGATCGTCCCGAAGGCCACTAGAGAAAAGGGAGGTCCTCTTCTCCTCGGGCCACTCAGTCTCTGCCACCAACCGATTGAAAGCGGTGATATAGGACAGTAGATCCTTGTTTCCCTGGCGCAAATTCAGCAACTCATTGTCACTGGCTTGCACAAAGAGGTGTTTGGCTAACAGTTTCCTCAAGGCTTCCTTGAACCGGTTGAAATCTTACAGTATAGGGTCATTGCGCTCCACCAGCGGAATACACCAATTAGCTGCATTGCCTCCCAAATAAGAGATAATAAAAGCTACCTTTGCAGCATCGTTGGGGAATGCAGCAGCCCGACATAAAACTGTAGCTGGTACTGGTTAAGGAAAATGTTGAACTTGGCACTATCTCCCAAAAACATTTCTGGAGGAGCTAAGGGCACAGGGGTTGGTATTGTGACCATTACCTGCATGGGTTGTGTGGTGGAAGTCGTTGGGCCTGAATTGGGTCTAGGAACATGATTAGACGGGTCAAACCGAGGGGCCTGTAGTACTGGAGATCTTTGTTTTAGTTTGACTCCTCCCCAGGGGGTGTCTTGTGGTTTATTTGCTGTAGGTCAGTGTGCAACTCCAGGTTCTCTTGCTTTAAGGAAAGAACTTCCTTCTGTAATCCCGCTAGGGCCCTAGTTAAATCTAATAAAGATGGAGCATCCTGATCAGCTGGTAAAGCCTGTGCTAAACCTTTGCAAGTACCCATTGAGGAATCCATCACCCAGGCAGCCCTGTATGTTGTGGCTTGGCTTTATGTCGAGATGGGGCTACTCACCTGAAAAGCTGGATGTCTGCAGGAGCTATGGTATGCCCCGACCCCCAGGGAACACCTCACAGCACTTCCTGGTGGATACAGAAACCGCAGCAGGTGTCCCAAAAGGAAAGGGGGAGTAGAAGGGAAAGAGACAAAACACTGCCATGTCTTGCCGGTCCAGCCAGGCACCCTGTATCTTCGGTGGGGGCAGGTCGTTGTTGACAGAGTGATAGCAGAGTTATTGCACTCAACTTCCTTGAAACTGAATCTCTCTTTCTGATATGGGCACAGGAGCAATAGAAGAACACCGGGATGCTCCAGCACTTTCCTTGGATAATAATAACTGTTTGCACAATTACTAACACTGCATTACCAAAAACCCAAACTGAGTACCATAACAATAAGTACTGCGACACTAGGGCTGGCTTCACAAAGATTCACTGTTGCACACTACAATTAGAACTGTGGTTGCACTTATCATGCACAAGAAAGACAAACAAGGGCATTCATTATATCACATATAACTTTCCTGCATGCATAGGGTTAAACTAAAAGGAACAAAAACAATCCAAGAAATACAAATGTCCACTCTGGGTTCAAACAGTTAGGGTGGCACAGTTTGATTTGGTTTCACTGTGTGTGTGTGTAAAACCCTTCAAAAAGCAAATTGCTCAAACCTGAAACATAGGCATGAATGACACAATTTAAATCCAAGAGTTATGCTATTAGAGAAAGAAAAGTCACGTAAATGCTCTTTTAAAATTGCACTGTCACTTTTTGTAGAACTTGAGCTCAGGCAGATTTCCTGAAGTACATTTAGGCAAGTAACTACAATAATAATGAAGAATGTTCCGAAATGCATTTGTCTCTTCAAGATAAGCACTCTGCCAAAATCGAGGTATGAAATACACCAGCTGTTCTAGGAAAGTATGGCGCTCAAAGAACAAACTCCGTGGAGAATACTAGTCGCCTAGCTGCAGTCTTTTCCGGGGTGCTGGAGGAATGCCTTGTGTCAGCTGGTACAGGAATGAAGAAAATAATTGGCTCAAAAGTCCTGAATACGAGGGTGACAGCAGGGGCTGGACTGCCAAGTCAGATGCTGAGATCAGGAAGCAAAACAAAGCCCAGCAGGGAGGCATGCTTCACTCTGCTATTTATGGTCCGTGGTTGAGGACCGATCTGATGTTCGTTGTGGCAATAAGGGTGGTCTTGATGCTGTGGTTGTAGTGGAAACCACATTGTGAGGACTCAAGTAGGTTGTGTTTTTCCATGTGTTCGGGAGCAGAGAGATGGGGCAGTAATTTTTGAGTTCACTGGGGTCAGCCAATGGTTTCTTCTGGAGTGGCTTGACCTCTACTTGTTTCCATGCTTCGGGGATGTGGCAGTCCTGATGGAGGTGCAGATGATCGGAGAGAGGATATTGCTGATTTCCTTCTGGCCCAGGTGAAGATGTAATGTGGGGAGGGGTCGTTGGGTGAGCCGGAGTGGGTTGTGTTCATGATGGATAGTGGCTTCCAGTCAGTGATGTGATGGCTGGGCGAGTCCTAAGATGGGGTTAGTAGGTGTTCGATGCTGGTGGGTTGGGGGTTGAAAGTTCTTGTAGATTGCTGTGATTTTGTTGTGGAAGTAGTCGGCTAGTGAGTCGCAGAGGGCCTGGGTGGGTTGGATTGCGTTTTCGGTGGCTGCTGGGCAGGAGAATTCTTTGAAGATCTTGAAGACTTCCTTCGGGCAGTTGGTGCTTTCCTCGATGCAACTGAGTAAGGCAATCTTTTTTGCTTCTTTGAGGTGGACATGATATTTAATCAGCGCACTTTTGTAGGTGGTCCAGTCTGCGCGGCCCAAGCTACAACACCACCGTCTTTCTAGCCTTTTGCATTCTCTCTTTAGTGTGTGTAGTTCAGGGGTGGATCAACTTGCGGGCTTGCTGGATCTTTTGGGGTTAGAGCTCTTTATGTGGGCAGATTTGTTGTCATTGTTGATGATCTGTTTGGAGAGGTTCCTGTCGTCTTGTTCGAGGTTACCAGAGAGGATGGGTTTGCTGGCCTGGAGGGCGGTGGTCCATTGGGTAATTTTTCCCCAGCTGTGGAAAGGCTGGGGGGGGAGAGCTGTGTTGAGCAACTCCGGTTTGCTGGTTATGGCGAAGTGAACCAGGTGGTGGTCAGTCCAAGAGAGCTCCGTTGTGTGGCTGAACTTGAGTTTTTTGCAGATTGTGAGGATGCGGTCCAGGGTGTGCTGTGTGTGTGTCTGTGTGTGTTTCTGACTCGTGACTAGTAGTTTAAGTCTGATGTTGCTTAGGTTGTCCAGGAAATTGGTGGTGGTGTGATCGCTGAGGTCGTCTAGATGGAAATTCAGGTCTCCTAGGAATAGGTTGTCTGTCGCGTCGATGGCTAAGGGGGCGATGAGGTCGGTGACGGCCTTGCAGAATGCGGGGGAGGTGTTCCTGGGGTCTGTACACAAGAGTTACCCTGATGGTTGTTTTGGCATCGATTTGGATAAGGAAGTTTATGTGTTCTATGAGTTGGGATGCCTCATCTTCGAAGGTGGTGCACAGGCGCTTTTCCTTATGCATGATGATGAAGCCTCCTCCATGCTTGTTATGGCGGTATTTGTGGATCAGTTTTTTATCCTTGCGGGTGGCATAGGTAATGTCAGGGGCGGAGGCAGGCGTGAATCAGGTCTCGGCGATGAACATCAGGTCCAGTGTAGATGCTTTAGGAAAGTGCCCCTTTTGGCATGGTTACCACCCTACTTTTTGCCTGATACCTGATGTTAACTTGACTGAGTGTGTGCTGGGATCCTGCTAACCAGGCCCCAGTACCTGTTTTCTTCCCATAAACTGTATCATTGCTTCCACAATTGGCACACTTCTGGCACACAGCTAAGTCCCTTGTAAAAGGCACCAGTGGGACCAAGTGTCCTGTGATCAGAGAGGGTCCCCAAGGGCTGCAGCATGTAGTATGCCTCTCTAAGGGACTCTTCACCAAACACATGCACACTGCCTTTGCAGATTGGGTGTGTTAGTGGGGCAACAAAGGTAAAGACGACATGGCATCCCTCTCTGGGTGCCATGCCCACAAACGACAGGCCTTACAGCACTAAGGCAGGGTGCACTACACCACAGGTGAGGGTTTAGCTGCATAAGCAATATGCCCCTACATTGTTTAAGTCCCTTCTTAGACCCTGTAAGTGCAGTGCAGACATATTGAGTACATGGGCAGGGAGGTTGTCATTACAAACGCCACAGCTCCATGATGGCTTCACTGTAGACCGGGACATTTGGGATCAGACGTCTCAGCTCAATAAACCCACACTGATGCCAGTGTTGGATTTATTCTAAAATGCACACAAAGGACATCATAGAGATGCCCCATGAAATTCACCCAACTTTCTAGTGTGTCTCAGCCTGCCACTACCAGACAAGTTCCTGACCCGATGGGGTGAGAGTCTTTGTGCCTTCAGGAGTCAGGGACAAAGCTTGCTCTGGGTGGAGGTGCTTCACACCTCCCCCCCTACAGGAACAACAACACTTGGCGTGAGCCTCAAAGGCTCCTGCGTTTCGTTCTGCTGCCTTTGGGCACTCCAGCTAGTGGAGATGCCCACTTCCCAGACCAAGCCCCACTTTTGGCGACAGGTCGGCTGGAAAATTAGTAAGCACCAGGAGGAGTGCCCACTCCAGCTGGGACCATCCCTAGGGTGCCCACAGCTGAGGTGAGCCCCTCCTGGCAGAATCCTCCATCTTGTTTTGGAGGGTGGTAGCTAATAGGGTTAGGTATGTGCTCTCCTCCCTAAAGGGAGTGGGCACAGGAAGGGTGTAGCCACCATCAGGGTCAGTAGCCATTGGCTACTGACCTCTGTAATGCCCCTAAATCTAGAATTTATGGGCACCCCTGAACCTTGCTTTAGAGATTTTTGGCGACCTAAAGAAGAAGAAGGACTGAAAAGCCACACCAGCAGAGAAGACGACAACTGACTTGGCCCCAACCCTACTGGCCTGTCTGCAGCTTCAAGACTCCTGCTACAAGAAGACAAATTGCCTTGCAGGACCTTCAACCTCTACAAACCCTCAAAGTACTGCCTGCCTTCCTTAAAGACCAAGATCTTCCAAGGACAGCGTCCCTGTCCACAAAGAAACCTCCAGCAAGGACTCTAAAGCCTTCTGGATCCGGAAGTCCTGCCCTCTCTGCACCGACACCCACAGCCTGAGTCCAGGTAGTCCACCTGAGCAGAGAGAGTCCCCAGGCGATTCCAACCTAGAGTCCACCCCTGATTGACCCCTCCTGGCCACCACAATGATACCTGCAGCCTAAATTCAGAGGACCCCCTGACTGCGACCGGATCCGATGAAGATAGTAGATGCATAAAGGTACCCCCTGCACCTGCAGCCCCATGGCCTTGGGGAACCCAGCCGATGGTCCATTGATGTCCAGAGGAGCCTCAACTTACCTGTCCAGCCGATGGTCTTCGTCAGCTGACCCCTTCGCCCAAGCCTGCAGTCTCTTTATGAGCCTGGAGTTTTGGGTGTGTTTGGAGCTTACTGTGGCCCCTCGGTGCTGATCTAAACCCTCCAGGTCCCATGCACTGAGACCGCGGATACTTACCTGCAAACAGTTCACTCAGAAGTACCCCCAGTCTCCATAGCATTCCATTGGGTGCCCAACACTATATTTGATCTCAGCACCCGGCCCTATATTGCTGGTGGTGCACCCTTGGTGTCTTCCTAACATTTGCTTTGTGGACACCTAAACCCCCGAAGATTGGGACTGTATGTCTAGTACTTACCTGTAACCTGTGTCCTCTAGGACTGCATTGCCTTCAATGAAAATTGCACTAAGTATCCATTTTTTATATTGAAAAGTATTACTTACCCGAAAACTGTGAATTTCAAACAAAGTGCATTTGGTACCCGAAAGTGATATATTCTTGAAACTGTACATACCTGCATCAGTGATCCTTTTGGTTCTAGAAATAAAGTAATAAAGTATATTTTTTGATACGTAAAACATTGGACTGGAGATAACCATTGAGTGTGTGCCTCATTTTTTGATTGTGTGTACAGCAAGTGCTTAGCACTGCCCTATGATCAGCCTAACTGCTCGACCACACTACCACAAAAGAGAGCATTAGTATTATCTACTTTAGCCTCTGAAAAGCCTCTGGACTCTGTGCACACTATACCTTACTTTGCTACAGATATAATGTCCCCAGGGGTGTGGAATTTAACAAAATATCTACTTGTCCATGGGATAGGTTGCTTCTTAAATCTACTTGTTTTGTAAAAAAATGTACTCCCTTTGGTGCAATGCAGTGCAGCGACAAATTATGGCAGCAATCTCATTATGTAAGAGCTCTGATAATAGCCTCTATGATTATGCCAGGCTTAATACTAAAGCATGGCTTGAATACTAGCAATTTCAAGCCCAACTATAGCAATTTCCTTATTTTGCCACCTTTCCACAGATCAACATACTGGGGCTGTAGGAAGCAGTAAGCAGTAGTTAAGGCCTGAAATGCCTTTGAGTCTGTGCAAACTTACTAACTTCCATGTTTTAAGGATTTTCATCAGCTTTTCTCTAATCTTTTCCCATACTGAGAAAGATTGGAAATTTACTCCTGACAAGAGCACAAGTAGACTTTTCCCCCGGGCTGGGAAAAAAGTGGTTAGAGGGAGAGTGAACTTTAAAACACACAATACATTTTAGCATGAGCAAATCTACACATGCATATTTGCTTTAGCTAAAATGCAGTTCACAAATATTTTCTAGGAGAACGAATTCCTGCTCTGCTTCTGTACATTTTTTTGATTACATGAAAGCCACTAATGCAAAGACATATACCATGAGTACACTTTTGTGCCTTTCTTTAAGAATTGGGCCCCTAATTCGGTCTCACATTAACCAAAACATTTTTTTAATTAAACTTCTATTTTTCTCTCTATCATCTATCGGCTGGCTTTACTGTGAGGGATAGCCTTCTGTTCTTCCACAAGAAGCATATTGACACACATAGTAGTTTTGTTCATTGCCAGGATCTACTGTGGCAATGTGTTCTTTTTGAGACCATAATTTTTATTTTTGCTGTTAGCCAGTGTTTGTTATAATGGCAAGGACCTGGCAGCTCCAACAACAATAAAGTGTTACAAAATCCATGTCAAAACATGAGACGCATTGACATAACCAAATGACTGATGTTTTACCACTCCTTGTTTATTTTCATGTTTCCCATAATCTTGTTGAAAATAGTTACACTGATTTTCCATTATGAATATTTTTGAAAATACTAGCATGTGTCAACAAATTTATGAAATTATGGTTCACAGAAATAGTACCTAAAATGTTGCAGTAATTTAGCAAAAAGTTATTTTCCTGCTTGCATGTTTTTCTGAACATTTCATTTTGAAAGCAAATAATTATTAATCTTGCTTATAAGCTTCTGCAAACATTTGCATCTAACCAGAGAGAATTCTGGGTGCTTTATAGATAGCCTCATATTGTTAAACTTTTCAAACGGGTGTGTACACATTTTTTTTACTGGAACCACTGTCACTAGTGAAGTGTGACCTTAAAACGTTTATTTAGAGTGCTCACCCTAATAATAAAGGCTTTGCATTAATGAACAATAAATACAAGTTCAAACATCATTAAAATATGGACACAAATATCACCATATCTGCAGACAACTTCCTTCCTTGTAAACTGCCAGCCAAAGGCTTTGTGCTGCAGGGTGTTGGACCTACTTGTCCCAAGGACAAGATAAACATGAAAATGTGTTGTCCTTGACCCCAAACAATATGTTCTGGGTGTCAGGCTATATAAATTCTACATTCCTGTGTCCCATAATCCCGTGGTGTGCTTGCAAAAGGATTGTGCGTTGAGCAGCAGGCAGTGGAGTTGTTTTTTGGGCTTGGAAGGCAGCGGAGCTGGAGCGTGAGGGTCTCTGTGTTGCAGGTGAAGTGGCATTGGAGGCATGAGAAGGGTCCAACTCTGATCGGGGGAGTAGATGCAGTAATTGTTGTTCCGATTCTTGGGGTCCACAGCCTGGAGTTCATCTGTAGATTATGGGTGGATGGAGGGAGAGCCAGGATTCCTTGCACGGCCCGGGCACAGATGGGTGTAAACAGCTTGCCTTTGGGCGCTGGCAGCACGGTCCTGCAGCAACCACCATCAAGTAGGTTCTGGGGTGGGAGGGGTGCAGTAGGAGGGGGCGGGCAGGGAAAAAGCACGGGAAGAACAGCTGTAAAAAGGCAGTGAGGAGGGCAAGGGTCACGGGGCAGCAGCTGGAAATGGCCTAAAAAGTGACAGAAAAGGCAGCAAAATGGTCTGGGGTGGGAGGGGGGCAGTGGGGAAAAAGCACGGGCAGGATGAGGAAAAAAGGCAGCGGGGGACAGGGAGCACAAGGAAACAGCTGAAAAAGACAAAAAAACTGCAGAAAAGGCAGCAAAATGCTCTGCAGCACCCTGCACCTAATCAGCAGAGAGGGGTGGGAGGGGTGTAGTAGTAGGGGGGGCAGGTGGGAAAAAGTGCAGGCAGAATGGCAGGAGAAAGCAGCGGGCTGCCAGGGGGCATGGGGCAGCGGCAATTGGACAATGAGGGGAGCTGGCACAGGACTTGACACATAGGGTAATTCCACATTTCTTTATAATAATGTACTGTGAGTCTTCATTCATCGTGAGATATGGAATACTTTCTGCTTTACATATACTAGATGCAAGGCTTCTACCTTACATATTATAATTGCAGGGGACTTAGTTACAACCCTTGCATTTAGTTACATCTCTTGCAATATGAGGAAGGGCTGAAATCCTCGTTTTGGCTAGGTATGCTGGGTTATATATTTCAGTAAAGGTGCATACAATACAAAACAGCACAAAGTGTCAGCCTGGAGCCAAGGTATTCAAATCCTTTATTTTCTTAAGTAGAACTGACTCCTTGTTCAGAGATGAAGGAAGGGGGAATCTAGAACCTGGCAGCAGCAACTCAGAAAGTTGGGTCCACTGGTCTAACCAGATAAATTGCCAGTACATGTGCTGACACTTGGTTGGTAAATCCCAGCACTGTTTTAGAGGCCTGATAGCTGTACTTGAGTAACAAACCCTCTGCGGTTTCCTGGTGCACTGCTTATTTTTCTATGTACACTTCTACTTACACTTCGATTAACACTAGTGCATTAATTTCCATACTGCAGCCACTAAGGTTTAATGTTTTCCAAGAATCCAGGAACTGAGTTAAACAGTGGAGAAAGTATTAAAATGAGACACTCAACATAACCTTAATAGTATGTGGAGTGTTATGCCAGCACAGACAGTAAAGGAAAAGAAGCAATTTCACATCTAATTTTTCTAATGTATTAGTGATCAGTTGTAAATCTGGGTTCTCCTGTTCTTCCAATTCCCAGTCAGGCCCAGTTTGGTTCTGCACATTACATTCTTTACATTTAAAAATATGTTATCACTAATGTCGTCTTTTGAAGTTATGAGATATTTTGGGGATGATTGTGCTTGTAATGTTGATTATATTAATTTTACCAGTGACGTTTTGGCTTCTCTAATTGTGTGTGCCCTTGTTAAACAAAGTAGTTTCATTAGAATTATCTTACAGTCTAAAATGTAGCCTTCTGACCTAATACATCTTGGGGTACTAATCGTGCTGCTTTTTGGCTACTTCATAATATTTTGAAAGAGATACTCATTGTTTTAGGTAAGCAGATTAATGACATTTAGGATAATGGTTCATTTGTAGTAATAGGGCCAGAGAACATAACTGATATATGTGGTTGAGGTAGAAGGTAAAATCAGTACAAGGTCTGAAGTCAGATCATAGTAATGGGGAATGTCAGTATAAAGAGAGGGAACAAATAACTAGCTTTATGTACAGCTCAAGGCAGACTAAATGACATATCACCCCAATTACATTATTTTGCCCCACCGACATGAGGTTCGTACCAGTCCCTGGCTTGCGTGATTAGGTCAGTTTTCAAGAGTTCACTGAAGAGTACATAGTTCAACTGCCCTTGGTTGGTTTTCAGCACATTCAGGCACTATCCAGGCTCTTTAACATTAGTTTTATGTGTCCACCTTACTTTTTAACCCTATGTTACTGTTGAGATTACTGCTAGCATTTTATTGTGCCAGAGGAATCCCTTGAGGTTAAAATAAATGAGACATGCTTAATGGACTTCAACACACATAGTATGGGTGTCACAGCAAACATAATGGTGATGGCTCATAATAAACTATATTTATTTCCACTGTTTGCAATATGAACTTCAATTAATCATGTTTATCTGCTAACAATATCCTTTCCTTAAAACCAAATATAGATATTGCAGACACAAATACCCTCCTCTCTCCTTAGTAACTTGCTGCAACTGGGGCCATATGTGGTGGTATTTCATGGTGTACCTCAAGTCATTCAGTTTTTTCCTGCATAATTTACTTGACTGTTTTATTTTCTTTCAGGCCAGCATTATCCTGATCCACCCATCCACCCTCGAAGGCAAGAAAAATATTACCCCAACCCCCCAATTTCTGGAAGGTTCTCTGGACCTGCAGAACTTATAAGAGGCTATAACATGCATTCTTTTGACAGAGCAGGTAAGTTGAAATGCAGAATATGAATTTAGTGACGAAAGGTCACCATCCTTTCTTGTACACCATTATTAACCAAAACATTGTTTTCTTGTCTGTAAAGAACTAGACCTATGTACAATGTTTTTATTTATGTTGAATTAAGATGCTGTTTCTGTCAGGAAAAGCTTCCAAAGTTGCAGAGGTTTACATGTACTAAGAGCCCATCTCTCTGTGACTGAATGCAATAATTCTGAACTCAAAGTTAGATTGCATCTAGGTAAAACATCTTGAACTCCTTTTTAGGGTCGAGCGCACAAGTGCTTTAGCCTGCTGTAATCGCTCTGTGGGCTTTTAACCACGCCCATCAGTTTAATTGGTTTGTGGGCTTGCTTTTCAAAAATTGCTTGATTTTATTTGTGAAAGGCATGCTTCTCCAGTGTTTGGCCCTCCTCGAGCAAACCAACCAACTACTGAAAACATAGGAGGCTCCATTTTTTTTCACCATGTTTTCTGGACTATTTTTTCTTTTATATCCTATGCAGTGTGATCTTGCTGCACATTTGCCGATATGTTTGGCTGCGAGCTAACTTCTGTTTCATTTTGTGTGCTCCTTAACGCTCATGGGGTGTGTCGCTTTAAATCGGTTCACTTTTGTAAAACTGTATTACTTTTCATTTTCATTTTATGTGGCAATAAAAGTCCGGTTAGGACTTTACAGTGCTAGTAGCTCTAAGTCGAGCAAATGCGAGACCCATTGAATTGCAAATGCTTGTTTTATCACAGCCACTGACATATTACATCCGGTTCCTGCCATCATTAATTGAAAAACTGTCTGCACTAATGTATATAATGTAGAAAGTCTGCATTTTGTTACTGACACAAAAGTGAGTGTTAAGTTTCTTTCTTCTCCCAGCTCGACAGGAACCACTTGACAATAAAATAATACAAATTCAGTTACTACTAGGGATGCAATAGTCTTTCAAATAAATGGCACCCAGCTGAGCACCATTAGCGCCTACATACTGCTGTCCTCAAGCTCTGCATCCTACCTGACCTCAGCTGGTTTCTTTGGCTTTTAACAGCTCCAGACTTTCTTTTCATCAGACTGGTCAACTGGTTGATCTCATTGCCTAGACTCTCATCATATGTTTGGTGGGGATCTCCATGAGGCATGATCAGTCTACAGTTGACATATTGTGCTAAACCAGATGTCAACAGTTGCAGAATTTTCATCTAAAATAAATACATCCATAAATGTATACCACAAATATCTGTTTAACATTTGCATCCCTATCTGTCAACAAGTATTTGTAGAGCGGGACAATATACACCATTGTTTCTTTAATAGACTACAGTCTTTTACATTGGTATAGAAAATCAAAAATCTGTTGTAAGACTGGCAGTCCATATTATGGTAGTTTATAGTTTTGCCACCATTGCCGAAACCAGCGTATCAGTGAGCTTGAAATAAAATTCCATGATGCCTCATTTGCGGCTTTTACTAGCCTACCAGTTCCACCAGCAGTAAAGAAATGTAATAGCTATTAGTGGGGCCTGGCATATTCTCATTGGCAGCCCTCTCAGCCAGTGCGGAAATCATGTCGACCTTTTCACAGCTCCAGGGGATGTGATTGCAGCCTCAGCGCTGCTGTCTACTGCCTTCTGCCCAGCCCCTGCAGCCAGTAATCTGCTCTGCTTTACCCTGACAGCACCACACGCAGCTTGTAGAGGTCAAAATCTGACTTTTCTCCCCAGCTGTATGTACAACACTTTGGAACAATGAATCCTGCAGATCATTCAGAGGGTTTACATCCTACCTTTCATTCCATCCCCTCCATGCATCCCCAGTCTCAGCTGACGTTTCTAGAGACAAAGCTACTGCACTCATGGAGCAGCTAAATTTGCTCCTGGCCAGGTGAGCCATCCAAAGAGTGCCAGACAGTGTTACTACTGCAGCTTTCTTGTGCTTAAGAGGGGTGGAGGGCTCATACTCCTTTTGAACCTCCATCTTCCTAAGTAATTTTTAAGGAAGGACAAATCCAAAATGCTCACTTTAATTTAGGTTCTTTCTACTCTTGACACACAAGACTAGATGGCGTCCTTAGATTTGCCGGATGCATATTTCCATCAGACATTGCCTGCAGTTCACATTGGGTTTGAAACGCTTCCATTTAGCTGTCCTACCCTTCGGCCCTTAGGATGTTCAGGAAGGTGATGGTAATGGTCACAGCTTATCTTTGCAGGTCTGCGTTGGAGTTTCAGCCAGAAAGGTTGTTAGGAGACACATTCTTTCAGCGTTGAACCACATGCCTCCTATAAATATTCCTGCCATTGCCTCTCCTAGAGTTCTCAAGAAGATCAGGATAGACAGGGCCCAAGTCATCTTGATAAACCATGGACCAGGCAAGGAGGGTGTGGTATTCAAAGCATTTGCCCTCCAGTCCAGATACCTCTTCAGTTGGATCTCCTGTCCTAGCAACAGGGCAGGGTCCTGCACCTGAATCTCCACAACCTACACCTCCATGTGTACAGACTGAATGGTTATAACGGAGCAGTTTTGATTTGCCGTTTGAAGTAGTAGATGTGATCCACGCAGCTAGATGCCCCCAAGTCCATATAGTCAAGGCACAGAGAGAAGTTTGTGGCCTGATGTTTGACCATTTCTTTGATCTCTTACAGGCCAACAAGTTAACAGATGTGTTCTTGTTTATAGTATCATTGAATCAGCAAAGATGTGGGTTGCATGTCAGCCCTTTTAGCTTTTTTATGACTGTCGGACGAACCTCCCCTCTTCAAATCACCTGTTATAATGTGTTTTCTGAGTGGCTTGGCACCTATGTTTCCCTTAAAGCCCTTCTTAATGCCTCAATTTGGCCTTAATTTTCTCCTCTCGTGCATGCCACGCAACTGTTTTTATTTAAATGCTGTCAATTCCTCGCACCATTGTAAGTAAATTGTAGACTCACAGTGCAACCTCTGTATAACACCTTCTTTCCTGCCAAATTGGTGTGAACCTGGGCTGCTTTGGACTTTGTCAAGGTGGTTCATTCAGTGCATAAATACACGTTATGCTTTAGCCAAGAAGGAGCATCTCGAAGGCCTTTCTTCCTATTTCACCAGAGCTAAGGCCACTAATACAGAATTAGTGAGGCTAGGTCTTGTCTTATCAAAAATACAGGGGATTAGGAGGATTAAAGGTCCAGTGTATACCCTCCAACGAAAGTGACTACTAAAGAAATACACTGTTCCTGAGAAACCAAGGTGAGACAGGGAAAGTACTCTGGGATCCTAATTAGTAGGAGCAAGAGTCCTCACACACCCAGATGGGTGTCATGCTTCATCATCTCTTTAGTAGGTCTTGTCTTAGACAATTGTCAAGCTGCTATGTGGGCATCAGTGAACACATTTACCAGGTGTTATTACCTTGACATCCAGGTTTGCAGAGAGGGTAATTTTGCCCATTCAATCCTGCTGGACTTTCTGGTTTGAGTCAGCTCCTCATACCATCTTTTGGGACTGCTCGAGTATCTAAACGTGGGAAATCTGCAGTTTGAAGTATCCATCAGATGAATAAGTTACTTACCTTCAGTGATGCTCTTTGTGGTGGATGATTTATCTAACCACAGATTCTTGGTTTCCCGTTCTGTAGAGTGTACATCTGCACATCGTAAAATGATCCCAAGTTAATTTTCGGCTCACTGTCACCTTCACGTTGTCTGAATTGATCTTTTTCTGAGGGTGCGGAAAAAGAAAAGCAATGCAGAAACTTCATTTCGTCACTGCTGATGGGGTGCTAGACTGTCATAGAGTGAGAAAGCCCCACTGTCGGAGTGTGGGAACTACTACTGGTGCCTGGTAATATTCTAAAGGTGTTGAATCTGCAGTGAGGTAGTGTTCACCAGAAAGACTGTTTGTTTTGCTTGCGCACGCCTTGCAAGAGGCGACATACCAAAGACTGGTTTCCTGCTGCTTCCCCATCTACCCACATATGATGAGTTGAAATTGCTGTGTCTTAGGTGAGTGGTAGATGAGATATCAAAGTTAACAGTTTGGCAAGTTTGCTTTTAGAGATTTGAGAGGCAACAGGGAGCATGAAGCAAGCTTGCTCTCTACACTCGCAGGACCAAGTCATTTGCTTGATATTTCCACAGTGCTATATGCCAGTTCCATTTGTGCTGATTGCCATGGCATTGTCCTTTGCACCAGCCAAAGCCAGATCCTGAATTTTTATTGTAGTTGATAAGGTGTCTTCCTAAATGGCAACTATGAAATTGGTGTTTTGGTAGAAGGAAGGGTACCAAACAAAGCATTTATAACAAGGGAGAGTGAAGAGACTGCTGGAACTAAACAAGACGCTTTAGAGACAAGTTTCTTCCATTTCGAATTTGAAGCCACCATCTTCACAGAAAAATAGATCCCACAATGAGATCACCAAACGTTTTGAACATCTGGCCTAAGAACTGAGATTTTGGAAACAACAGCATCAATGCCTGTTGTGTTGAGATCAGTGCTAAGGAAATGTTGGTATATGGCAGGTAGTTTATTTTATCTTATGAATCAACTGATAATAGACTCTTGTTGGGCATGCATATCTAAAGTCTCATTTGGACCTAATGCTTTTCTGAGCTGAATAGTTTGAAAAATAGGTACTATACCGAAGAAGGTTTTTGCATATGCTTGTTTTAACGCAACCATCTTTCAGTGCGGCCAGTGGTTTGGCCAGGTATCAATGTTCATTGTGGCAACTAATGGGAAAGGCAGTAAAACTTGTGCATGATGATCAGGCAAGAACTTTTGTGGTGTGATGATATTTAGTTCTTCTATACATATTTAATTAATTACAAGAGCGATGGATAGCTTAACCGCAGTGAGGAGTTGCAATTAGCTTAGGCCATCTGAGTTTTCGATGGATGTAGAATAGATAGATATTTTTTATGCAGGGAAGGTTTTTTGGTGAATAGGTAGACCACACCTTGGAGAGACATTCAAGAAGTGACTAGACTGAGTTTATTTAGGCTGTCATCAACTCTGAAGCCAAAGACATCTATGCCTCAGAAGCCAAAGTTTGGCAGGGGCCAGTCTTTTCAAAACAAATCTAATATCCATGACCTTTGGGGGCAAAGGATGGACAGAATCAATCAATCAATCAGATTTCTTATATAGCATGACTACTCACCCGTAAGGGTCTCAAGGCGCTAGAAACGTCATATAGCTGTAGCTACTGTTGTTTGGTTATAATGACATTATAGCATGTGGCACCAGGAGTTGGCAGGTAAATGAAATTATACTAGGAATGACAAGAACTGACCTTGGACACATGTGCCCCAGTGTAAACAGGCTACAGTATGTGGTTCAAGAGTTCTCTTTCAAATTGTCCTTCATCAGAAACCCCAGAAATGTTCTAATTGCTTAAAGGAAAACTTGGGGGAGGGGTGGACTGTGAATAAAGAGAAGTAGAGGGTTTTGTCTCTGCTACTGGTTCTGGCTGCATTAAGTGAAATCAATGTAATCCTTGCACTAGCAAAATGCACATTTCAACATTGTAATTCTGCTAGCTCATGAAAAGTATTTAAAAATAAAAAGATTATGATATTTTTGTGAACACAACCCTCAATTCAAAATGGTATGCTTTCACTCTGTCAGTACTGCCTGCAGGGTGATCTGTCAGCTATATGTCATTAAGAAAACAGCTGTGCTTTATTAACTTGGTAACAAATTGGGCAGTACAGTGAGTGATGGTGAGGCATTTGGATTTGAGCTTGTGATTGCCATTTGTTACTGGATCAAGTGCTTTTTGTGATACATTTGTGAACACAAGATGCTGACACGAGGCTAAATAGCAGAACCCTCAATTCAGAATGCCCCATCTCGATAAGTAAGTGTCTGAGTAGCTGCTGCACTGCGTGGGGCATTAGCCAGTGCACAAAGTGGCATCAACACCAAGATCACCACATGAATACCTTCCACACAATATTATATTTACCTATAAAAATAACTTAATCTGCAAAGAGTTTCAATATGTTTGGTGCATTGCTTAACAAATTAGTTCAAGTAACTACATAATATACTGCACCAGCTATTTAATATAGAGGCATCTGACTCATAAGTAAAAATATATTGTTCATGCTGGACCAATGACCAGAGCACTGGCGGTAGCTCAAGTGGATTGGTTATTGGAGCTTCCCTTCTATACTACAGACCACATCTTCAGCTCACTGGCTGTGGTTTGTGTGGAACCAGTTTAGTATTTATAGATTTGTCAATTTACTACATCGGTTTACAGTGACCATTATTCACTGTTGTCTTTAATAGTTTAACAGGTAACGTTTTTGAAGTGGCCAAGTCATCCCAATAAGCCCATTATCTTAAGGTGGTCAAGTATTAATCCAAGATAATTCTTTCTGTAATATACATTGGCCAGAGTCAAAGAGTGATCAATCCGAATGGAGTAATGGTACATCAAATATCATTGGTACTGCTGTTACACTTCTTGGTGTACGTACTCATTTGTGGTTGTAAGATACTTTTAGAAACTAAGAGACTGATATAGAGTTTGGCGGACGGGTTACTCCGTCACAAATGTGATAGATATCACTTCCGTTGTATTACGATGTTCATAGGACATAATGGAATCGTAATACGGTGGATGGGATAGCCGTCAAATTGGTGACGGAGTAACCCCATCCGCCAAACATTAAATCAGGCACTAAGTTTACAATGAACCACAAACTAACTTACTTATGCCTGCTACCCTACCTAGGCCATCAACTAGGACTCCTCGGGCATCTCTGTCCTGTCCCTTTTGGTCAGTCTGACTTCAGGTGTAACCCATCTCCTTGAAGTAAGCCTCAAGGCCTCAGCGCCATGTGTTTCTTGGCCTTCCTCTTTTCCTTCTCCCTTGAGGGTTCCAGGTCAGGGCTTGCCTGGTGATGTTTGATGTGGGCTTGCGGAGGCTGCAACCTATCTAGCCCCAGCGACTCTTCCAGATTTCATGAGCAGGAAGTTGGAAAGTCTGATGCCATAAGTGTTTGTTGCTGATGGTGTTTGGCCTGCGGATTTGGAGGATTTTCCTCAGGCAGGTGTGGATGAAGGTCTGGTCTTTGTTGGTGGTAGTCACTGTTGTCTTCCAAGTGTCTGCTCCACACTGAAGGATCGATTTTACATTGTTGTTAAATAGCCTGATCTTGGTTTGTAATATTAGGTCAGTGGAGCTTCACATCTTCTTTAGCTGAATGCAGACAGCCCTTGCTTTGCTATAGTTCTTTATTAATGTACATAGGACATCACAACACAATACTTCTGTACCAATTTCGGTCCTGCGTGCTTCCAGTAGATAACTGCAATGCCAACAAAACAGCAACAGCAGTGTTGTGTACAGTATTGGCAATTACAAGACAACCACAGTACTGCCTTAAACCAACAAAAGAAACAAGAAATAGAACCCTTCAAGTACATTGTGCTTTAGGGGCCTGTGAAGAATCTCTGGATGATAACATTGTAGTGCCATTGTGATGTCCAGCATCTCAGCATGGTCCGCTTCATAGTGTCCATTCCCTTCTTGTGAAAGGACCACGTCCAGGCCTGAGCCCACTTTCCCCCCAAATGCTGCAACACCAAGTCCTCTACCCCACAGTGCCTGATGAGGAGGCTCATCTAAGCTAGGTCTCTTATTTATCAAGCTAAGTATCCCATTCCGTATAGTGCACACCTCTAGCCCCTTGACCCCGGGGACCCGACATCACATCTGCCTCCATATTGGGTCTATTTCCATAGACCTGCTAACCAGTCTCCCAGAGATGGCACCCTTGCGGGCAGCCACAACATTGCAGTGCATCACTTAGAAAGCACTAATGCTAGGTCAAGGAACCGGGATACATGCTTATGTTTTTTGTATGGGCAGAAGTCTGCCCATGAGGTCAGTTATTTTGTGCAATACTGCATCCTAGAATCCCACTATATCTGTCCAGTGCCACAATACATGCAAAAAGTCAGCATCATCCTCCTCACATATGGGGCATGTTGAGTTAGCTCCTGGGAACATGCAACCTATTCTATGGGGTGTTAAATAGATATGATGAAGGTACTTAAACTGGACATATCGCATTCTAGCTTTCCTTTGCTTTGCTGATTCTTGCCTTGATGTCAGCGTCTGTGCCGCACTGCTCTTCTATGCCGCTGCCCAGGTAGGTGAAGTCCTGAACCGTTTCATGATCTTAGTTTTCCCCCTGTGAATGTTGAGGCTAAGTTGTGCTGATGATATGGGAGAGTAGGGCCAGGTCATCTGCAAGGTCGTTGTGCTTGGGCCAAGGTGTCCCCTGGACCCCATTTCTTCTCCTTGCTGCAGATGTCTTCATGATCCAGTGTATGACCAGCAGGAAGAGAAAAGGTGAGAGCAAACCAGCTTGGTGGACTCCACTCCTCACTTGGAAGGCTTCCTTGGGTTGGCCTCCATGCTCTGATTTGCATGTCGTTCCCTCATTCCTGAGGATTCTATGAGTTTTTCTATCACACCAGGTGGCCCACAAAAATATAAAGTAAAATAAGTTAAACGTCTGCCTCCACTCAAGTGCTTCCATTGAACTGCCTAAGGGACTACCTTGCAATGATTGCCATCTTGGTCCCCTACTGCTGGTTTCCTCCAGTTTTGCTTGTGGTGTTTCCTCCTGCCCCACACTCCTTCCACTAGTTCATTTGTCTGCCATCTTCTAGTAGCTTCCTCTTGCCAGTTCCTTCTTCTTCCCTCCACTCACCTCTTCATCTCCCCACCACCCTCTTGTATCTCCCTTGTCTATGAGCTCTTTGTTTCAACTGTCTCCCATATCCTTGTAGTTGCTTCTTAAACATTATTTTAGACCAGAGTGAGTTATTTCTCTAGAAACAAAAGGTGGGCTATACTGAAGGCTCCCTTGCCTTCAATACCGTACTCTTTTTAGGCCTCACTTAGAGAGAGAGCTGTTTGCTGTTTATCATAAGACTTCTTGTAGACATGCCAAAAATGTACAGTGGGTTTATAGCCCTGGCGCATTGCTTACCACTGGTTGGCTTTCTAGCCATTTGTTTGCTTCTTATTAAGTTGCTTTCCTTCCTCTTCTTGTTTATGTCCCTCGCTGGAGCATTACTTCTATATCATTCATCTGTATGGATGACTGTATGTTTCCACTACTTGCACTTAAGGAATTGCTTTTCCTTAAAGCACTAATGGATTTTCTTGCTCTCCCTCCTCCTACCCCAGATCACTCCCTGTTCCTTCCTCCACCCAGATTGTCAATTATTTCACTCCACTTAGGCTTCTTCTTTAAATCTATTCCTTCCCATTGCCCCACATCAAGCTCCTCCATTGGACCCACATCCACTTTGCTTTTCTCCTACCCCAGCATTGACTCCTCCCCAGTCACTCCTCTATTGCTCTTCCACCCCTTGCACAAGTAAAAATTCAATGTTTACACACTGCTTCAAGTGTCTTCTGGAATGGTTAATAAAATGAACAAAATGATGCCTGCATTGTTCCGTAAGGGCTTACATGTTTTGTGATGCATGCATTTGCACAAGTCTTCAAGTAGGCGTGGGGATACATAGCCAGCAGTATCATGACATACTCCAGCATGCATACGTTCATAAGATGCCTTTTTTATGCTAATGCAGAACATCATTGGCACCTGCAGGGACGAAACACTGCGAACATGACTGCAGTGACTTTTCGCTTGGTAGCTAAAGCACAAGATCTTTTTCATCTCCTGACTCCATCTTACCCAGACCTTAGAACACTACATGAGGATTTCTCATCTCTTCTCTGAAGTATCCCAGACTACACTTACACTTCAGATTAGATGTCCCTTGACTCACCACAGGAGACTTCCTGTGACGCGACCCACACACATCCATTTTTGCTATAATTTGACCCTCAATTACTAACCGTAGTCTGGACTATTAAGACTAAAGCTAAAGATATTATTGAATAATGGATATTTTTCCATTTCTCAAAAGATTTTTTTAAACACATAAACAGTATATTGCCAGCACTGCTCCTTCCTTAACTCTTTAATGTGGATATGGACTGTGAGATCTTATGGCTTATGAAAGATGGCCTGCAAGGTCTGTGGTGTAGCCATCAGGATACATTTCTCGCTATTCCCAAAGCAGTTTAACTTCAGTGATGTAAAGCTTGGCACATAAAGTGGTCAGAGGACCTCTATCTGGCACTGGTATACACCTAGCATTGTAGGGCACTTTGTAATGATAGTGTCATTTTCTCTGTATTTGCTGGTTGCTTTTGCGGGAAGACTGCCCCTTGATCCAGCGCATGACACACAACAAAATAAGGAATTGTAGATTTGGATAGTCATGATTCCATGTTTTGTTCCTCCATCTGTTTCTTTTTGGATAAGGTCATTTAGTGACTCCAGATTTTTTTATCATCCAGTAGACTTAGCGTGCCATCAATTTAAGTGCCTTTTACCTTGATCATTCCTCATACTGCTATTTTCTGCGAGTTTCAGGATTTGATACAAATGGTACCTTTATGGTCTTGGTTATTAAATCTCTTTTCTTTTAGCGCATGTGACTATCATTGCCAGAAATTGGGAGCCTTTCTGATGAGAGTGAGCCTTGCTTTTACGCTCCTAAGGTTCCTTTCAAGTCCACTGTTGTTTAATATTCATGAGTGTAACCTCGTTTTTCCGAGGGATACCTGTAACTGCAAATTTCTTTCCTATTTTAACTGCATTGTTCCCATGCACTGGTAGTTGGCACTGTGAGGCTCTACATTGGCTTTGTTCATCCTAGGATGTGACGATGGAGCCACATATAAGCGCCACCCGAGGGCCGACATCAGTTCCCTTCTTTCCGCACCTTCCTATGAAGAAGCAGATCTCACAGCCAACTTTCTCTCCATCAGTTGACAAGTTTCTTCTGAAAATTACTACTTTTTCTAGTGTGCAAGGGAACTATGTCCCATCCTAAAACTGAAACAGTTTAAGCCTTGTAGGACGGTGGCAAGAAAATATCTGTGACAGATGCCCATGAGGTGTGCTTTGGTGTTTGAGGGGCTTGACTCCAGGGTGTGTGAGGAGTGTACCTTATGAATCCCAAGGCAATTTGGGTCTGTGAAGCAATGCTGTACGTTTCCAAAAATTGAAAACGTCATGGAAGTCGAGGGCGTAGAACCTCTCCCACTCTTAGGGCTGCTTGCATGACAATACCTTGTCACGATCTATGTCTTCCAGCAAGATGAAGTTGAAATGTTAGCACAAAAAGGCAAGGAAGTCGCTAGGATGTCAGGGTGCCTCTTGGTCTCGCCCAGATTTCACAGCTGATCCCAATGCACCTCGAATTTCCTGGGCCATCTCAGGAGATGCCTTTAACAAAGCCATGTTGCTTATCTTTGCACCCTTCTGGCTGCTTCTGGTGTACCTTCAATCCCCAACAATCCACAGAGGCCTCAAGTAAGGTTTTCGCCAGTGGGTCTGCCCTTAGTGCCACCTGTGCCTCCTATCTTTAGTTCTGGTTCTATACCGGAACAGACTACCAGTCTGGCACCAAAATCCACTCCTGTCCCCATGACATCGACGCCAGCCCTGACACCTCCAGAAGAAGATCCTGTTCTTATAGTCCTTTTTAACTGCAAGACAAATTCACCTGGGCCCCAACTGAGGTTGTGCCATGACTTCACGTCAAGGCAGCCGGTCCCAGTCCAGTCTGACTCTGACAGAATCATGCCTCTGCCTTGGAGTCACACCCAGCACTCCAGCAGTGTCTTGGTTAATACTCTGATCATAGTCACCCAGCCTTTGGAGATGACAGTGGAGATGAGGGGATGATTTCCCCCCATGTAAGGAAGGTAATTTATTCATGGACTTACAGGAGGCAAGTGGGTTAGGCACTTCCTTGGACCCTGGGCTGTGTTCATCCCCTGGACCATCAACGAAAGAGGGTGCCTCCTTCACTGTGGTAATGAGATGGGCAGCAGAGGTATTAGATTTACAACTTCCAACTATAGAAGTCAAAACTAATGTACTTAGAGAAGTTTTGCAACCTGGACAAACTGCATCTAAATCTTTACTTCCATTTAATGAAGCCCTGACTGATAATTTTGTGGGCACCTGGTCTAAGCCTTATTCCTGCCCTCCAGTAAAAAGGCAGGTTTCCAGTTGGCCCTAACCCGCACCAGGCACCAGATGTTTTTGATATTGCACTCTACACCAGAATGTGTGCTGGTTCATGTTTCCACTAGTAGGGTGCTATATCAACAGAGTCCACCGTTGGTGCTTTCTAACACGTAGGTCAACCTCCGGCAAGAAAGTCTAGAAAGACCCACACTAAATGTATTATTTAAACAATCCAGTAGTATTTCACACTTCAATTGTATATACAAAAGGACAGATAAACGAAGGATTTTCTGGTGCTGTTGTATATTCTCCAATACATATATATGCAAATAACAGTAGAACTTAATATGAAAGGGCAGACGACGCAGTCCTCAAGTGAGTGAATAAATGCATACAATATATGCACAAAGACACCATGAGAATTCCCTGGTTCTATACAATGTTGTTCTATAACACACATGCATCGTGTTTTGCACAATGTGGATCAGCAATGATCTGAAAACCAAGAGAGATAATCATTAGCGTTTCAACCCTATGTTAGTGAAAGGGTCTCATTAGGACCAAGTCGTATGGCTTAGTACCAACAAGGAGTACACTCCATTGTGTATCAGCTTTGAGAAATCCATGCCCATATCAATCCAAGGGCGTCTGCAAAGGATAATTCAAAACGCTGCCCAATCCCCCATCACTCTGTCAATACAAGTCAGTATTTTCAGGTTCAAAGTATGGCAAAAATAACCGTAACTCTAGTTCAATTAGACTCTATGTTTTCTGATCAATTCTCCCGACCACTGTTGCTGCAGGCATTTGGTGCCAGTGTGTCAGGTGGACAGCTGACCCTTGACTACATTCGATCTTCCTCCCTAAGTTGCGTGTGCCACCCTAGCTGTCAGGCATCCTTCTACAAACTGTGACTGTGTTGGGATTGGTAACTTTGTAACCTGGTGTGGCAACCGCAATATTGATCCATTGCAGGCAAAACTGTTAGATGTCTGATTGTTTATTTTATCACTGGCCTAGCAAGTATTGTAGTGGACTTCATTAAAGGTTTTCTATTGGCCCTATCAGCGTTTTATGTTTGCCATTCCAACTGTCCTTGTTCAAAACATCCGTAGTGATGAGGTTTCTATAATGTTTGACTCATTTGTTTTTCCAAAACCCTTTGTGATGCCACAGTGGGATCTTAATTTGGTCCTCACTTTATTCATGTACATGCAATTAGTAGAACCAATACACAGCTGTTTACAACATCTCCTGTCACTGAAGCCTGTGTCCCTGGTAACTTCGGCCTGTCGCATGACTGAACTTCAAGCTCTTTCAGTGCAGCCACCTTACACCACCTTTTTCCCAGGTAATGTGGTGTTGAGGACCAGGGTGCCTCTTTTGTCTAAATTTGTTGCAGCTTTTCCTGTTGGACAATCAATAATTTTTCCAATGTTCTTTGCTTCACTTCACCCCTTACATCAATCACACCAAAGACCTTCAGGTGGGCAGTCATCTCTGTGAGGTTCTCTGGTGCAGCGAAATTAAAGGCAATGCAAAAATTAACTTCATTGTGTTAGATAGTCCCCTGCATTAATATCTGCTAGGCACTGATCAAGAAGCAGCCTCCAGAGGGATTGAGTGGCCATTCAACCACAACCAGTGTTGCTAACACTGCGCTTGCACATGTAATGCCTGTCCTTGACATCTGTCAGGCTGCAACATGGGTCTTGGTTTGTTGACAAAGCGCTAATGCCTTGACTGCCAGGCCTGATTTTTTTTTTTCATAAATCTGTTTATTAACTTTTTTTTTAACATTACATATTTGGATGTGCAGTGCTCACAGTATTGAGTAGTGATTGGTAAATTGATAATGTAGTGATACAGCATATTTTACAGCATATATTTGCAGTTGTTCAAGTGTTCGTCACGATCACTGTGTTACTTTGGTTTACACCTTGCATAGCCTTTGTTTTCTAATGTGTTGTGCTCTTGCTACTCTGTTCCGTGGGTGCAGCTTGAGTGGTCATTGGTGTGTTTAGCGTCTGTTTAGCCGGCGCGTCGTTTGATAACACTCGTTGGTATAAAATTGTTTCAGTCACAAATGTTCAGTTGTGGCGCTTTAGTTAAGGAGGCCGATATTATGAAATTTATATAGATTAACCTTTGAATAGAAAGTGAAAGGAAAAGAGCAACAATAACATTTGCCAGGGTCGGACACTTGTGTGAGTGTTTCGCTTGTGACTATTCCCAAGTCAGGTTGGGAATCAAATTACAACAGATTGGTTTGCTGGTGGAAGGGCTGGGTCAGTTGTCAGGTCTGGTGTGTGTGGTTTTCCGGCCCCATGGTGCCATAGTGTATCTAGCCAATTTTCCCATTCAGTCCCCTTATACAGTGCATTTTCTCGGCTACAGATACTCATTTGCGTTAGTCCAGTCCCTCCTCTACTGGGTGCACTTCCGTGTTACGCAGCTGCAGCAAAAGCCCTTCCCAGCAGGTGGAAATCGGAAACTGTCGCAGTCCTAGGACCTCCTCTTGTCTCCGTGCTGAGCCCTCTGCTCCTGCCCACACCTCGAGTGAGCGCCTCCAGCCCTGTATCGGCGGAGGGTCTGGTGATTTCCACCTGCGGGTCACTAATCGCTTTGCCACAATGAGTCCTAGGTCTGTAAAGCACGCCTCTGCTCTGCGTTGTTTGCTTCTAGGGTACAGTCCCAGGATGCATGCCTCCCATGTGGAGGGTATTCGTTGTGCTATGCAGTTGGATAAATTGTCAATCACCTCCCTCCAGTAGGAGCTCAAGCTAGGGCAGGACCACACCATGTGTAACAAATCCGCTCCGATCTCGTGACATCGGGGACATACCGCGTCTTCACGGGTAGAGTATCTGTTCACGCGGGCTGGTGTGAGGTAGGCTCTGTGTACTATATAGTATTGATTTAGATGAAATCGAGAGTTACGAGGTACATTAAGGTGACTCGAGAGAGCAGACCTCCATCGTGCTATCGCTATCGAATCGCCAGCGTCCGTTTCCCATGCCACGCGTAGTGTATCATTGTCAGGGGCGGCTTGGGCTCTCAAGGCATCCGCGGGGGCTGTGCATGTGTGAGTGGGTGGAATAAATGCTGTATCTGTTGGAGCGACCATGGTACTTTCTCCGATGTCGTGTCTACAAGCTGTGTGCCCGCCAGCTACCTGGATATCCACTGAAGCTGTGCTGCCAGATAATAGTGTTCTAGGTTGGGGACCGATAGTCCGCCCTTATCAGATGGCAGATACAGCTTTTTTAGGGTAACCCTGCAACGGCCGCCGTTCCAAATAAATTCCCTCAGCCCCGTCTCCATTGCCCTGAAGAAGCTGGGGGGAACGTAGTGTGGGAGATTAGAGAAGAAATACAAGAGCCGCGGCAGAACCACCATTTTTAGGAGTGCTATCCTGCCCGCCACCAATAGCGGCAGCGTCTTCCAGAACGCCATTTGAGACCTGACTGAGGACACCGCTTTTACAAGGTTGCCCTCAAATATATCTTCCTCACTGTGGTAGACTCGGATGCCCAGGTATCTGAATGTGCTTGGTTGCCACGGGACAGGACTCCCAGTTAGGTTAAGTCCTGGATCCGAAAGGTCCGGGTCGAATGGAAAGAGGCATGACTTAGACCAGTTGACCTTGAGGCCGGATATCGATGCAAAGTGTTGTAGGAGGGAACCGGCCACTGATGGGATCTGCGTGATATCTCTAAAATATAGTAAGAGGGCATCGGCGTACAGTGACACTATGTGTAGATCATCCCCTGGAGGAATTCCCCAGTTACTTCCCTCCCTGCACAAGGCCGCTGCTAGGGGTTCCATAGCAAGTGAGAATAGTAACGGTGAGAGAGGGAAGCCCTGTCTCGTGCCCCTGCACACCTGGATCGGTTCTGATATCTTTGGTCCCAGCCTCACACGGATCAGTGGTCTGGTGTATAATAGTTTAACTAGACGAGTAAAGGATGGTCCCATGCCAAATTGTTGTAACACTTTGAACAGGTAGGGCCATTCCAGGGAGTCGAAGGCTTTTTCTAGATCAAGGACAAGGCAGCCCGCTCGTGGCCAATCACGTCTCGCATATTGCATAACCCGGAATAATCTTCTGATATTGTGGGAGGTGTCTCTGGCTGGTACAAACCCGTTTTGGTCGGGATGTATTAAATCCGGCACTCTTGGCGCAAGGCGTGTCGCCAATACTTTGGCTAATATTTTATAATCAGTATTTAGCATTGTCAGGGATCTATATGAGCCCATATCCACTGGATCCCTCCCAGGTTTGGGAAGGGAGACCAGTAGTGCCTCTCTTTGTGTGGCCGATAAATGGCCCTCCTGTTCAGCCGCCTCATATACCTGAAGTAGCTTGGGCGCCAGCTGTATCGCGAAGGCTTTGTAACGGTCAACTGGTAGCCCGTCGGGGCCCGGCGTTTTGCCGGATGTAAGTTCCCGGATACTAGATTTGATCTCTTCAAGGTCGAGAGGTACTTCGAGCGTCTCAGTCTCGTCATCCTCTAAGTGTGGAAGCTCCACTCCAGCAAGAAATTCAGCGCTGGAATTACACCCAGGGGATGCCCTTGAAGCGTAGAGTGCCTCATAATGTCCTGTGAATTCGGCCTGTATCTCCCTAGGTGTATTTGCCATTTCCCCTGTCTGTGAGCGAATTTCCATTATCGGTTTCCTCTCACAGTCACGACGTATCAGCCAGGCCAAAAGTTTGCCTGCCTTATCAACTGATGCATGAGTTCTTGCGGAGTGTGCAGTGTAATTTAGACATCTCAGACGCTCTAGTAGTGACAGGTGTTCTGCGCGTATTGCCAGCAGTCTCAACCTTTCAGTTTGATTATTAGTTACTTCTTCTTCTGGCCGCAGGAGGACCCGCACCACTCGGGGTCAGATTGCGTTCAGTGGAACGGCGCATGTTACACTGAGCTCCCAGACAGTGCCCCCGGATGAAAACCTTGAATGCATCCCACTCAGAAGCCGTGCCCTCGTTCTGCTCAAAGAATTCTGGGATTATAGCACTCAGTGACGCTCTAAAAGCAGCATCTTCTAGCAGTTCCGGCCTCAGTCTCCATATGGAGACAGCTGAGCGAGGGGATCTCCAGCACAAGCGCGCTATCAGTGGGTTATGGTCTGAGTGTCGCCCCAGGTATTCTGAGTTCACCACCACCGGGGCGAAGCTTGTAGTGAAAAGTATACGATCTAGGCGCACATGCAGGGAGTGTGGGGCAGAGTAGAAGGAGTAGACTCTGTCCTCCCTATGTCGCTGCCGCCACACATCCGCCAAGTGCCATTGTTGGGTCGAGTTTACTAGGCCGCGTGAGGCAACCACCACCGGTGATGTGGGCAACAGGGGAAAGGAGCGGTCCAGTTCCACATCGAGCACGCTATTGAAATCTCCCCCCAGTAGCCACGGAAGAGCACTCCAGCCCGCCAGGTGGTGTGACAGATTGTGTAGGAAGGCAGTCTGGTCTGTGGGCATATATGGAGCCTAATACAATCGTGCGACCTGCCAGCTTTCCCTTTACTAGCAAAAATCTACCCTGTGGGTCTACTACCTGCTCCTCCTCTGCAAAGGGAGTGCCTGCCCTAATCCAAATCAGCGCGCCTCTGGCGTATGCTGAGTGAACCGTCGCGTACAATTGTCCTCTCCAGCGCTGGCACAGTCGGGGAATCACAGGACCCATTAGGTTTGTCTCCTGTAAAAATGCTAATTGGATTGAGTGTCTTTTAAGGTAGGAGTAAATAGCCTATTGCCGCTTGGGGGTGTGAATGCCTCTTACATTCCAGGTAATTGTGTATGTAGCCATATCATGGGCATTGGATCTTTTTTCAATTCCATCCGCCCAGCCCCCCCATGGAGCGCCGCTCCGTCAATCTTCTGTTCCCAGCTAATATTCAGGGGTTCAGTAGGTGTCAGCCGGCAAGAACAAAACATAACTAATGCCATCAGAGCAGATAGACAACGGGTCACCGCCCAAACACAACTAAAACAGTAACGTGCGATCGCACATCTATACATTGTATGCCTCCACTGGTAGGAGCGTGGGGGTAGGCCAAACTTATAGAGGGGTGGTTTAGTCTTAATCCATTTTGTTTGGCTGTAACGGATAACTGAGAGGATAGAGGGGAACATGGGGTGGGGGCCCACTGTATTTAGTCACAAAGAAGTGCAGTGCGCGAGGCCGGGCGCCACACCTGCCAGCGTGCACATAGATCCATGAAGTCCGACGTGCATGTTTCACAGCCAGGTTTGTTGCTTGCTTGTCTCTTAGGGCACACCCGTGTAGGCGTCGCTAGTTGGGTAGTTCCTGTGGTGTATAGTCTTTTCACATTGTTCAGGGATCCTTTAAAAGAGTTCATCTGCGGTGGCTGGCATTGCAGGGGCCCCCCGGTAAGACCCGACTCCGCTAAGCGATCCGGTGTGAGAGGACGGTCGCTGGCTGATTGTGAGAGTTCTGTGTCTGACCCCGAGCCCGGGGGGGATGCACCCATCGCTGCAGCAGTGTGGATCGCCTCCCTTCTCTCCTGAATTAGCTGTTTCAGGTCTGGGGCGCATTTCGTTGATCCTGCGTGAGTTGTGTTTCTTCTTCGGTCTCTCTATTTCGACTGCGCTTGGCTCGGGACATCAGCCCAGCCCGTTCCGGCGCGCCTCCCGAGGACAGTCCCGATGACTCGAGCCACTCCCAAGCTGCCTCGGGTGTGGGGAAGAAGTGCAATTTGTTTTCCGCCACCACTCGTAGCTTGGCAGGAAACAGCAAAGAGTAAGTTAGGCCAAGGGATCGTAGCTTGCGTTTTAGAGGGAGGTAGGAGGCCCGGTCTCTTTGTACCGCTAAGGTGTAGTCTGGAAATAGCAAGATCTGCATGTCATCTACCCGGGGAGGCGGCGCAGCCCTCACCGTTCGTAGTATAATGTCTCTGTCCGCGTAGTGGAGGAGGCAGATGATGACTGGGCGTGGAGTGCTCGGCCTCGACCGGGCCAGAATTCGGTGGGCACGCTCCACGGAGAAGAAGGGGGTAAGCACTCCCTCCGGTACCAGCCCCCGCAGCCAACTCTCCGAGTAAGCCGCCGGGTCCCAGCCCTCCGTGCCCTCCGGCAGGTTCACTACGCGGATGTTGTTTCTTCTGGAGCGGCCCTCTGCGTCTTCCGCTCGGCGTTCCAGTTCCGTCACCCTGGCCTGTATGTCTTCCATTCCTGTTTTCAGCTGGGTGGTCGCAGGTGTTAGTACATTTACTGTGGCTACGATCTCGTTAGTCTTGTCGGTTAGTTTGCGGTGGTCCGCGTGTAGCAGGACAAGGTCACTCACCACCTTGTCTATCTTAGCTTCCAGCGACGTGCGGGCACGCTCCAGTGAGTCTCCGATGCGCTCCACTGCGGCTAGTACCGCATCTAGTTTTTGGCTGTCTTGGGTTAACGAGTCTTGTGTTTTCCCGGTTCCAGCTCCAGAGCGTAAGCGCCCTGTTCCGGCCATGTTTCGAATCCTTGGGGCTCCTGTCCAGCTCCAGATTGATGCTCTACACCTTGTTAGTTTCTGTGTGTGTGCCGCACTATGGTTCAGTTTCAGTTGGGGCGGTGAGGGGCAGATGAGCTGCTCGTTGCCAGTTCCATGCAGCCCGGTGCAAGGCCCCACCTCCGGTGGTCGCTCCTGGTTCTGCGGTGCGGATCTCCCTTTGCAGTCAGTCCTGTGGGGAACTACTTCTGGTGGAGTCCCCTACGCAGTACTTCGCGTGTCCTCGACCGCCAGCCGGTCCCGTAATTCCAGCACCGCCTCTGCTCGCTTAGGAGTCCATGATGGTCAGGGAGGGTCGGGCCTGCTTGTCGGGGGCAGTGAGCCGCCTGCCTGCGACAGCACGAGCAGCCCGGCTAGACAGTTCCTCTCCCCCGGTCCTGCGCCACTTACTTCTGTCTTTGTGGTTCTCTGTGGCTACCGCAAGTTCCTAGCAGATTGGCAGGATTCAGCACCAGTGTAGATGTAGGGCCGCTGACCCCCACAGGCCCAGCAGACGTCCAGGGTGCCCTCTCTCCACAGCTCTCCAGTGATTCCCTGGTGCGAAGTTCTGGCCATCGGGGGGGTCCCCTCTCCCCTAACTGTCACAGCCAGGGGCGGGGGAAGTGGTCCTCTGGGCTCCACCAGTCCGCCCAAGTTCACCAGGGCTCACCTCCAGCCGCATCGCAGGTTCTGGGCGGGTCGTGGGTTCACTTTGCTGCCCTGCCGCCGGGGGGTGGGATGCTCCTCTCCCCCGGGGCGTGATCTTCAGCAAGCAGGAGGAAAACCCCGGGACGCCCCGGTCCCAATGTGCGGCCCCTGCCACAGCAGTCGCTCCACACTCTGCGGCTGCGCCGCCCCGCAGTCGCTCTTCAGGGCAGGTCACTCTGGCCTCGCCGGCTCCCAAATGGGCCTACAAGCATCTCCTGGACCCGGCGTGAGTCTCGGCACGTGTACACCCCGTTATTTTGCCGTGGGGGTGGGCGCTGCACCCCAAGAGGGCGCACTCGCCGATTAGTGAGGGGGAACTCGGATTATCCTGGGTCCGGCCGCACCGGTCGCTCCCCCTCTTGTGGGTTCACCGCCTCGCGGCCTGGTCTTTTAGCTCGGCCCATGTGGCCGCGGCGCGGGTCCGCCGTAGTGGATCACCGGGAGTCCGCGCCCAGCCCAGTCGGGTCCATGCACCCCCTCAGCCCCGCGCGGCCTGCAAGGTAGTAGTGTGCCCCCCATATCCACTCAAAGATGACGATTTGGCCGAGTGCGGCGCGGAGCTCTAGCAGCTCGCGTCCGCCATGTTTGGTGGCTTGGCCACGCCCCCTTGACCGCCAGGCCTGATGGGATGGACGTTTTTCCAATTTAGTCCTTCAAGACTTTATGGTTTGGTATTACTTAGGCCCACCACCTTGGGAAGTACTGTGGGTACAAGTATACATCGGAAGAACAAGTTACATACCTTCGGTGACGCTCTGTGTGGTGTATACTCTATCTAACTGCAGATGTATACTCTAACTGCAGATTACTCCAGTATTGGAACTTTCATAGATTCACATGCTTGAATCATTCCCCCTTCGTCGAGGGAACAAGATTTCGTCATTCCTCCAGCATGGCAATCCATAACATCAGACCGGTGGGTCTTGCAACTGGTTCAAATCGTACACACACTAGGGTTTGTTCAAATGCCACCTCACTATTCTCCTCGCAGATCTACTCCCAGATATCTCCACCAACTCAAACTGGAGGTCAGCAAGATAATTCTCAAAGGTCCATAGAGAAAGTTCCACCGTCTCAGCGGGGGAAAGGATTTTACTCCAGATTCTTCCTCATTCGCAAAAAATGGAAAGACTGGAGACCTATCCTCGATCTCAGAGACTTAAGCACCTATCTGAAAATACAATCATTCTGCATGATAACTCCACAGGACGGCCTACCAAGTTTGACCCATAGAGACTGCCTGCCCACCCTAGATTTAAAGGACGCATATTTTCACATCCCAATCTACCCTTCCCACAGACGGTTCCTAAGATTCACAGTAGCCGGCAGCCACTACCAGTTTTGAGTTCTACCATTCGGTCTAAAATCAACCCCCAGGATGCTTGTTTCCGGTCCGGGGAGGACCTGGCGTGGCAGTTCGGGCTGGACTGTTCCCATGGGGAACGGGGTCAAGACTGATTTGCATAAGGCTGGGTCCAAACTGGGGTGGCATGGTGATCAAAAGAACAATGGATTAAACCCAGATCTGTGACTGAGGGTGAGTGTTTGAAAACTTTCAACACTCCGTCCATCATCCTTTTGTGTTGCTAAAGATCTTAATAGCTCCAGCGTGGCCTCAACAGAATTAGTTCACAGAGCTTCTCCTGTTTTCAGTGAGGCCTCACATCCCACTGAAGATATCTCTGCATCTCCTGATATTGAACAAAGGACAAGTCTTACGCCCAAATCCAGAATCACTACACTTATCAGCATGGCTCCTGAGCACAAGGAGTTTGCACATCTAGACATCATTCCGGAGTGCAGAGATTTACTGTCCAGGGCCAGAGCAGTCAGCACTAACAAAGCGTATTCATGTAAGTGGAAGATTCTGTCTATGAGGCCAACAACAACCCATATCGTCCTTACCAGAATGAACATTGCCATATCCATTACATCTGGCACGTTCCGGCCTAGCTCATTTCTCCATCAGGGTTTATTTGGCGGCTATCTCGTCATTTAGACGCTCATGCAATTCACATTCTCTGTAGTCCTCCAGAATTATCAACCAATTTCTATAGGGCCTATTCAGGGTCTTTCCACCTTTCAGACCTCATTCTCCTTCCTGGAATCTCAACATAGTTCTTGTACAGCTCATGAAACAACCATTTGAGCCAATCTACAGAACTACTCTGAATTTTTTTTCATGCAAGGTAGCTCTTCTGTTAGCTCTCACATCAGCCAGACGAGTCAGTGATACCCAAGCACTATCTATCCAAGAACCCTTCTTACAAATTAGAGAAGATAAAATACTTCTGCACAAAAACCCATGATTTTTACACAAAGTTCCCTCTGACTTTTATATCAATGAACCGCTGGTCCTAAAGAAATTCTTCCCAAACCCTTCAACGGCAGAGGAAAGGGCTCTTTATTCATTAGATGTAAAAACGTGCATAAAATTTTACCTGGATAGGACCAAATCCTTTCACAAGTATAGTCAATTGTTTGTGGCTTACAGTGCACATAGAAAGGGTCAACCTCTTTCCAAGCAAACATTGCAAGATGGATTTCAACAGCAATCCAGTTTTGCGATCAAGCATCAGGCAAGTCGCTACAAGCTTCTGCTCGTGCTCACTCTACCAGGGCGGTATCAGCATCCACTGCACTGTTTGCGGGGGTGCTGCTCCAGTACATTTGCAGGGCAGCAACTTGGAAGAACTGCCACATATTCACCCGACATTACTGCCTGGATGCAGCACCTCAAGGAGAAGTAGCTGTGGACTAGGCGGTCCCAAGACATCTTGTCCAGTAAAGGTGAGCTATCTCTACCAACCCGCCATCCTAAGGTTAAATCTGTGCATTGTTTATTTTCAAATCTATCAAAGATGAAATGTTGATATACAGTATGGTTTCTAGTAACAAATCTAAACAGCTGGATTTTAGGCTATCCTATGTATATATGTTTACGTATGCCTCTTGTTAATATTCATTTGAAATAATCATAGTTTATACTACAATGTGCATCAATACTGCTTACTACTCTGATTCGAGCATGTGAATCTATGAAAGTTCCACTAGTGGACTAAGAAAATTAGTTACTTACCTGTAACTATGGTTCTCCAGTATTAGAATATTTCAGAGATACACATGTGACCCACCAACTTCCCCAGAGAAGTTCACCATTACCTCTCCTATTTATTATTTTTATGACTACATACTGGTGCTCGGAAAATCTGAGGGTCTGTAGCTTCTCTCAGGAGGGTTCTAAAGGGTGGTGTCGCCTGATTTGTGGACTCTCAAACTTGGTCCTTTTCTCAAAATGGCTCTGATAGAATACTACTTTATAAAAGGCACTGGGGACTCCCATTTCGATGACTGGGATTGATTCAAGCATGTGAATCTATGAAAGATTCCAATACTGGAGAACTATTTTTACAGGCAAGTAACTCATTTTCTTCCTCATCGCCCTTCTTCTTTCCTGTTCTGTGGAATAATCTGATATTCCATCTGACACCTCTAATTATTGTTGGGCTTCACTTCAGAGAACACGGACAGTGTCAAGAAAGAAACTGATGTTGATGCACATGGGTGGCGCTTATGTATGACTCTCTTGTCCTTTCTGGGGTGGAACGAAGTCAATGCAGAGCCATACAGTGCCTCTTACTTGGGTACAGGAACAATGCTGTTAAAATCTTTCGGATCCAGTCTGGTGCTAGGGGATATTCCAGTAATAAGAAATCCTTGGTTAGATAACGTATCCACCAGAAAGAGCTTTACTGAAATAACTTGTTCTTCTTTCTTGTATTATCTCTTGATCCTTGCAACAGTACTTAGATTCTCTTCCTCCCGAGAAGTGAGGTTACTCAACTTACTGGTTTGTTTTCTAAACAGGTTTTCTGAGTGAGTTTTGTTGGTTTGTATACTAAACCAGACAGAAGAAACTTAATAAGGGGACAGAGAGTTGCCAGTTGCTGGGATTAGGAATTGCTTTCTGACTTAGGGAACATGATGAGAAATTCTTCGACTCAGAGGAATTAAGTTTGCAGTTAGGTAGGCATAACATTACACCACGGATTAAGGCAGGGATGCCCTCTCTTGCCCCTGCTATTCACCTTTTATATAATAGCACTGGTGTGCCGGGTTATAGCTAATTAAAAGTGAGGGGGTTCCCTGAAGTATCCATAGAAGATCTAGTTATATGTGGACTGTTCTATCTAATGGATCCCAAGAGGACAGTTCCTCCAGTAGTCTCCATTTGTAAATAATGTAAAAAAATACGCTGAGTTCAACATAAAATGGAGTAAGTTGTCCCTGTATAGAGGGCCATGTAGACATTGTGGTACTGATAAAGGAGTTTAGGTACCTGGCCATAAATATTACATCAAATGCTGCATTAGGGGAAAATCTGAAAGTAGTCCAATAAGACTTGCAAACAGATGCTCAACGATGACAAACACTCCCGCTCATATTAGGGATTGCAATCTTTTGTAAAATGATTACTTTGCAAAAACTGTTGTATGTGATACAAAAAAAACCTTTGTATTCCTGGACTCCTTATTTTTACGGCTATACATAACATTACCTACATTGTTGTAAGATGGAGGTATGGCTAAGGTAGTGCTGCAGACCATGTAGAGTTACAAATTGGGAGGGGGTAGGGGGGGTTGCACTTGAAGATATATGTGGCCATTCTACTGGGCCAGCCTCCCAGTTTTAGTTAATTATTGATTGGCAGTTCACCTGCAAGGAACACCCAGCTCCAAGAATTGAGAGACTTCCTGTGATGCAACCTACATACGTCCATTAATATATGAGAGAAAGAGCAGGAAAGTGTTAAGGGGGCCTGCACAAGCGACACTGGCAGCCTGGGATAATAATAACATGTTTAGGTTAGCAAAGTAGTGTACCAGGAGAGATCCCCACTATGGATTAGGGAGACTTTGAGCAAGGTGATCAAGCTGTCAAATTCCCAAAATGGTACTTGTTAGGAATTTCCAAGGTGGAGGATGTTGATACGGCAGGGGTGAAAACATCCCAGAAATTGCAACTAGAGTACCTCTTGACTAACATGCAGATCCACAAATACAACCAGCTTAGACACGCCCTGGAGGTGGAACATGTGAACTGCAAGGCAATGCCACGGAGAGTCCACTGCAAAGTAGAATACTCTCTGGGGAGATTGGCTGTAAAACAGTTTTGTTCATTTTACGGACTCTCATAAATAATAAACCTGACACCTTAGAGAACCTGAGGGCCACTTGGGAAGAGGGACTTAGGCTCCTTTGAGAACATTGACTGAGAAGCCGCTCTTATGCACCAAGGTGAGATGGCCATAAAATCGAGATTACAGTTGATCCAGTTCAGGATTCTGTTGGGGGTGTACTACAACAGAAGCCACCACCACAAAACGGGCAGAGCCACAATTCCCACGTTTGAAATGTGATCTAGAAGCTTTATACTGACAGTTTGGGGTACTATTCTGGGTCAGGATATTCCATGCACCCCTCGTTTTGTTATTATGGGAATTCCTATTGGTGCCAACTTAACAAGCGCTCAATTATGTTCTGTATGCTGATGTTTGTTGTGGCAAAGCTAGACCTTGCAAGAGGCTGGGGTTATGTGCAGGCCGAGTAGGTAGAAATGGTTAACACGACTGGACATGTATATCGAGGCAGATAGTATATGTGACTACTAAGATATGGGGTAAATTCTGAATGTTCTATAGAATCTGTAATAGGGCTGAATGTTCTATAGAATCTATAATGGGGAAGTATGACCCATGGAGGGCAATGCAACCGCTGAGGTGCCCAGCACTCACAAAGGGAGAGTATGGCACTAGTGAGGTAGGGAGACAACATGTATTCATAAGCGATGTTGTGCTGTGTCAACCTTGTATGCTAACACTTGAATCCATAGTTTCTGTTGGAACATTCCGTACGCATTTTTAAAAATATATAGCACCATGGGTTGTGGTCTCTGTTATATTCATTGCAACTTCAGGAGTTGCATATGGCAGCAAAGGGAATTTCTATCCACATGGTTGCAGAGCCGTTGGAGATCTGATACTTGAAGTGAGGCCAGGTTTGGCTGGTAAGTTCTGTTCGTTGGATATGTCTTGTAATATGAGAATGGCTGGGCAGAGTACTAAAACACAACCTACAAGAGGTTTTAATAACATGCATGTATTGCCCAACAGGTTCCTTGTCCACCCTCTCCACAAAGGTTCCTTGGGCTCTCTCTTCAGACAATGGTGAGAAAAAAAAGGCAGGGGGTGAGGAGGGGCATTAGTTCATTTAGTATTTCAGTTGGGTGAAAAGCCTTATGTTTTACCGACAGCTTTGAAGAGAAACATACAATATGTAAATACTTACAATCCACATTACCCTGAAGCATTATTTCTGTGCAGTAGCAAATCAAGTACGTACCTATAATTGTGAAAAATTGTGCATCGCTCCTATGTGCTACTTTCAGGGCTGCATGGGCTGAGAATTCCTCTGTCCTTTAAACAGCCCACTGTGCCCGCAGCCGGACAGAGTGTTTCTCATAGAGCTGGACTAGTCTGACTGAGAGAGCATTTTTAATTTAAGGTTCCGTCCATTCTGTTCTGGATGGTTTTGCTTCAGTGAAGACTGTGCCACGAATATGAAGACTATGCCACAAATCCGGAAAGAAATGAGGGTTTGAAAGGCATGCCATTTCAGAACCCTCACAAAACAGTGGGGGTGCATGTGGAGCCACAGTGGTTCCCTCCAATGAGATTTTGAGGTCTGTTGTACCTCTTTGCTTGCAGAATATGGTTAAAAAACATTCTTATCTTCAGGTAAGTATTTTCTCTTTTCACTGATAAAAACAACCTTAACTTGGTTATTGATCTGGTTCTTTTTGAGTTTTAAGTCTTTTTGTGAATTATATTGCACCCATAAGCTCAGGTGGTTCCTTTATGCTGGATATGAACAATTTGTGATTTTTAAACTTAATTAGGCGAGCTGTTCTGGACACGTTGTGTAATCACCTTAAAGAGTTGCATTTAGTTCTCTATTTAAATCTGGCAAGATATTGGCTGGTGCATTACTTTTACGATGTATTTCTATACATGAGCTCATTTCAGGCATAGAACTGATAACATTTCAAATGGCTCTTTTTTTCTCTGTTCACAGATGGACAGTTGTCTATGGAAAACAATTTATTAAATGACTCAAATAGAAATGGTGCCAATGAAAACCACAGTGTAAGTACTCAAAGCAATAATAGGACATGCGCAATGAATACTTTTTCAGTTATTAGAACATGATTGAGAATGCTAGCAGTCTCTTCCGTGAGCACAAACTTATAGGAAGTGCTCTGATTCGACATACTCTAGTAAGCAATTGAAGAGAAACAAGCTTTGCCACTCATTCCCTTTTACTTTTATGCTTCTATTTGTAACTAACAGTTTGAAAAGGACTGCCCAAGACCTGCTCCAAAGAGAGCACTCATACAATTATAGGAGTCGCCAGTTAAGAGACAGAATGCAACAGAGGCTTTGAGGGTAGTTTACAACTGTATGACTCCAGCAAATGTAACACCCGGTTCCCCATGTCTTACCCAGCAGATCTGCTCACAGAGTGTTGCTAGCTTGGATGGCTCTTACTCTTAATGTCATTTATTTACTGCAACCACAAAGGAAGGGGTGAGAAACGCACATGGCGTGCATGGAACTTTACATGTTTGCTTTCTTAATAAGCCTAATTTATACGAGAAGAGTACCAGTAATACACTTCCAATTTTTACTGTCACTAGCTGCTTCATACCTACATGGAACAAATGTAGTGTGGAGGATTGTTTGAGAGCATCACCCTCTACCCCAATGTAATTCTCTCCTTTATTGACAATGGCCACCTCAGCCAAAACCTGATTTCAAAAATGCTTCTGAACAGGTTTAATTGTTCGACCATCTCATCCATTTGACATATCGAGTAAATACATCCTCCACAGCCAGGGAGAGATTTACTTCCAGACAGCATTACTGACTCGCCTGGTGTAAAAACTATAGTAATTATTCTTATTCCAAAAAACTTTCAAAATGACTGCACTTCCTTCACAGCATTTATTTACTGCTGCCAGGGTTACTGACAAAAATCAGCACATCCTCTCCAAAAAGGGACACAATTTTCTTTCCAGACATCATTATTGTCGCGGGTATTCTGGGTTTCCCACTGGGCTGGCGGGCGACCGCCAAAAGGCCGCCCGCCAGCCCAGTGGGAAACACCCCTCCATGAGGATGCCGGCTCCGAATGGAGCCGGCGGAGTGGAGGATGTGCGACGGGTGCAGTAGCACCCGTCTCGAATTTCAGTGTCTGCTGAGCAGACACTGAAATTCAAAGTGGGGCCCTCTTACGGGGGCCCCTGCAGTGCCCATGCCACTGGCATGGGCACTGCAGGGGCCCCCAGGGGCCCCATGACACCCCTCCCCGCCATCCTGTTCCTGGCGGGAGGAACCGCCAGGAACAGGATGGCAGTGAGGGGGTCGGAATCCCCATGGGCAGCGGAAAGTCGGCGGTACACCGCCGACTTTCCGTTTCTGGCCGCGGCTGTACCGCCGCGGTCAGAATGCCCGGCGGAGCACCGCCAGCCTGTTGGCGGTGCTACCGCCGACCCCGGCCCGCCGGGGTCAGAATGACCCCCAAAATGCCTTCATCCCTGGCCCTGGAAAAAGAAATGCTATAGTTCAGGATATCAATGTTTTTTCTTTGTCTGGACTTTATCTGAAATGGCTTTTTGAGGTTTGCTAAGTAATCGAGTTTACAATGTTTACAATCAGATTATACTTTTCCTTGTATAACACCATCTATGTTTCTGATTTGTTCTCTGATCAGTTGACTACAACATAGTAGAACCACATCACTAACCCATTAAATCATTTTTGTCATTAGCTTGCTTAAATTTTTTATCATGCTTTAAAGTGGAGTGAGGCCTGCGTGATGCACAGTTGCTCAGGTTCCCCCTCTGTTTAAAGACCATACTAGTATTACCGACTCACCAAATAACTGAGCAAAGAATTGATGGAGGCTTGTAGAAATAACTACAGGAGATATGGGCATAGTAGGGTGTTCTTTTTTTAAATTTCCAATGATAAGCCAAATTATATAGTGTTTTGCAGTGGCTCATTGTCAATGACCAGCCTGGTCTTATTGAGGACTTTGGTATTTAGGAAAACTCAAGACTTCTAGGTAGTCATCAATGCAGTCTGCATGAAATAATTAAAGGCTGGACATAAAACACTTTCTAGTATACCTCAAACATAGATCAAATGTTTTCCTGTGGCCTATCATGAGACTTCAGCACTCAAATCATTAATGCCAGCAGATATATGCTATGGTGTGCTTTCCTGGAAGTGTATTCCTTAAATTCAGATCACTCTAGTCTATACAGGACCTCCCAGAATTGGATTTTAGCCTCCAGTACTTGCAGGTCCATCAAGTGACCGCCAACCCAAGACTAAACCTCCTATCTGGTTGAATCAAAGATTATCCCGTCTCCATCTCTGGGGTCCGGGGTCTGTGCATCTCCTGGGGAGAATCTACTTGGATGCCATGCTTGTTAATGAAAGCATGCAAATAATATTGCTCAACGTCTACCACCGACAGATCAGAACAGCAAAGAAGGAGGTCCTGACCTTTCAGGTTAACTAGTGCCAACCGAACAAAATAACTCTTCACAATTGTTAGAGAGTTCACCTGCCCCTCAGCAACCAAACATGCAATCCCCACATCACAGAAGCTCTGTGATGCCCTCGCCAACCACTTCCAAAACAAAATAGCAGCCATCTACAACAACTTCAACCCCCAACCCTCCAACACCCCTAATCACCAACCTACCACCACTACCGACCACCATCTCAACGCCTGAAAACAACTCAGCGACACAGACATAACCGCCCCTATGTGCTCCATCCACTCTGGAGCACACACCAACCCCCTGTCCCCACCGACTCTTCAACATCAGAAGGGACCAGATCAGCCACCAACTCACCACCATCATCAACACTTCACTGGCCACGGCAACTTTCTCAATGCCTAGAAACACGCTGAGGTCAGACCCCTCTTCAAGAAACCCTCTGCAGACCCCAACGAACTACAAAAGTACAGACTCATCTTGTTGCAACCCTTCCCTGCCAAAGTCCTGGAAACACCTGAAGAGAAACATCCTATTAGACTCGACCCAATCAGGTTTCAGAAGAAACCGCCACACCGAGATAGCTCTGATCTCTGCCTCAGACTTCATCTGAGCCATTTGCAACAAAGGAGAGTCTGCCACCCTCATCGTGCTCGATGTACCCTCCACCTTTGAAATGGTTTCCCACCACACACTCATCCACCCCCTGCACCAGACAGGAATCACCGATGACCTGCTCAGATGGATGGCATCTTTCCTCACAGGGCACACCAAGAAAGTCCCCCTCTCTCCTTAAAATCTGCAGTGTTCCCAGGGCTCATCCCTTAGCCACTCTTCAAATCTACGTGACTCCACTCGAAGACATAGTTAGATCGCACAACATAAACATCATCTCCTGTGCCTAAGACATTCAGCTCGTCCTATCACTCCCCACCGCTACCACTACAAATTTTCACAACTGCATGAAGAACATCACAGCATGGATGAAGGACAACTGGTTAAAGCTGAACACAGACAAGACGGAAGTTCTCATCTTCAGCAAAAACATCGCCCTATGGAACGACTCCTGGTGTTCGTCACAATTCGGCCCAGCCCTCACACCAAAAGACCACGCCCGCAACCTTGGCGTCATCCTCGACAGCAAGCTCTCCATGAAACAACAGCTCAACTCGGCTGCCTCAGCCTGATTCCACACGCTTTGCATACTCCAGAAGATTTTCTAGTGGCTCCCCATCAACACAAAGGCAGTCACTCATGCCCTCATCATCAGCTGTCTTGACTACGGCAACTCACTCTATGCAGGTACCACCACTGAACTCATGCAAAGGCTCCAATCAATACCAAACACTGCAGCCAGATGATTTTCAAGCTGCCCAAGAGAGCCCATATCTCCCAGTATCTGAAAGACTTCCACTGGCTCCCGATCCAGAAGAAATTGCCCCTTCAAGCTCCTTACTTACGCCTACAGAGCCCTCCATGACCAGGCACCTGCCTACCTGAAACAGCATCTGCATTTCCACCACCCCCGCAGGAACCTCTGCTCCACACACTGAACCCTCACACAGATCCCTTGCACTCGCTGCTGCTGTACCAGAGGCCACTCCTTCTCCCACCCCGCCACCAAGATCCAGACCTTCCCTACGTTGATTGAATTCAGGAAAGGGCTCAAGACCTGGGTCTTTGAATGAAGACCCGCTTCCAGCACCTGGATACCCGCACAGGTTACAAATACCTGATTGAGATTGATAGTGTTCCATCTTGCCTGTAACTTTCTATCCTAAAAAATCTATGGGCCCTTAATCCAGCCATTCAGTACAGGATTTGTGACCTTGAGGTCCTCTTGCACCAGCCCCCTTTTTGTCCTTGAGTATTTGCAGCCCTCTCAGACATAAAGCAATGTCAGATTATAGAGTTGTGGGTCAGAGATGTGTCCATATGGGCAGAGGCAGAAGAGGGAGCATTGCAGCAGCAGGAGGCCTGAGGGGTGCGTAAAGAGCACATAGCGGGTTTGTGGTCCGAAATTATGGATAACTGTGAGAACCCCTCTGGCGGGTAAGACCACGATACAGATGAGAGGACTGACTCAGAGGCAGCTGACAATGAGCGTTCATTATGGTACAAGAAGAAAGGGGACTTACCCTTTTTCTGTAGCAGGTGACTTCCCCCCACTGTTTCCTCTCAGTTTCTGTCCCCACCCTCACACCCCCCATCACACACATCACTCTCTCCCCCCATTTACCTGCCACTTTTAGCTCAGCCTGCCCTCTGGATGAGTATTTTGCTAGTCTGGGATTGAACTCCTGCCCATTGGACTCATGTTGACCATGGGTCTGATATCCCCCTTCCCCACCTCCCCCACTCCTCCTTTCCCCCACATCGAGTTTGCATTTAACTATGATCATGCGCGGCAGCTACTCTGAGATGATTAGTTAGACATGTAGCATTTCGCTCGTCCCCTGTTGAGGGAGCTGGCTTGGAATTGTTTTTTTTCTTGTTCTGCTGTGATGTGTGTGAGCTGGTATAATCCCACAGGGGTGGTGAGGGGAGGGGAACTCTCCAGAAAGCCCTGAACTCCCATGGACACTTATTAGAGGAGCTGCCTTGTTGATGTAGAATAATCTTCTCCTGTAGACTACTGTAGCTCAGAATTTTATGTAACGTTATGTTTTTTGCACTCTCTGCCATGCTGTGATATCCTGGACATTACTGGGTGCTGCTTTGGGTATTAATTCTCCAATGCTCATTTTCATTTTCTTTGTTAACTATGAAAATGCCAATAAACATAGTTTAAAGAAAGCACTGTCAAATTAAGATTTTGCAAATAATGTAGGTAAACCATATATATCCTAATCAGGAATTGAGAATAATGCCTTCCCAAGTCCAGGAACTGTCCTTTACCAACAATAATCTATCAGAAACCTTCGATCTAGTGTACATAGAGAATTCAATAGTGATATAACCATTTAAAGTTTGACCTCAATTCCCGCAGTTGTTTCTGGTTGCACATGGGCATTTGGAAATGCATCTTTGCCATAACACATTCTTACTTAAGTGTGTCTTTGAGAAGGTAAAAAAAATGTAAAGTTGTAATTGGTCTGCAACATTCATCATGCCGTGGAGAAACGGTGTATTATTGTACAGATTCAGTGGGGTTGTACATCTTTGCAATCATTGCATATTTTCATTTAAAGCAGAACAACTTTCTATTTGTTGTCTTTCTACAGCTGACTGATTTAGGGCCAAGAAATTCAAACACTGAATCTGAGGCATGATCTGTGATATTACAGAGACCTCTTCAGGACCTCTTGAAGACATTAGTGGCACTACTAGGTTCTTCATGACTTGCAGTGGAAATGTATATTGTAGGAAAGAGTTCAAAAGCTTACCTTTCACTTTGGATATGTTTTTAATCATGCATTGCCAATAATTTATTCCACCTTGTTTCTATACTCTGAATCATTTACCAGCTGCGGTGAAATAAACTAGACTAAAATAGCCATTGCGTTTCTAAGGTGATATCAGTCCTGCTGTTATAGAATCTAGTTACTTGTAATCTGAACTGCTGGATCATAATTATTAAGGTTCTGCTGATGCCATTGTATTGAGGTACAGGCGAGATCTTGGGGTGTTTTGACAAAAATAATTATTACCAACCAGGATCTAATTTTATCTTTGTTGATGTTTTCTGGTTGACTTACATTGACTGTGGCTCAGCAAATTGTGTCCTATGTAGAATCGACTTTTTTTTAATTCTTCTGTCTTTCCAAGAGGTGACCCTTGAACAAGCAACTGCCTGAGTAAATCATTCTTCTGGAGCATTTGGAAGGACCCCCAAACAAATATACTTGCCCTTCCCCCTCCTCCTCAGGCCTGCCACACCATGCAGAACCTGGTTAGAAAAAAAGGGCAAATAGTGCATTTACAGTTACATTTCACATAAAAAGACACTGCTTTTAAATGCAATTCTGAAGGGATGTTCATTAAATATCTCACTGCATTCCAGGTATACTAAGGAAGTCCATCCCTCAGCATATGTTGGGAGGGTCACCTCCTAACAACTAAAACCAACAGGTTATAATTGTATTAATTGTTAATTTTTGCTCTGTAGAATCCGGTAAACATTGCTGATCACACTCTCCATCCTGACAATGAAGCAGTCAGATCCAATTTTGCTCCTCCACCCCCTCTTATGAGAGGCCCTCTTTTGCCGATGGATCCCAGAGGACCTTTCCTGAGAAGAATTCCTCCATTTCCTCCTCGTATGATGGACATGTATGGACCGCGGGAATACTTTCCTGTGCCAGAGTTTTCTGGCATACCACATCATCCAGCAGAAAGTAAGTACTCCATTTATTAAACTATTTATGTTTTTTGTTTTTTTTAAACCGGGTGTCTTAACTTTCAATTGTTATAAAAATTATTACTGACTGTACATCAAAAGGAGTATCCACCAGTTTATTTCTTATTTGAGTTCTGGTTTATATTTGCACTATAGTAGAAATCCTGTAAGAGCCTATGGAAGTATTTATGCATTCCCAAATCGAGAGCCAGAAATGTTTTGACATTTGTATTCCTTTGTAACAGTGTAAATAGATCAATGGACAAGATTTTCAGCTAGAGTAAAGCTCTTGTTGTTGAATCACTTGATCCATGAGATGCATTTATAGAACAGTGGAAGGGTTACTAATCAACTGCTGTTTGTAACATGGAGTCTGGGTGCAAGGTAAATGACTTCCATTTGAATCTGAAATCCGATGCCTGCTTTAAATTGTGGCTCTCTACCAGCACATCGGTTTCTTTTGCAGATGCATGCTATTTTCAGTAGATCTCAACTCACTTTAAATATTCCTGCTCCCTAATAAGAATCAAGAAATGTTTATTCGAATAATGTTTTGCCCTTCTCACCACTTCATTCAGATGATTTCAACCCACCATTCCTTTTTATTATCTGAGGAAGGCTAAGAAGAATAGCAACAGATCCCATTCATGAGCATGCAGTCATTCATTCAGAAAGCATTTGTAAAGCGCACAGCTGCTTCACTCGAAGCGTCCTGGCGCTCAGAGCGAAACGTCTAATACTACAGACAGCCACCTGATAATCTGAGTCAAACAACCAAGTATTTAAGTCTCTTTTCAAGATGGCATCTTACTATGCCCTGGGGACATTTAGTGGCGGGTATTCCATAGTTTGGCTGTAAGTACAGAAAAAGACCTACCTCCACGTCGGGTCTTAGAAGATTTAGGGATCTGCTTCAGGCGGAGGTTATTCGACCTCAGCGCTCTCAGGGTAGTAGTTTTCTTTTTGCTAGGTTGCTACAACTTGTTTGCAGAAACCACTGCTAAATGTCTGTGACAGTTACACACAAGGTGTGTCTCTGGTGCTTAGGTTCTAAACATGACTCCAAGGTCTGTGACAACTGTGCCCATAGGAACCCAAAGGTGATTTGAGAGTGTGAGGCATAACTCTATGTGGCAAAACATCAGAAGGCTCTGTGCCAGTCCCACTCGAAGTCGAGGGCCCCTCTCCCATTCTTGTTCCTGAGGCATATCTTCCTCACTGACACACTTCTGGGCATTCCACTTAACGAAATTCTTGTCCTCCAGTCACCTAAAAGCTCGCCCTGACTTGGACTTGCTCCAGGAGTCCTGAACTTTGTAACACAGCATCCAACACCTAAAAGTCTAGTGATACAGGCATCCTAGAGACACCCTAAACGCCTTTCCAACCTCACCAACTGACACAAGGAGTCATAAGGACATATTCAGAAAGCGTATCCCCTCCACAACCCTCACCTTGTGGTCAGTCAGTTTGCTAGGTTGCTGCACTCATGCACTGTGGGACATGAATGAAATTTTACCTGCAGTCCCTCAAAACGTATGGGCTTCTTTAGCCCAGACCATTCAAGATGGTCGATGTGGCCAAATTTGTAATCCGCCCGGTCCTAGACAAATGGACTGTCTAGGTAGGGCTATGGGAACCAGCATGGTGTTTCAACACCACACCTGAATAAAGTCCACTGGTTTCTCGAGAGATACCCAGGCCTGTTTGGTGAGAAGGTGAATTTGGCCCTGAAGTGTTTTAAGAAGAGCTGTGCCATGGCATGCTGCTTGGGTCTTTCTGCAATTCTCCCCCAACAACTTGAGCTGACCCTTTTTTGGGTATATCCCAGGGGCTTCACATATCGGCTGTGTCAGACTCCACTTTCCGCACAGCAGTTTTTCCAGTCCTCTTGAGGTCAGAGCTGTGTGCTCAACAGACTGTGACCTGGCCACCAGGGGCCGCACTTGTCTCAATCTTCTGCCTCGCTGGCCACAACTTCCATGCCCCTTATTGCACTATTACTGATGCATAGCCGTCAGGTAGGCAGCAGAGCCACATCCTGCAGGAAATTACATCCGTCAAATGTGAGCTTTCGATTGTCCAATGAGGCCATGCCCTGACATTCCTTTTCAACTTACCGCACCTGCCAGCTATATCAGACTATGGGCCTCATTATGACCCTGGCGGTAGAGAACCGCCAGGGCCAACGGGGGCGGGAGCACCGCCGACAGGCCGGCGGTGCTCCCTTGGGCATTCTGACCGCGGCGCTTTGGCCGCGGTCAGAACGGGAAAACCGGCGGTCTCCCGCCGGTTTTCCACTGTCCGTAAGAATCCTCCAAGGCGGCGCAGCTCGCTGCGCCGCCGAGGGGATTCTGACAATCCCTACCGCCATCCTGTTCCTGGCGGCTCGCCCGCCAGGAACAGGATGGCGGTAGGGATTGTCGTGGGGCCCCTGGGGGCCCCTGCAGTGCCCATGCCAATGGCATGGGCACTGCAGGGGCCCCCGTAAGAGGGCCCCGCTAGTATTTCACTGTCTGCGTAGCAGACAGTGAAATACGCGACGGGTGCAGTAGCACCCGTCGCACCTTCCCACTCCGCCGGCTCGATTACGAGCCGGCATCCTCGTGGGAAGGGAGTTTTTCCCTGGGCTGGCGGGCGGTCTTTTGGAGACCGCCCGCCAGCCCAGGGAAAAACTCATAATACCCTCCGCGGTCTTCTGACCGCGGAGCGGTATTATGGAGGGCGGCATCCTGGCGGGCGGCCTCCGCCGCCCGCCAGGGTCATAATGAGGCCCTATATGTCAGTTTTATGCCAGGAAGTGCTACCACAGAAAAGGTGCTGGCCTCAGAAGTAGGGGCTGGTTGTTACTCCTTGTTGTTCCTTCTACATCCTCGTGCGCCAGGATACCCTCACAGGTGATTATCGTGCTCTACAAATCCGATTTGATTTGAACAGAGGCCTCTGTCCTTTCCTAGATCTTGGTCATTTCAAAAAGCCTATTGTGGCCCAGGTTCCTTTTTCCCCAGAGACAAGATATAGCGTTGGACCCGCAGGACACTTATTTTTACATCCCTATCCTGTAGGCACTAGGCACTCTCTGAGCTTCACTGTGGACACTTTGTTTGCTGTGCTCCCTTTTGGCTTCAACAGAGCCCTTCAGGTGTTCACAAAGAAGATGATGGTTGTCGCCAAGGGTGTAGCTTTGGAGGGCAGGGTGGTATTTAGGGTGACACCCTCCCCAAATAAATGCATTCTTAGCTTGGTAGTTGGGTCTGAAGGCCCTGAGTCGTGTCTAATATATCAGTCTTGTTTTAGCTCGTCGTCCTGATTTCACAAAGAGATTGCTGACAAATAGTCTTACCACTGGCAATCACCCGGGAAAGCATTCCAACCCATCGTCTTTCGCCTTGTGTGTCTCACTTGACAGATGGCCCGATTTAGGGTTTATTAGATGGAGTGCAGACAGACTATTTGGCAGAGGACTTTACGTCTGCCACCCTAACTTCTCCCTTCAAATTGAGAGAATCTACACACACACCCAAATCCCATCCCCAGACATCACAAAGTGGGAGTTTGTTTTTGAAAAATGGAAAACAACCCCTTACAACATGGAGTTTGCTTCCAAAGTATTGAGCAAAAGCAAATATTTTGAAGAAAATAAGAGGACAGTTGAAAAATCAGAGACCTTTTGAAATGCTAGAAATCAGTAATTAGAGGACAGGGGACACGCACTACAAACAACATCTGAAATTAGAAAACGTGAGGGCATTGGTGGAGAGAATAAGAGATGGAAGAAGAGGTTACCTCCAGCGTAGGTCCAGAGAGTCAAAGACAAGCTAACCATCTCAAGTGGTTCTCTGCACACCCGCAGCCAGGATACCATCAGACCTCATACTAAGAGAAGGGAACCAAGGCAGCAGGCTTTTTCAATCTGTCCACCCGGATCTGGAACAACAGGTATCCATCAGGACCTCACCAAGGTTGTTCTAATGAAGGAAAGAGTTAATGTAGGAAAGAGTTGAAGATGCAGATCTATAAAAAAACACTATATTACCATGTACATCCCAGCTAGCTCTCCTCTCACTCGCTGACATTATGCTTATCTTTGACCCTCTGCAGTGATCTGCTACCTTTCGGGGAGGTTTGCAAATTATAGATAATGTATACATGCATAAAGTGTCCACGGTATACGATGGGCTTGACCCCCTACAAGTACTTGTCTCGTGTGTAGAAGCTAGGGAGGCACCTCAACGCATGATCTATGTGAGTGTAGACAAAGAAAAACATTTTGGAAGACGGTAGGAGGTGGGGTAGCAGAACTGGTAGGGGAAGAAGTACAGTTAACACTACATAAAAGTATACATGGAATACAGTGAGAAGAACGTCCAACAAGGTATAAAGTCTTTTCTCCTGGGATTAATAATGGCTAATAGGGACATTATTACAACCTGGATAGCTCAAACAACACCTACGAAAGTAGTGGTGAGTATTATATCATAATATCAAGAACACCAATGAAAAGATGTTCCATAAAACTCAAACGGGAATAAAAATTGGCAGAATCATGACCCTTATCTCCCCCAAGAAACTAAATGCCTCAAGCCCTGCCCATCGAGCTCCCGGTGCAGATTGTACACAAGCACAATCTTCAACCCACTGTGCTCATCCTTTGGCTAAGATCTGTGTGTCCTAACCCCAGTAGCAGTTTTATTCATGTTAACAGTGCCATTTCTTCAGTCGGATCAAGTGTACAGTCATGAGCAGTGCATTCAGTGGACTTGTGGTTGTGTTATTGGATGGTCGGATTGAATTTATCTTAGAAATTGTTTCAACCTAGGCCCTCGCTCTGTTCAATAAGCGCTATTTTATTTTTAAAGAATCATAACTTGAATTAAACATTTTCATCGATTTCATGTTCGTGGGTGTTAATGATTATACTTGCTTTAGGCTTGTTCGGAGGGATCTGTGCACCATACATATCGCCTTTGCCCAGAACATTCTGTGCACAGAAGGCTTCCAGCCATCTCATGCATGTATCCCTGAGCCTCCTGAATGTGTTGCATGCAGCCTTTGGCCTTCATCTAAAGGCTTCCAGTCTCCTTGCTCTTCGTGCCTATTTGTGCAGAAAGGGGTTAGACTGTTTAAAAAAAAAATTAGTAGACCTTACATCAGCTTTCAAGGTGGCCTCATGGTTTCCAGAACAGGCAGTTTTATGTCGCTCCAAAGGATCCTCAAGACAGACATCACTTATATTCACCTCTACATAGTTGGATAAACAGGTTCCTTGACACAAAATAATTAAGGCAGGATTTGCCCCTCCATGAATCCTCCGGTTTCTGCTCAAAACGTCTTTCCTAGATACAGGGAATGCACTTCCATCCACTTACAGGCCGTTCTATTTTTTTTTTTATTAATATCACCGATCTCTCGCACTGGGTAATAATGGTGGCCACTGCAACATTTTTCAGTGACATGGGCAGTGTTGGTCACTGCAGCATTTTCCAGTGACGGCAAGACTTGATGTATCCGCAATTCATGAGGGTTAGATGTTTTGAGGGTGCAATACTTGAGGCACCACTGTACATCACCAGTAACCGGTGCTAAAATTTTTTTTTTTTAAATGCATAAAACATCTCAATGGTCTTGGATGCCCCTTTGCCATTGAAAATTCAGATCTATGTATGATTAAGAATAATGTGCAAGATTTAGAATGTGAGACTGGGCAGATTTAGAATGTGAGACTGGGTGGGAGAGAGGGAATCATTTCCTCTTTTTCTTGAGAGATGACAAATGGTCATGTCTGTTTTAGTGTTTATATTTGTAATTCTAGAACATTTCACAGATTGATATATAATACCCAGTTGAAAGAAAAGTATGTACTTTTGAACAAAACTGGGTTCTTTCTTAAAAATTAGTTATCAGAATTGCTAAATGTCTGACTGTTTCACACTGAAATACCTTAATTATCTTTTTTACCTAGTGAGGATTCCTTTTCCACCTCGACCTTATCTTCCTTTTCCGCTTCAAAGACCTGGATATTTTCCACCAACATTGCCTCCAGAGACTCGAAGCGAGCCACCGACTAGATTAATGCCTCCACCTGAAGCTCTACAAGCAGAGGACCCAAAGTCTCAGGAAGAAACTTGACATTTTTTTTATAAATAGAAAATAGACTAAGAAAGAAGTTCTCTATAGTTCTTAAAAGCCTTTCGTTAAATTTAAGTAACATGTTACTTAAATATAATTCAAATATGTTTGCTCAAATTGAAGCTTAAAGTAGAATAATATTTCTCAGGATAGTAGTTTGTACATAAGGGTGATTTAATTGTGAATACTGTCAATAAATAATCTCTATTGTACAATTTGTTTTCATTTGCTAATTATTTTAAATTTAGAAATTATTTTAATTTGAGTAAAACGTAAGTGTACAAAAAAGGAAAACATGTTTGTTTTATGGGAAGTTGATCTCTCATAATCCGTGCTGAGAGTTTTCTCTGCATAATAACTGCTGTATTTCTCTACAAAAATGTTAACATATAATTGAATAAATTACGACATAACTAACTTAAAATGTGTATTTAAAATAATAAACCTAAGCTATTTTAAAGTGAGTATTTTTCAGTTTCCTTTACTTAAGTTTTTCTCTTTTCTACTAACATTTATAAATACTTAAACATCAGGTTCCCAAGCTACAGATGACAACTTAGAATGGAAATGCCAAGGTTTTTGACATGCAGTACATGGTACTTGTATTGTTGTAAATTAAACTATAAATATATAAGGGAAAATATGTTTACTGCATGTGCTGCAGTAGATCACGTGCCATGCATACATCTGCCACCTACAGCTGGCACGGGGGCTTTGCAAGTTTTTCTAAGAAGTAAAGTGTTTGGTTTTGAGGTGACTTGTGATCCCTCCCCTGACACCCACAATGCACAGCAACACAGATTTCACATTACACTATTTTTTCTTTGTGCTGACAGCGACCACTTCAGCAGGACACATACGACCACAGACACTTTCAGATGGAGGGTATGGAGAACAATTTTGTCCAGATTACAACAGCAACTTCCTGTGGTCAGAACGCAACCTCTGTTTAACTAGAGACCACAACAAGTGTGGGTTTGGAAAGCTTTTTGGTGCAAACAAACTATCCAGCACTGAAGAGAAAGACAGAGGTGCATTACAGCATGCTGCATTGAAGCTTTCCAGCGCAACTGTGTCCAGACAACGTGTCAAGAGTATTTAAATCGGACAGAGAAAAGGGTGGGACGTCCAAGGACTTACGGAGAGCAAGGTTCCGAATAGGTATTACTAATGACTCTGACCTCAGAGAGCTGCCGTTTCCAGGGCCCTCTATTAAATCTACTCTGAAGACAAAGACAAAACTAAGGTTTACATAAAGACTACACACAAAGGCTCTTCCCTCTAGGGTTTGCTCTCGTTTGGAGCATCGGCTCCAGAGCAAGGGAAAGCGCAAAGATAGCATTGCCCTAACCCCAACCCGGAAGAAATAGATCATCAGCTCAGCTCAAGGTTTCCGGGGCAGTTTGAAGCCAAAGGAAGTCTTGGTACCAGAAGCACAACAGCGCAAGGTTTGAGGCCAAGATCTACAGTGTAGTCATCGAGAGACCCTGAAGCCGTAACCTCAATGCTTAGATACCAAACCTCAGCACCAAGATGCCGCCCAGCTTCTCTGATCAGAAATAGAAACCGAAGACACCCTCGGGGTCGACGCAGAGACCAGTACTATTAAAACATAGGGAATCAAACCGATGTAGAGCAGAGAAGTATTTATATCCACATTATCTTCAGCTACATCTTAGCACACCTTCCAACATCACACCAGCCCTTGGCAAAAAAAAAAATATAATTTTTTTTTTGAAGAGGCTGGTTGAGGAACTGAACCCCTTTAAAATTCCAAAGAAAAAGACAAGGGAACCTGCACAGCCTCTGCACACAGGATAAAATCATGAGCCCCTTGAGGTTCTGCCAAACACATATGGAGTCCTAATGCCTACTGATGATCAGGATGGCCCCTGGCATGGTTAGATTGTGAACCCTCCACTTGACCCATCTTTGGAGTCATAACCTGTTAAACCTTCAACACAAAAAATGTAATTTCATATGCATACATCTGCCACCTACAGCTGGCACGGGGGCTTTGCAAGTTTTTCTAAGAAGTAAAGTGTTTGGTTTTGAGGTGACTTGTGATCCCTCCCCTGACACCCACAATGCACAGCAACACAGATTTCACATTACACTATTTTTTCTTTGTGCTGACAGCGACCACTTCAGCAGGACACATACGACCACAGACACTTTCAGATGGAGGGTATGGAGAACAATTTTGTCCAGATTACAACGGCAACTTCCTGTGGTCAGAACGCAACCTCTGTTTAACTAGAGACCACAACAAGTGTGGGTTTGGAAAGCTTTTTGGTGCAAACAAACTATCCAGCACTGAAGAGAAAGACAGAGGTGCATTACAGCATGCTGCATTGAAGCTTTCCAGCGCAACTGTGTCCAGACAACGTGTCAAGAGTATTTAAATCGGACAGAGAAAAGGGTGGGACGTCCAAGGACTTACGGAGAGCAAGGTTCCGAATAGGTATTACTAATGACTCTGACCTCAGAGAGCTGCCGTTTCCAGGGCCCTCTATTAAATCTACTCTGAAGACAAAGACAAAACTAAGGTTTACATAAAGACTACACACAAAGGCTCTTCCCTCTAGGGTTTGCTCTCGTTTGGAGCATCGGCTCCAGAGCAAGGGAAAGCGCAAAGATAGCATTGCCCTAACCCCAACCCGGAAGAAATAGATCATCAGCTCAGCTCAGCTCAAGGTTTCCGGGGCAGTTTGAAGCCAAAGGAAGTCTTGGTACCAGAAGCACAACAGCGCAAGGTTTGAGGCCAAGATCTACAGTGTAGTCATCGAGAGACCCTGAAGCCGTAACCTCAATGCTTAGATACCAAACCTCAGCACCAAGATGCCGCCCAGCTTCTCTGATCAGAAATAGAAACCGAAGACACCCTCGGGGTCGACGCAGAGACCAGTACTATTAAAACATAGGGAATCAAACCGATGTAGAGCAGAGAAGTATTTATATCCACATTATCTTCAGCTACATCTTAGCACACCTTCCAACATCACACCAGCCCTTGGCAAAAAAAAATATATATATATTTTTTTTTTGAAGAGGCTGGTTGAGGAACTGAACCCCTTTAAAATTCCAAAGAAAAAGACAAGGGAACCTGCACAGCCTCTGCACACAGGATAAAATCATGAGCCCCTTGAGGTTCTGCCAAACACATATGGAGTCCTAATGCCTACTGATGATCAGGATGGCCCCTGGCATGGTTAGATTGTGAACCCTCCACTTGACCCATCTTTGGAGTCATAACCTGTTAAACCTTCAACACAAAAAATGTAATTTCATATGGAAACTTCCAACCAGATTCCTCACCTTTGAAAATCCCCCAGGCACCAGACTGTATGCGAACATTTTTTTTGGAGCAGTGCAAATGTGTACTACTTCGAGGGGTGGTGTGGCTACACGCTCCCTTGTATATAAGTGCCGCCTGTAGGTACTGACGTAAGTTATTTTCTTTCTTTGTCTTCCCACATGGATCTCAAATGTTTCCACTAGGGAACAATTTCCCCACCAAAAACAACAGGATTAAAGACGTGTTGCAACTGCAGGAAGCAGATGTATGTCACAGGCCCACACAAGGTATGTCTTTGATGCCTGGGCTCAAGACACAACTAAGTTGTGTGATAAGTGTGTCATTATGCTCCCAAAGGAGATTCAAGACAAGGATAATAAGTTATTTAGCACTGAACACAAGAATAAGTTGCAGCGTTCCTGTTGATCCTTCTCCAAGTCGTGGGCTCAGACTCAGTCCTAGGGCCATTGCAGTGACCATTCAACTTCCCACTCGAAGTTCTCCATTAAGCCCAAACAACAGCATAAAAAAGCAAAGCAGGACTCGAACCAATATTACCACTGCAATTCCAAATGTAAGGCACAAGGGCATCAAGATGTCAGTTGCCCTCCATCTCACAAATTCCTTAGATGGTCCTGATGTGTACTGAGTTCCATTTCCTGGTCCATCATCAACCCTGAGCACATCAACACATTTAAAGAGGCCATGTTGCAAATCTTCAGTGCTCTTCTTTTCCCGTGACTCGCCTTTCAGCCCCACGGAACCGGAGGGGCCTCCAGTCAGGTTACTCTTGGCAGGTCCTTCCCCAACATCATCTACCCCATTATGACCCATTGGCAGGCCAATACTGACTTCAGTACAGAGTTCCTTTCCCGCCCAAGGATCCAGCTGGGTTCCCATGCCATCAAAGTCAGTGGGTGATCTGGTGCAGACGTTGGCTTAAGCTTAACTGAATGTCGCACTATAAAATTACAGAAGCGCAGTTAGTTGTCATACAGTCTGACTATTGGTTCTGACTCTGATCTTTTAGGGTACAAGAGCCGGGTGCATCCCAGGATATTGATGATGATGATGATGAAGAGGGTAGCTTGCACCCCCACATTATACTGATGATGCCATATACTTTGATTTACAAAACTCCAGATAACTTTCCTTGTTCAATATTCATAGCTTGGCTTGCCATATGGGCCACCAATGGAAAAAAAGTACCTCATTTGTAGTGGTAGTTAGGAGTGCGACTTTAGGAACACAAAAGGATGATGGACGGAGTGCTAAGACTTTTCAAACCCTCACTCCCTGTCGCATATCTGGGTTTAATCCATCGTTCTTTTGCTCACCATGCCACCTCAGGTTGGACCCAGCCATATGCAAATCAGTCTTGACCCTGTTCCCCATGAGAACAGGCCAGCCTGAACTGCCGGGCCAGGCTCACCCTGGACCGAAACAAGCATCCTGGGACCAGTTTCAGGGTATAACGCTTCATCAGCCAAGTTAGCTTGAATCCAGTGGCACAGTGAGCACAGGAACCACGTCTGGGCATATCCTTCCCACTTACGGCAGCTTTAGTAACACAAAAGGATTATGGATGGAGTGCTGAAACTTTTCAAACACTCAAACAAATGTTACGCCAATTCTGCAGAGTGAGGCAGCAACATCAGTGCCCTTACTTTAATTTAATGATGCCTTCACAGATACTCTGGTGGCTACCAGGTTAAATCCATATTCTTGGCGCCTGTGAATGGGTAAGTGGCCACACATTATAGACCGATGTCCGGTGCCCAAGATTTTATCACCAAACAACGCATTCATCAGCTGTTTATTGTACAGGCTTCAACCCGCGAGATTAATTCCAACTCATATCCAACCACTCCTCCGGATAGAGAATGCAAACAGATTAGTGCCTTTTCCAGACGTAGTTTTTCTTCTACCAGTTTAGCACTGTGATCTGAAAATGCAGTTGGGCACATATCAACATGCCCTTTAGGACATGGTCAGTGAGAATTTACCTGCAGTCTTGAATGCACCTTTTGTCCCAGACGATACATGATAAGCAGGACACAGCCAACTATTTTATCAAAACAGGCTTGGATACCACAGCCTGCCTTGACAGGACAGCCAGTACCAACCTTGTTTTTCATAGACCTGCCTGGATGAGGTCAACTGTGTTCTCCGGCAGTGTACAGGCTTCGCAAATTGACATACCTTTGAGTCTCACCTCCTCAGAGAGGAGAATGACTCCGCTTTAAGACACTTTAAAGGTAGTAGAGCTACAGATAGTTGCTATAAACTGTGGACCCTGCCAAAAGATGTTCAATACCAGTTTTTGAAATGTAGAGGCCATTCCAGAGGGCTGGCATGTAGACATGACAGTCTTCCCAGCGAGTGATAAAGCCTAATCCTTTCGGGGCCAGAGATCCAGCAAGCAGTGTGTGGGCAAGCAGGACCACCAGTCTTGCAACTGCTCCTTCTTTGCTACAGTGGGCAGCAAAGCGCCAGTGGGAGGCAGGATCCAGTACTTCCTCAAGGTTGGTGATCCATTGTAAGGAAATGCCTCTTTGTGTATTGTTGCTCCAAAGATTTTTGACTGAAGCTGCTGGTTTTTTGACTCTGAATGCAGAGACTTGCTCACCAGACCTCAGTGCCCTGACCCTGAAAGTGTATGTTGAATTGGTTATACCCAATTGGAAATGGCTAACTTACCTGTAAATGGGACCCTGGCACACAGGGTATACAAGTTAGAGGTCTACCCCAGGGCTTGCACCACTGGTTGTGCCACCCTGCAGGTTCCCGAAGTAAAACAAATCCCTCAGTCTGTCACTGCAGACTGGTAGAACAGTTGTGCACTGTTAGCCCAACTTTGCCTTTGAAAGCAATGGCAAAGCCACCACGTCCTCTGGACATACGTGTAAGTCACCCCTCAGGCAGGCCTACTGAGCCCTAAAGGCAGGGTGCAACATAAGACACAGGCAGGACATGTACTTAACAAGTCCTGACACTAAAAGTCTCAAAACAACCATTCTTACTGTGGAAGGACTTGGTCGCCCAATTGGTGAGTACAGGGTTACATGCTGACTCATCAGCTGTGGTAACTCCTGAACGGTGAATCAAAATGGTCGCACCAAGGTATGAAACAAATCTTTACATTAAGCCCAACTTGTATCTCAAGCCAAATTTAATTTAAAGTTGCATTGTGCGGCTTAAGCAAAGCTGCTACTTTGTTGCCTTTAAACCTCCTATGCCTTCCCTTATACACATGGAGCCTTCTCCAAGAGTCACCTTTATGCCTTCCTGGAGAGATGTGCTAACGACTCTTGGGAAGGAGAACAATGAGGGATTGAAAGCCAGGAAGGTAGCACCTTCCTCTTGCTGGATGCCACTTGGGTGTTAGCCCCAAAGGGCAGGCTTCAAAGGTGAAGCCGCTTTGGAAGGGCGGATATGTAACACCAGAGGGGAGGGCTGCCCCAATGTTGAGGTAGATAGGCTGGCACTGGTGGCAGAGTGGGGAAAACAGTTGCCAAACAGGTTTCCCAGGGGTGTGTAGCCCTGAGGCAGTCACACCCCAGTGGTGAGCTATGGAGGTGACCTAGAGAGGGGTCTCACCATCTTTGGCATGTACAGAATGGTACATCCCAGGATAGCCAGATGCCACACTCAACAGGAAGTGGTCACTTGGTGGAAGGGAACCTGATAGCCCATTGGCAAACAACTGCATCCTGTCCTGAGGGCATTTTCCAAACATAAGAGGAGCGCCCCAGGCCTCAGATCTGGAACGAGGAACATACAAGGATCACTTTGCTGTACCGAGGGGCCAGCAGAGAGAGGCTGCACCAATGCGGACTGCAACTGCTGCTCCTGGTGGCTAGCGAAGAGAGGGACTATGGCTGCTGTGTCCTGCTCAGGGAGTCTCTGTCTCCATAGCCCAGCCTAGCCAAGAGAAATCCATAGGTCAGCTAAAGAAACCTGCTGGGGCAAGTTGGTAGCCAAAGTCTTCAAGTCACTACCACCGCCTCTGTGCAGCACTGATGACCAAAACTTATCGCACACGGAAGCACCCAGGTTTGCTGAATCTAGGCGTGTTGTCAGAGAGTTGCTGGGACCCTCAGAAGGTTAGTTATCGACTCAGGAAGGATTGGCCTGTGACCACGTCAACTGGCGACTGGTAGTCCAGTGTGTACTGGACTTTGGCCAGACCAGAAAGACCTTCTTGGAACGTCAAACCTGCAACCAGGTCCACCATCTTCGTGAGTATAGGAACCTCTGCAGAAAGACCCCTGTTAACCGTGTCGCATCCACAACATTATTAGAGCATCTTCAGCATCATTCATCCTTTGCATAAGGACCACTCCATTGCAACACAGATAAAGTGCCTGGAACTATTGAAGGACTGCTTCTCCTGTAAAGGCAACTGTTCTTGAGGACCTTGCTGGTGCCCCTTACTAGCGTCTTGCCTGAGTTGGTCTCCCCGACTGTATTGGCAGTTACCTAAGTGTTCTTTGAAAAAGGTTCCAAGTGACCAGTCGGTTTATAATGCGAGGCTTGTTCACAGTTGAGTGTAATTGCGTTGATGTATTATTGCTTAAAATCTATATTCCTGGAACTCTCTGGTGGGCCTTTTTCATTCTAATATCTAAATTCTTATAAAAATACAATCTATTTTTATAAATTGGTGATGGATTTATTGAGTGTTGTGTTGTTTTCGTCAATTGTTTTAGTGCTATTTAAATGCTTAACACTTGTTCCTCTGTGTAAGCTTGCTGCTCAGTGGCCCCAGCTACCCAAGATTGAGCTGAGGGTTTGACAAACAAACTCCAAGTGTTCTGTGGGGGGTGGTAAGTGAATTACATGGTGGAGTAGCACTACCACACCATATAATACACCCCACTTTCTCACATTGGTGCCTAGCTTTGGAATCCAGAACTTATGTTTAGCAGTGCTATACAGTTGTTGAAGGTAAGACCTCTGAGGATCAGCATAGTTAGACAACTAACAAAGTTCTTATTCCCAAAATGTATTCTCTGTGGACATTGTTGAACTCCAGATTACTGTCTCCAAAGAGTGCCAAAGCTTTCAAGAGGAGTGGAAGACAGTTTGAAAAGGTCAGAAAAGCTTCCTCAAATTCAAGTACAGGAGGAAAATGTTTTCCACAAGTTTTGAACAAGCTCTGGAGCCATTTTTCAACATTGGAGAAATGGAGCTTGAATTGCCTGATCTGAGGGCATTTGTGCAGAGAGGAATATCATCATGGGAGCCACTGCCAAGAAACCTTATTTGATTAAGGCCCTGAGAGCCTGGTGGAGGCTCACATGGTACCTCCACACTTGAAGAAGGAATTATCCCAAAGTAGTGAAGATGAAGAGGGGGTGGAGGACAAGTGCAGACTGTTGAGTGGAGCCAGTGGGGCAGACAGAAACCTACCCCTTCATAAAGGGCCCAGGCGTGTCTTCAGAGCACATAGCCGGGCTGGCTCTGAACACAGGCTAAGATCCATACAGGAGAGAATAGCAGCCCTTGATATGAAGGAGAAGGTCATAGTTCTGGCTAAGAGAAGGCTGGCCCTAGAGGAAAAGAGGGCCAGGCTGGGCTTGGAACTGGTGGCAACAGTTCTGGATGTGCTGATGGTGGTGCCCTTGGTGTAAGGCTGCCCAAGGTAGTTGTCCTTAATTATGGTCCAGGGAATGACATTGACAAGTGACTGGTTGCATATGAGAGAGCTCTCAAGATGAGAAAGGTGGGGACACAACACTGGGGAACTCTTCTGTGGAGTTAATACCAGGAGTTAGTAGAGATAGGACACTCAAACCAGAGGAGGAGGTAGCTGAATCTTACACCCATATAAAGGCAGCCCTGCTAGAACTTTTGGGGTAAACCCCTGAGGAATATAGGCTGAAGCTTAGATCCCTTCAAAAAGGTAACACAAACATGGGTAGATTTCATTGACACCTCAGTTAAGGCACTAGATGGGTGGATTAAGGCAACAAAGTGGAGGACTCTACAATCTGTTGTTTAGGGAGCACATTTTAACAAATTGTCATTTACAGAAGTTGCATCAGCATCTGGTAGAATCTAAGCTGTCTAGCCCCAGGGAGCTGAGCAAGACAGCTGATGAGTAGGCAAAAACCAGGGTCCCTAAAAAGACCCTTGGTGGTGAACAGAAGAAAAGTGGTCAGGCCCCCCTCTCAGGAGAAAGAGTGCAAAGAATAAAAAGAAAGATAGCTCCAAAGAGTCCCTAAACACAGTCCAAGGTGGGAGAGTCCTGAGCCACATCCCGGTCAAAGGGACAGTGGTATCAGGAAAGTAAGTTTAACCCCTTGAAGACAGGGGGTGTGCTTTGACTGTAACCAGCCAGGGCACAAAAGAGGGGATGTAATGTACACCAAAAAGGCACACACTGGTGACCGGTCCAAAGGGTTCATTAGTGTATGCATTAGATAGTAAGTTGCACCTAGAGATCCCAAAGGGTACACAGAGGCCATCCTAGAGACCCTGGATGGGGAGAATTTTGAACCTTTGCCCAAGTGGCCTCCTAGCGTGGAGAAGTATAGGCAATGGCCGAACATTAATGGAGTGGTGAAGGCTGTGAGGGATACAGGTGTCAATATAACCATGGTTATATGTATAAACTGTTTTTCCCAGATCCTACCAGTAGAGGTGCATGAGATTGTCACAAAGTCACACCCAATGGCTGTGATTGACTTTGAGTGGGCAGGGGTTACTGGTCCAAAGAAGGTAGCTGTATCAACTGCCATACCACTGGAGTATTTGCTGAGCAATGACTTGGAAACTTCTACTTGGGCAGAAGTAAAGAGGATGACCCATGCAGCCGTACTGGGTCTCCCTGGATGGATGTGTCACAGCCGGAGCACAGAAGGTTCTATGAGTGAGTCAATGGATCCTGAAGCCTGGCACTATGCATGTGTCCCTAAATCCAAGAGGAGGGGCAGGAAGGCATGTGGCCCAGCCATCAAAGGCCTACAGGCCCAGAATAAGCCCAACCCTTTCAGAGAGCCTGACGTCTGAAGAAGATCTGACTCCTGGAAACCTGTCAGATCTGACAGTACTCAAAGGAGCAGGGGATCCCTCCAGGGAGGACCTGAACAATGGGCAAAGGATCTGGCCCACTCCAGAGGACTTGTAACAGCTCCTAAACAGGCAGAAGGGGATTCCTGTGGTACCGATAAGGTATACTGGGAGGAGGGGCTCCTGTAGAGTGAGCCAAGGGACCCCCCCAAGCTAGGGGGATCCAGGAGACCCCCAACAGTATAGGGAGTTTCTCCTTAACCTGGCCCACAATGTCCCCTTGGCTGGGCACCTAGAGTAGACTAGGACCTTGGAGAGGCTGGTCAACCACTTATATTTGCCCCAGATGTCTGAGAAGATCAAGGAGTTTGTATCATTCCTGTGTGACCTGCCAGTGGCAAGGCAGGAGGCAATCCAAAGGCTCACCTTATACTACTACCAGTGGTAGGCACACCATTTGAGAGGATGGGGACAGATATTGTTGGTCCCCTAAAGTCACCCACAGCTTCAGGGAACAATTTCAACTGGGTGGAAGTGGACCATGCCACTAGGCATCCTGAGACCTTTCCACTTAGAACAGTCACTGCCCTTGCAGTGGCTTCAGCCCTCCTTGGAATCTTCACCTGGTGGTTATTTCAGGTAGGGGCACCAATTTAATCTCTGCCTACCTGAAGGCAATTTGGGAAGAATGCGGGACGAATTGCAAGTTCACCACTCTATATCATCCCCAAGGCAATGGTTCAGTTGGAAATGTGATATTCTCCTCCCATGCTTACTGTTTGCATACATGGAGGCCCTTCAAAAATTAGTTGGCTTCAGTCCCTTTAAGCTGCTCTTTGGACACCCTGTGTGAGTTGCACTCAGCTAAGTGAGGATGAGGGAGACCCCTGAAAGAACCTAAGCAGGACATAGTGGACTATGTGCTTGGCCTTTGCTCCAGAATGTCCGAGCACATGAAGAAGACAAACAAGAATTTGATGGCCAGCCATGAGCTTGTCCAGCACTGGTATGACCAAAAGTCCTCCATGGTGTAATACCAGTCAGGACAATTGGCATGGGTCTTAAAGCCTGTAGCACCCAGGGCCCTACAGGACAAGTGGCCCTGGCCCTACCCCATTTAGAGAAGAAGGGGAAGTCACCTACTCGGTTGACTTGGGTACTCCCAGGTACCCTCACAGGGTGATCCAGGTGAACAGGCTCAAACTACAGCATCATTGAAGGGGTGCATCAGCATGTGGATGGTAACAGATGGAGGAAGGCAAGAAGAGTGACTCTCTCCTAGACCTATCTACGAATGCCCAAGATGGAACTGTGGAGGGTAGTTCTCTCCCCCACACTGACAAACCAACAACAAAGGGACTGCTATCATTCGCTAAAGCAGTCTGCTGGACTGTTTTCTCTGACCCAAGGTCTGACAACATGGTGTACCCATGATGTGGACATCCGTGACAGCTAGCCTGTCAAGAGTAAATATATAGGTTGTCTGACCAGGACAAGGCTAACACCAAAGCTGAAGATGACAGGATGCTGTAGTAGGGGTGATTGAGCCCTCCAGTAGTCCATTGGATAGCTCAGTAGTGCTGGTGCTCATACCCAACCTCAAAGGGGGGAACCTGAGATGAGGTTTTGTATGGACTACAGGGGCCTCAATGCAGTCACTAAGACTGATACCCGCCACATTCCAAGAGATGATGAGCTCATTGATAAGTTAGGGACAGCTACATATATGGGCACCTTTTACCTGACCTAAGGTTATTGGGAGATTGCCCTCACTCTGAGCTAAGGAGAAGTATGCTTTCTCCACACCTGAAGACCACTTTCAATTCAATTCACAGTGATGCCATTGGGTTGAAGAATGCCCCTGCCACTTTCTAGAGGTTGGTGAATTGAGTATGTCAGGATTGGAGTGTTTCAGTGCAGCTTATCTTGATATAGCAGCATTTAGCTCCACCTAGGAGGATCACCTTGTCCACCTCAAGGAAACGGTTCAGGCCTTGCAGCAGGCAGGGCTGACTATCAAGGCAAGTGTGAGATAGGACAGGGCTTTGGGACAGGGCGATCCAGACCATCCTGGCTTGGGACCCTCCTAAGACTCCTACCCGGTTCAGAGTCCTCTTAGGCCTGACTGGATAATTTAGGACATCCGTAAAGGGTTATGGTACCACAATGACACCATTAACTGATTACACCTCCAAAAACAGCCCAGAAAAGTTATCTAGACAGAGCAGTGTCAAAAGGCTTTTGAAGCACTGTGCTCAGCTCCTGTCTTAAAGGCCCCTGATTTCAGTAAAGAGTTTATTGTCCAGACAGATGCTTCTGAACATGTGATAGGTGCAATGTTGGCACAGGTGAATGATTTGGGTCAATATTAGCCAGTTGACTTCATCAGCAGGCAACTCTTTCCTAGAGAGCAGCGCTGAAGTGAAATTGAGAGGGAGGCCTTTGATGTGGTTTGGTCCCTGAAGCAGCTAATACCCTATCTGTTTGGGACGCACTTCGAAGTTCAAACCGACCACAGACTCCTCAAATGGCTAATGCATATAGGAGCAGAGAACACCAAATTGTTAAGATGATTTATTTTCCTCTAGGGATTGGACTTCGCAGTGGAACACAGACCTAGGACTTTTGATTTAACAAGCGTGGCGTGGGGATCCAACATCCCAACGGGAACCAATGAGTTTATAACCAGCTGGAGGAAATATATTAATTGATGGGGATTACTTGATACGAGATGCTTGATAAATATCTCCTGGAATACTCTGCGGATCGGAACCCAGGAACCCAGTCAAGAATTAGTATATTTTCCCTCAACCTAGGGCTATCGATACAAGAAGTAAAGTGATTGGAATGTTCCCGTTATAATAAGCAGGGTGTGGGGGTCTGATAGTTTGACGGTAATCGGTGTATTCCCAACACACTGGACACAACCAGAGTTTAGAGATGGTCTTACTCTGATTGCTTTGCTTCATTTATTAGGTTTGGCAGAGCATACCACCTGGTATCCCATGGTTATAGAGCTTGGCGCAGCTAAATTTACACCATAGGCAATTACATTTCTGCAACACTAACTTGGAGGTATGAAGAAATGTGTGTGTGTGTGTGAATGTATGACATGACAGTATGTCTTGAAACATACAAACACCATGATAACCTGACCTTAGTAAAATACCCAGCTGAAGAGGTTGGTAGTACTAACTACCCAGACCTACTATGATATGGTAAAGGCTTGGGCCGGACAAAGAGGAATGGGACCAAAGAAAAAATCGGCCATATTAGTGTGGTGATCCTATTGCATTTAAATGATCAAATAAATTAAATGTCCTGTTGATGTGTTCTGACCCACAGTGTGTGACAATAGGGGAGACTTCCCCTCCTAGAGACTGATGAGGCGTTTCTCTGACAGTTGCAGAGTAACAGTAAAACTAGTTGCATGTGTATACGTACATATTTCACTTGAAATGTCTAGCACTAGGTTTGTGTAACATGCAGACCACTGGTTTGTACACTGTTGAGTTCTTAATGCCCTTGAGCGTGAATCACGTCAGGTGATCATTCCACATTCCACTATATTTTTGTTTAGATTTACAATACACTATTGCCCTCATTAGGACATTGGCAGTCAGCTGACCGCCACGCCAGTGATTGCAGTAGTTCCATCGCCAGGCAGGCAGTGAAGACTGTCAAATAATTACCATGGAGGTGATCCCTCCCATAGATAGCCAAAGTACCACCTGAACTGCTAGTGTGGTCTGGCCACCGACCACGGCGGTTGACATCTTCAGGCTGGTGGAACACCATTCCCCGCCCACCATATTATGAAATAGCAGACCTCCAGGATTTCCGGGTTGGGACCACCGCCATGAAAAGCCTGGCGGAAACAAATCATATAAAAGGAGACACTAAGCTCCAGGGACACAGAGGAGTCCGCGGCCTCCATGGAACCCAAACTTGAAGCTCTGCTGATACTGTACCACGCAATGGCAGTCCAGGAGCAGCATCGCCAACGGTGAGTACAGCCAGCTAGCACACAATGGAGGGAGGGGAGAGTGACACACCAGCACGCCAAACACACACCATACATACATACCACACACCGGGAATAATCTGATGAGAAATCCAACACCACCATAAGCCAGACGTACAGAAATCGAGGACACACACCTTTGGTCCAACCACTGTATTTCAGTGGACTTGCGCCCCCAACAAATGAGGCAACCATATACAAAGGGCCATTTGCCAGTCCAATGTAACGAACAACCCACGTGGCAACGTACAAGGCCCAACTAGACTCCTGACAGCCCAAGACACTCCACTGGGCAGAGACATCATGATGGAAGGAGTGTCTGGGAGTGTTTGTGTTTTTGGAGGAGGTTGGGCAGACAGGGTGGGAGAGGAAAAAACAGTCATGTTCAAATAAGTTGTGGTGGTGTCTGCAAGTGAGGTGGGTGTGCTGCATGTGTTTGCGATGGTGGTGCCTGCGCATGTGGTGAATGGGATGCTAGTCTGAGTATCTGCTGCTGTGGTGACTGTGGGCAAGGCTGTACAGGTGGGAGGATCTGGGAATGAAGATGCAGTGCTTGCAGGTGTGAGTGCTGATCTGACTGTGAGGGAGGAGGAGGGAGGAGGGAAGGGGAGACAGTGGAGGCAGTGGCTGTTGTTGTGTGTGTTACCTGGGTGTTGGCTGTCTGTGCTCGTGGTGTGATCTGTGGTACCTGTGCTTGTCCTTGCAAGTCCTCTCTGTTGTATTGGGTGCATACTGGTCTGATTGTGTGCATAGGATGGGTGGGGGGAGAGAGTTCCGGGGCTGGGAACAGGTAGTTGGAGGGGGGACGGAAGAACCAGGAACACTGGCTGCCGTGAAAGAGGAGGCCAGAGCCTGAAACTATCTCTGTAGGGCAGCCAAGCCACCGTGTATGCCCTCCAGGTAGGCATTCCACTGCTGCATCTGGGATGCCAGCCCCTGGATGGAATTCACTGTGGTTGATGGCCCTACAGAGATGGAAATCAGGAGGTCAATAGCCTCCTCAGTGAGGGTAGCGGGGCTGACTGAGGCAGGGTCGGAGGTGCCTGGGGCAAAGGAGACGCCCACCCTCCTGGGTGAGCGGGCACGGGCAACTGGGTGGGGGGCTACTGGGAGGGCAGTGCTGGTACGGGGTGGCAGAAAATGATGTAGCTGCTGTGGTCCCCGAGGGATCCGCCACCAACAGGGAGCTTCCATCCGAGGAGGAATCAAAGTCCGTAGTATCAGTTCCTGTCTCCCCCATGGTGCTCCCCTCGCCCTCCAACCCAGCCCCCTCTGAGTCGCTGGACTGCCTCCTGGGTCCTGTGGGCTGCATCTCCCCCACTCTTTGGTGCTTCTGCTCCTTCGCTAGATGATAGCTGATGCACACAAGGACAGGATGAGAAAAGGAGAGAGGGTGGGGGAGAAAGAAAGGGAGCACAAGGTCAATTTCAGCAACAGCACATATGGCATACACATCACAATGAGTCACTGGGACTAAGACTGTGCAGTATGAACCACAATACCAAACCATTGCATGGGAACTACAGCAGAAATGAACTCAAACACTACCATCTGCACACCTACTGGGACTCATTAAGCCACATCTGCCATGGTATGCCAGCTACTTGTCAATACCAAATGTACATACCACTCTTCATTGCTAAGCAGGACTCTAAAAGATTAGCTAAACGGGCATATTGGATCATCCACTGACTAGAACCTTGCACCCATACAACAAGGCACGCATCAAGAAAGAATTCCACACAGTACTTACCCCCTTGTGGCTGCTATGCTGCCCTCAAGCACCCATCCAACTTTGGAGGGGCCACCGCCAGTATGCGGGCCATTGGGGTGGTCAGGGTCCGACGGGCACCACTCCTTCTTTGGGAGGACGTCCCTAGCTGGGCCTCCACGGTCTTCCAGGCTCAGCACTGCGGGTCCTCCTACCACTTTCTGTAGTGCCAAACAAAATGTACTAGCGGAGCACAACAATTTTTTTCTTTCTTTTTTCTAAAGTATTGATAGTCAAAAAGTTAAATATGACTATATAATTAGAAAACTGTGATAGACTGTCCAAAATCCATATACATTCATATATTATTAACCTCAAACAATGTAGGTTCTCATAGTTTTATATAATGAAAATATTTATTTCAAAATTGGTGACAATGATAAATAACATACAACACTAAACCCCTACAGTAGAAAACCAACCAACATAAAAGACATTGGCGGTCATTCCTACCTTGGCGGGCGGCGGTCGCCGCCCACCTGGCAGGAACCGCCAGAAGACCGTACCGCGGTCAAAAGACCGCAGCGGTCATTCTGTCTTTCCCGCTGGGCTGGCGGGCGACCGCCAAAAGGCCACCCGCCCGCCCGCCCAGCGGGAAAGCACCAGCAACGAGGAAGCCGGCTCCGAATGGAGCCGGCGGAGTTGCTGGTGTGCGACGGGTGCAGTTGCACCCGTCGCGATTTTCAGTGTCTGCCAAGCAGACACTGAAAATCAATGTGGGGCCCTGTTAGGGGGCCCCTGCAGTGCCCATGCCAGTGGCATGGGCACTGCAGGGGCCCCCAGGAGCCCCACGACACCCGTTCCCGCCAGCCAGGTTCTGGCGGTGAAAACCGCCAGAACCAGGCTGGCGGGAAGGGGGTCGGAATCCCCATGGCGGCGCTGCTTGCAGCGCCGCCGTGGAGGATTCACAGGGGCAGCGGGAAGCCGGCGGGAAACCGCCGGCTTCCCTTTTCTGACCGCGGCTTTACCGCTGCGGTCAGAATAGCCCCAGAAGCACCGCCAGCCGGTTGGCAGTGCTTCCTCCGTCCGGACCGCCAGGGTAGGAATTACCCCCATAATGTAAATAGATGCAATAAAAGTCCATAATCTAACACAGAAATTAACTTTGAGTCAAAAGACCGGATGATATTTGTCGAATCCACATGTAACATCAGCCGACACGTGTTTCGTCCACACATTGGACTTCTTCAAGGCTGATAAATCATAATTCAAAAACATTACATTAATAATTTAAAAATTACAAAATCTAAAAAACAACTCCAAAGACTAAAGAAAGGGTCACAGTTAGTCAACCTGCACCAAGAGTGTGTTGGAAATAGAAAATGTGCCATAGAGAACCTACATCCCAAATTAGTCTTTGAGATTAATAAAATGATGTAGTAAGTATGAGTGATAGGGACGAAATTTAATATGAATGTGAAGGTGAGTCACTATTTTTAAGTATGAAAGAGAAACCTATGTAACCCCCAAAAAGAGTTTTGAAGGGAAAGTACCTTGATCTCTCCATTTACCACTTGTATCTCCAAATGATATTAAAATCTCTAAATAAATAATAAATGAAATGTTTCTCTGTTATTTAGAGATTTAGATCTCTATGGCACGTTTTCTATTTCCAACACACTCTTAGTGCAGGTTGACTAACTGTGACCCTTTCTTTAGTCTTTGGAGTTGTTTTTTAGATTTTGTAATTTTTTAATTATTAATGTAATGTTTTTGAATTATGATTTATCAGCCTTGAAGAAGTCCAATGTGTGGACAAAACACGTGTCGGCTGATGTTACATGTGGATTCGACAAATATCATCCGGTCTTTTGACTCAAAGTTCATTTCTGTGATAGATTATGGACTTTTATTGCATCTATTTACATTATGTCTTTTATGTTGGTTGGTTTTCTACTGTAGGGGTTTAGTGTTGTATGTTATTTATCATTGTCACCAATTTTGAAATAAATATTTTCATTATATAAAAAGGCTGATGTTACATGTTGTAGGAGGCTGGACTGGCTTGTAGTGAGTACCAAGGGGTATTGCACCTTGCACCAGGCCCAGTTATCCCTTATTAGTGTATAGGGTGTCTAGCAGCTTAGGCTGATAGATAATGGTATATTAGCAGAGCAGCTTAGGCTGAACTAGGAGACGTGTGAAGCTACTACAGTACCACCTAGTGTCATATGCACAATATCATAAGAAAACACAATACACAGTTCTACTAAAAATAAAGGTACTTTATTTTTATGACAATATGCCAAAGTATCTCAGAGTGTACCCTCAGTGAGAGGATAGGAAATATACACAAGATATATATACACAATAGCAAAAATATGCAGTATAGTCTTAGAAAACAGTGCAAACAATGGCCCATATTTATACTTTTTTAGCGCCGCATTTGCGTCGTTTTTTGACGCACAATCGGCGCTAACTTGCAAAACACAATTGTTTTTTGCAAGTTTGCGCCGTTTTTGCGTCAAAAAGCGGCGCAAATGCGGCGCTAAAAAAGTATAAATACGGTTAAATGTATAGTTACAATAGGATGCAATGGGGACACATAGGGATAGGGGCAACACAAACCATATACTCCAAAAGTGGAATGCGAACCACGAATGGACCCCAAACCTATGTGACACTGTAGAGGGTCGCTGGGACTATTAGAAAATAGTGAGAGTTAGAAAAATAACCCTCCCCAAGACCCTGAAAAGTGAGTGCAAAGTGCACTAAAGTTCCCCTAAGGATAAAGAAGTCGTGTTAGAGGAATAATGCAGGAAAGACACAAACCAACAATGCAACAACGATGGATTTCCAATCTTGGGTACCTGTGGAACAAGGTGACCAAGTCCAAAAGTCACAAGCAAGTCGGAGATGGGCATATGCCCAGGAAATGCCAGCTGTGGGTGCAAAGAAGCTTCTACTGGACAGAAGAAGCTGAGGTTTCTGCAGGAACGAAAAGGGCTAGAGACTTCCCCTTTGGTGGACGGATCCCTCTCGCCGTGGAGAGTCGTGCAGAAGTGTTTTCCCGCCAAAAGAACGCCAACAAGCCTTGCTAGCTGCAAATCGTGCAGTTAGCGTTTTTGGATGCTGCTGTGGCCCAGGAGGGACCAGGAGGTCGCAAATTGGACCAGGAGGTAGAGGGACGTCGAGCAAGACAAGGAGCCCTCTTAGCAGCAGGTAGCACCCGGAGAAATGCCAGAAACAGGCACTACGAGGATGCGTGAAGCGGTGCTCACCCGAAGTTACACAAAGGAGTCGCCGGAGACCAACTTAGAAAGTCGTGCAATGCAGGTTAGAGTGCCGTGGACCCAGGCTTGGCTGTGCACAAAGGATTTCCACTGGAAGTGCACAGGGGCCGGAGTAGCTGCAAAAGTCGCAGTTCCCAGCAATGCAGTCTAGCGAGGTGAGGCAAGGACTTACCTCCACCAAACTTGGACTGAAGAGTCACTGGACTGTGGGGGTCACTTGGACAGAGTTGCTGGATTCGAGGGACCACGCTCGTCGTGCTGAGAGGAGACCCAAGGGACCGGTAATGCAGCTTTTTGGTGCCTGCGGTTGCAGGGGGAAGATTCCGTTGACCCACGGGAGATTTCTTCGGAGCTTCTAGTGCAGAGAGGAGGCAGACTACCCCCACAGCATGCACCACCAGGAAAACAGTCGAGAAGGCGGCAGGATCAGCGTTACAGAGTTGCAGTAGTCGTCTTAGCTACTTTGTTGCAGTTTTGCAGGCTTCCAGCGCGGTCAGCAGTCGATTCCTTGGCAGAAGGTGAAGAGAGAGATGCAGAGGAACTCTGATGAGCTCTTGCATTCGTTATCTAAAGTTTCCCCAGCGACAGAGACCCTAAATAGCCAGAAAAGAGGGTTTGGCCACCTAGGAGAGAGGATAGGCTACTAACACCTGAAGGAGCCTATCAGAAGGAGTCTCTGACGTCACCTGGTGGCACTGGCCACTCAGAGCAGTCCAGTGTGCCAGCAGCACCTCTGTTTCCAAGATGGCAGAGGTCTGGAGCACACTGGAGGAGCTCTGGACAACTCTCAGGGGAGGTGCAGGTCAGGGGAGTGGTCACTCCCCTTTCCTTTGTCCAGTTTCGCGCCAGAGCAGGGCTAAGGGGTCCCCTGAACCGGTGTAGACTGGCTTATGCAGAATTGGGCACATCTGTGCCCAAGAAAGCATTTCCAGAGGCTGGGGGAGGCTACTCCTCCCCTGCCTTCACACCATTTTCCAAAGGGAGAGGGTGTAACACCCTCTCTCAGAGGAAGTCCTTTGTTCTGCCATCCTGGGCCAGGCCTGGCTGGACCCCAGGAGGGCAGATGCCTGTCTGAGGGGTTGGCAGCAGCAGCAGCTGCAATGAAACCCCAGGAAGGGCAGTTTGGCAGTACCAGGGTCTGTGCTACAGACCACTGGGATCATGGGATTGTGCCAACTATGCCAGGATGGCATAGAGGGGGCAATTCCATGATCATAGACATGTTACATGGCGATATTCGGAGTTACCATTGTGAAGCTATATATAGGTAGTGACCTATATGTAGTGCACGCGTGTAATGGTGTCCCCGCACTCACAAAGTCAGGGAAATTGGCCCTGAACAATGTGGGGGCACCTTGGCTAGTGCCAGGGTGCCCTCACACTAAGTAACTTTGCACCTAACCTTTACCAGGTAAAGGTTAGACATATAGGTGACTTATAAGTTACTTAAGTGCAGTGTAAAATGGCTGTGAAATAACGTGGACGTTATTTCACTCAGGCTGCAGTGGCAGGCCTGTGTAAGAATTGTCAGAGCTCCCTATGGGTGGCAAAAGATATGCTGCAGCCCATAGGGATCTCCTGGAACCCCAATACCCTGGGTACCTCAGTACCATATACTAGGGAATTATAAGGGTGTTCCAGTAAGCCAATGTAAATTGGTAAAATTAGTCACTAGCCTGTTAGTGACAATTTGGAAAGAAATGAGAGAGCATAACCACTGAGGTTCTGGTTAGCAGAGCCTCAGTGAGACAGTTAGGCACCACACAGGGAACACATACATATAGGCCACCAACTTATGAGCACTGGGGTCCTGACTAGCAGGGTCCCAGTGACACATAACAAACATACTGAAAACATAGGGTTTTCACTATGAGCACTGGGCCCTGGCTAGCAGGATCCCAGTGAGACAGTGAAAACACCCTGACATACACTCACAAACAGGCCAAAAGTGGGGGTAACAAGGCTAGAAAGAGGCTACTTTCTCACACAACCCCCCCCCAAACGAAGGACAATAAGGCTAACCTTGACCAGTTGAGACTTTATTGTCTAAGTGGTGATAAGTAGAGAGTAGCTCTGCAATAGACTGGTTACTCCCTTTATCATCCACTATATGGTTACTTCCCTGTGGGGATGTAAACCACCCTGTTTGAAGTTTTTTAGCTAAGCAACAATGTGAAGATGTATTTTCAGAGTTTCTATCAGTAAGTTTTAGTTTAGAGCAGTGGGAATTGTCCACTGAACCTATTTGTAGTGATGGAAATGCCAGACAGGGATGCTGTCTCAGAAAAGCCATAGCTGGGCAAAAACTTTGTCCATATGGCTGGAAGAGAGAACAGGGATGCTGTTTCTCTTGAGTTGGAGCAGGGCAGGGATGCTGTCCTATGAGCTCCACACTAGGGCAGGGATGCTGTCCTAAGTGTTGTGAGGCAGTGCAGAGTTTCTGCACTAAAGTTTCTCTGGGAGGGTTGGAGGGATGCTCCATGTTAACTAAAATGGTGCTCTTTTTGTCACCAATGTTAGTGATCCCACAGAGAGGTACTTCTACCTCAGGGAGTACAGCTTTGCCAGCTGATGCTTCCCTTGGAACAGGTGCCACCCCAGGAGAGGTTTCTCCCACCACAGGAATGGTATCCTGAATGGCAGGGTGGCTAGGGGATACTGTGATACCCTTTTTACCTGTTGATGGAGAGGGATCCTGAGTTTTCAGGCCTTCTCTCCTTTGCTTTTTCATTTCAGTAGAAATGAGAGGGAACAATTCCTCTGGGATGCCCAGCATGGCTGCATGGGCATAAAACTCTACATCAGCCCAACCTGAGGCCTCTAGGTCATTACCTAAGAGACAGTCTACAGGTAAGCTAGGTGATACCACCACCTGCTTAGGGCCAGTAACTCCACCCCAACTAAACTGAATTATAGCTAAGGGAAGAAACTTAGTGGAGTTATGGACATCAATAATTTTATACTGTTGTCCAATGATGTGTTGTTCAGGAGCCACTAGGTTTTCAGTCACCAAAGTGATACTGGCACCTGTGTCCCTGTAGGCCAAGGCCTCAACACCATTTATTGAAACTGTCTGCCTGTACTTATCCATTGTAAGGGGACAAGCAGCCAGTGTGGCAAGACCAATGCCACTAGGTGTGACAGAAACTGTCTTGGGACTGACTACCCCAGTTTCTACTATGGACCCATAAGTGAACCCAACTACACCCTTAACTTGACTGTTGCCAGCAGTCCCACCACTAGTACCACTACTGCTAGGGGCACTAGAGCTTGATGTATTAGTGGTGGTAGGCTCAGGGGGTTTACCTAGACAGGACTTATCCCCTGGCCTATGGCCTCTATTTTTACACACAAAGCACCAAGGCTTTTTAAATTGTGTAGGTTGAGAAGAAGAGGAAGAATTTGTTTTATCCCCACCCCCTGAAGAGTGTTTAAGATTTGAAGTGGGATCTTTGGTTTTACCCTTATCCCCATGCTTATCTTGAGATTTTTCACCATCTTTCAAGGGTAGGTCGCTCCCCCTGCCGCTGCAGCTCCTCCAAGTTCCCGAGTTCCTGTGTTCCTGAGACCCACCTAACTGTAAGTACCCCCCTCCTCCCAGCCCCTCGCCCTGCCCCGCGCCACTCACCTTCTCTCCTGCTCCTGCTTCTTTTCCTCCTCTCTGTCTCTTCCTCCTCGCTCCCCCTCTGCAATCTTCTTCTGTGTTCTTCTGTTCTTCTCTTCTGTTCTTCTGTTCTTCCCTTCTGTTCTTCTGTGTTCTTCCGGTCTTCTGTGTTCTTCTTCTCTGTTCTTCTCGGTGCTTCTGTGTTCTTCTTCTCGGTTCTTCTGTGTTCTTCTGTGTTCTTCTCTGTTCTTCTCTGTTCTTCTGCTCTTCCGATCTTCTGTGCTTCTGTCTTCTGTTCTTCTGTTCTTCTGCTCTTCCGGTCTTCTGTTCTTCTGTCTTCTGTTCTTCTGTCTTCTGTTCTCCTGTCTTCGGCTCTTCTACCTCCTCCGTCTTCTTCCCCCGAGCCTGCCCTCCTGCTCCTTCCTCATCCCCCTCCCTCACTCGCCTCCCCCTCCCTCACTCGCCTCCCCCTCTCTCACCCCTAGCTAACCCGTTCGCTATCTACCTCCCTCACTCCTCCTATCTTCCTATCTCTCTAGCTCCCTATCTCACTATCTAACTCCCCCACTCTCCACCTCCTCCTACCTACCTATCTGTCTATCTATCTATTTCCCTATCTATCGACTTCTCTATCTATTTTCTCTATCTATTTCTCTATCTCTCCCCCCTCCCGCCACCCCCTCTACTACCTATCTCCCTATCCTCTCACTCTACCTCTCTCCCTCACCCACCTCTACAACCCCCCCTCCCCTATCTTCACAACCCTACTCCTATCTCTCTCCCTAATCTCCAAACCTCCTAACACTCACCCTCCTCCACCCTAAAACCCCCTCCCCCAGCTCCTCTCACTCTACCTGTCCCCCCCCCCTCCCTCGCGCTTTCCCGCCGCGACCTCCTGCACGCCCCCGCCCCCCAGCTCCCATTCGCCCCCAGCTGACCCCTCCCCCCCCCTCCTACCTCTTATGGCGGCCGCTGCGCGACAGTGGTAGCGACCCTTGACCCAAGGGTAGGTCGCTCCCCCTGCCGCTCCTCCAAGTTCCCGAGTTCCTGTGTTCCTGAGACCCGCCTAACTGTAAGTACCCCCCTCCTCCCAGCCCCTCGCCCTGCCCCGCGCCACTCACCTTCTCTCCTGCTCCTGCTTCTTTTCCTCCTCTCTGTCTCTTCCTCCTCGCTCCCCCTCTGCAATCTTCTTCTGTGTTCTTCTGTTCTTCTCTTCTGTTCTTCTGTTCTTCCCTTCTGTTCTTCTGTGTTCTTGCGGTCTTCTGTGTTCTTCTTCTCTGTTCTTCTCGGTGCTTCTGTGTTCTTCTTCTCGGTTCTTCTGTGTTCTTCTGTGTTCTTCTCTGTTCTTCTCTGTTCTTCTCTGTTCTTCTGCTCTTCCGATCTTCTGTGCTTCTGTCTTCTGTTCTTCTGTTCTTCTGCTCTTCCGGTCTTCTGTTCTTCTGTCTTCTGTTCTTCTGTCTTCTGTTCTCCTGTCTTCGGCTCTTCTACCTCCTCCGTCTTCTTCCCCCGAGCCTGCCCTCCTGCTCCTTCCTCATCCCCCTCCCTCACTCGCCTCCCCCTCTCTCACCCCTAGCTAACCCGTTCGCTATCTACCTCCCTCACTCCTCCTATCTTCCTATCTCTCTAGCTCCCTATCTCACTATCTAACTCCCCCACTCTCCACCTCCTCCTACCTACCTATCTGTCTATCTATCTATTTCCCTATCTATCGACTTCTCTATCTATTTTCTCTATTTCTCTATCTCTCCCCCCTCCCGCCACCCCCTCTACTACCTATCTCCCTATCCTCTCACTCTACCTCTCTCCCTCACCCACCTCTACAACCCCCCCGCCCCTATCTTCGCAACCCTACTCCTATCTCTCTCCCTAATCTCCAAACCTCCTAACACTCAGCCTCCTCCACCCTAAAACCCCCTCCCCCAGCTCCTCTCACTCTACCTGTCCCCCCCCCTCCCTCGCGCTTTCCCGCCGCGACCTCCTGCACGCCCCCGCCCCCCAGCTCCCATTCGCCCCCAGCTGACCCCTCCCCTCCTACCTCCTATGGCGCCCGTCCGCGCCTGGCCCGCGCCCAGCGCCACGACCCCTGGTCCCCAGCTCCCCCAAGCCCCGCTGATCCGCTACGACCCCACCACCCTCCACGCCCTCAACCCAGGGCGCTCCAAAACCTGCTTCCTAGCTCACCCCAAACGCACCCATGGACCCTTCGCCTGCAACTCCTGCAAACGCATCTTCCACCACGCAACTACCACGACCACAAGCCCACGCGCCATCAACCACCTCAAGTGCATCCTGATCAACGCTCGTTCCGTCCACAAGCACGCCGTTGAACTTTGGGACCTCCTGGACTCCACAGCCCCGGACGTCGCCTTCATCACGGAGACATGGATGAACGCCTCCTCTGCTCCAGACATCGCTACCCGCCATCCCCAAAGGCTACAAGATCTCCAGAAAAGACCGCACCAACCAAGTAGGAGGAGGTGTCGCCATCATCTTCAAAGACTCCATCAGCGTCACCACCTCCACCGAAGACCCCCCCCTCGCCGCTGAACACCTGCATTTTCAGATTCGCACCGACCCAAGGACCACCCTCAGAGGATCCCTCGTCTACCGTCCTCCCGGACCTCGCGCCTCTTTCAGCGACGCCATCGCCGACTTCATCTCCCCGCACGCCCTCGCCTCACCGGACTACATCCTCCTAGGCGACCTCAACTTCCATCTGGAACAAAACAACGACCCCAACACCACCACCCTGCTCGACAACCTCGCCAACCTCGGCCTCAAACAACTGGTGAACACCGCCACCCACATCGCCGGACACACGCTCGACCCTATCTTCTCCGCCAGCAAACACGTCTTCTTCAGCCACACCTCTGCCCTACACTGGACCGACCACAGCTGCGTCCACTTCACATTCCGACGCGAGACCTCCCACCTCCGCACTCAACCCATCCCTCGTCGACAGTGGAACAAGATCCCTGAAGAGCAACTCTTCTCCGCTCTCGCCGCCAACCAACCCACCCTCACCACCGACCCCAACGACGCAGCTCTCAACCTCACAAACTGGATCTCCAACTGCGCTGACAACCTTGCTCCCCTCAAACGCACACATCGACAGACCAACACCAAAAAACCTCTCTGGTTCTCTGACACCCTCAAAGAATCAAAGAAAACTTGTCGTGCCCTTGAGAAGGCCTGGCGCAAGGACCACACCGCTGACAACATGACCGCCCTCAAGAACGCTACACGCGAACACCACCACCTGATCCGCACTGCCAAAAGGAACTTTTTCACCGACAGACTAGACAAAAACAGCCACAACAGCAGAGAACTCTTCAGCATCGTCAAAGAGTTCTCCAACCCCAGCGCCAGCGCCAACGCCGTCACGCCCTCACAGGATTTGTGCGAATCCCTCGCCACTTTCTTCCATCGCAAGATCAGCGACCTCCACGACAGCTTCGGACACCAGACCCAACCATACACCACTGAACCCGCTTCCCCGGACATCACCCTCAACAACTGGACCCACATCAACACGGAAGAAACCAAATCCATCATGAACTCTATCCACTCCGGCGCCCCTTCGGACCCCTGCCCGCACTTCATCTTTAACAAAGCCGACGACATCATCGCCCCGCACCTCCAGACCGTCATCAACTCTTCTTTTTCTTCTGCTACCTTCCCCGAATGCTGGAAGCACGCTGAAGTCAACGCCCTACTAAAGAAACCTACGGCTGACCCAAGCGACCTGAAAAACTTCCGCCCCATCTCTCTTCTACCTTTCCCAGCCAAGGTAATAGAAAAGACCGTCAACAAACAGCTGACCACCTTCCTGGAAGACAACAACCTGCTCGACCCTTCACAAACCGGATTCCGAACCAACCACAGCACGGAAACCGCCCTCATCTCAGTCACAGACGACATCAGAACCCTGATGGACAACGGTGAAACAGTCGCCCTCATTCTCCTCGACCTCTCGGCTGCCTTTGACACCGTCTGTCACCGCACCCTAATCACCCGCCTACGCTCCACCGGGATCCAAGGCCAGGCCCTGGACTGGATCGCCTCCTTCCTCGCTAACCGCTCCCAAAGAGTTTACCTCCCTCCGTTTCGCTCAGAACCCACCAAGATCATCTGCGGCGTACCTCAAGGCTCATCGCTCAGCCCGACACTCTTCAATGTCTACATGAGCCCCCTCGCCGACATCGTACGCAAGCACGACATCATCATCACCTCCTACGCCGACGACACCCAACTTGTACTCTCCCTCACCAAGGACCCCGCCAGCGCCAAGACCAACCTACAAGAGGGTATGAAGGACGTCGCAGATTGGATGAGGCTCAGCCGCCTAAAGCTGAACTCTGAAAAAACGGAAGTCCTCATCCTCGGCAACACCCCGTCCGCCTGGGACGACTCCTGGTGGCCCACGGCCCTCGGCACCGCACCGACCCCCGCAGGCCACGCCCGCAACCTCGGCTTCATCTTGGACCCTCTTCTCACCATGACCAAGCAAGTCAACGCCGTGTCCTCCGCCTGCTTCCTCACTCTCCGCATGCTCCGCAAGATCTTCCGCTGGATCCCCGCCGACACCAGAAAAACCGTGACCCACGCCCTTGTCACGAGTCGCCTGGACTACGGCAACACCCTCTACGCCGGGACCACCGCCAAACTCCAAAACCGCCTGCAACGCATCCAAAACGCCTCGGCCCGCCTCATCCTCGACGTACCCCGCAACAGCCACATCTCCGCACACCTGAGACACCTGCATTGGCTCCCAGTCAGCAAAAGGATCACCTTCCGTCTTCTCACCCACGCACACAAAGCCCTCCACAACAAGGGACCGGAATACCTCAACAGACGCCTCAGCTTCTACGTCCCCACCCGCCCCCTCCGCTCCACTGGCCTCGCACTTGCTGCCGTCCCTCGCACCCGCCGCTCCACGGCGGGTGGGAGATCTTTCTCCTTCCTGGCGGCCAAGACCTGGAACTCCCTCCCAACCAGCCTCAGGACCACCCAGGACCACTCCGCTTTCCGGAGACTCCTAAAGACTTGGCTGAGCAGCGATAACCCCCCTTTTCCCCCCTAGCGCCTTGAGACCCGCACGGGTGAGTAGCGCGCTAAATAAATGTTAATGATTTGATTTGAATTCTTCTTATTGCCATCTTTGTCACCTCCTGTATGAACTTTTCTGTTCACCCTTGTTCTGACCCATTTGTCTGCCTTCTTTCCCAATTCTTGGGGAGAGGTCAGATCAGAGTCCACCAAGTACTGGTGCAACAAATCAGACACACAATTATTAAGAATATGCTCTCTCAGGATCAAGTTATACAGGCTGTCATAATCAGTAACTTTACTGCCATGTAACCACCCCTCCAAGGCCTTCACTGAATGGTCAATGAAATCAACCCAGTCTTGTGAAGACTCCTTTTTGGTCTCTCTGAACTTTATCCTGTACTGTTCAGTGGTTAAGCGATAACCATCCAGGAGTGCATTCTTAAGAACTGTAAAATTATTGGCATCACTTTCTTTCACAGTAAGGAGCCTATCCCTACCTTTTCCACTAAATGATAGCCATAGGATAGCAGCCCACTGCCTTTGAGGGACATCCTGTACAACACAGGCCCTCTCAAGTGCAGCATCCCACTTGTTAATGTCATCCCCCTCCTTATAAGGGGGAACTATCTTATGCAGATTCCTGGAATCATGCTCTTTTGCAGGATGACTATGGGGAATACTGCTGCTGCCACCATGGGTTTCTAAACCCAGTTTCTGTCTCTCCTTCTCTACTTCTAAAGTCTGTCTATCCAAATCCAGCTGTTGCTTCTTGAGCTTCAGTCTGGTTTGTTCCACTCTCAATCTATTGAGCTCCCTTTCTAACAATCTGTCATCAGGGTGGGTGGGAGGGACATGTCTTGAAACAGAAGTATGGTGAGAATGGACAGAAGGAGACCTGTCCCTTACAGAGGGCACCCTAACAGCTTGGCTGACAGTGTAATGTGAGAGCACATCATCTGTATGATGTGACTCCACCTCAGTACCAACTATGCTAGACTGTCTTGTAATGGGAAGGCTAAGAAGTTTCTTTCCTGAACCTTTACCTGGGGGAGTCCCTGGATCAGATTGGGAACCATTAGCTACTTTTTCAACAGATGGGGCAGTTTTAGCCTTATCTTGTTCTCTAAGCATGTTAAGTAACAATTCCAAGGAAGGATTCTTCCCTACACTCAAACCTCTCTCTATGCAGAGACTCCTTGCTCCTTTCCAGCTAAGGTGATCATATGCAATCTTAGACAGGTCAACATTTTGGCCTGTGCCAGACATTTTTAGAGAGAGTTAAAGTGATAGAAAAAGAGAAAAAAGTTTTCAGAACTTTTTAGAAAGACAGAAAAAAACTTTTAAAACTTTTTAGAACTTTTTAGAAAGTTAGAAGTACTTTTCAGCACTTAGAAAAGAGTGAAAAGAGGAAATGCAAAACTTTTTGGCTATGTGTATATACACTGAACTTGTTTTGTATATTTTTCTCTTATGAAAAGTACAATGACAAGAGTGGTAAGTAGTCTCAAAGCACTTATCCCACCGCTGCACAACCAATGTAGGAGGCTGGACTGGCTTGTAGTGAGTACCAAGGGGTACTTGCACCTTGCACCAGGCCCAGTTATCCCTTATTAGTGTATAGGGTGTCTAGCAGCTTAGGCTGATAGATAATGGTAGCTTAGCAGAGCAGCTTAGGCTGAACTAGGAGACGTGTGAAGCTACTACAGTACCACCTAGTGTCATATGCACAATATCATAAGAAAACACAATACACAGTTATACTAAAAATAAAGGTACTTTATTTTTATGACAATATGCCAAAGTATCTCAGAGTGTACCCTCAGTGAGAGGATAGGAAATATACACAAGATATATATACACAATAGCAAAAATATGCAGTATAGTCTTAGAAAACAGTGCAAACAATGTATAGTTACAATAGGATGCAATGGGGACACATAGGGATAGGGGCAACACAAACCATATACTCCAAAAGTGGAATGCGAACCACGAATGGACCCCAAACCTATGTGACACTGTAGAGGGTCGCTGGGAGTATTAGAAAATAGTGAGAGTTAGAAAAATAACCCTCCCCAAGACCCTGAAAAGTGAGTGCAAAGTGCACTAAAGTTCCCCTAAGGATAAAGAAGTCGTGTTAGAGGAATAATGCAGGAAAGACACAAACCAACAATGCAACAACGATGGATTTCCAATCTTGGGTACCTGTGGAACAAGGGGACCAAGTCCAAAAGTCACAAGCAAGTCGGAGATGGGCATATGCCCAGGAAATGCCAGCTGTGGGTGCAAAGAAGCTTCTACTGGACAGAAGAAGCTGAGGTTTCTGCAGGAAAGAAAAGGGCTAGAGACTTCCCCTTTGGTGGACGGATCCCTCTCGCCGTGGAGAGTCGTGCAGAAGTGTTTTCCCGCCAAAAGAACGCCAACAAGCCTTGCTAGCTGCAAATTGTGCAGTTAGCGTTTTTGGATGCTGCTGTGGCCCAGGAGGGACCAGGAGGTCGCAAATTGGACCAGGAGGTAGAGGGACGTCGAGCAAGACAAGGAGCCCTCTTAGCAGCAGGTAGCACCCAGAGAAGTGCCAGAAACAGGCACTACGAGGATGCGTGAAGCGGTGCTCACCCGAAGTTACACAAAGGAGTCCCACGTCGCCGGAGACCAACTTAGAAAGTCGTGCAATGCAGGTTAGAGTGCTGTGGACCCAGGCTTGGCTGTGCACAAAGGATTTCCGCTGGAAGTGCACAGGGGCCGGAGTAGCTGCAAAAGTCACGGTTCCCAGCAATGCAGTCTAGCGAGGTGAGGCAAGGACTTACCTCCACCAAACTTGGACTGAAGAGTCACTGGACTGTGGGGGTCACTTGGACAGAGTTGCTGGATTCGAGGGACCTCGCTCGTCGTGCTGAGAGGAGACCCAAGGGACCGGTAATGCAGCTTTTTGGTGCCTGCGGTTGCAGGGGGAAGATTCCGTCGACCCACGGGAGATTTCTTCGGAGCTTCTAGTGCAGAGAGGAGGCAGACTAACCCCACAGCATGCACCACCAGGAAAACAGTCGAGAAGGCGGCAGGATCAGCGTTACAGAGTTGCAGTAGTCGTCTTAGCTACTTTGTTGCAGTTTTGCAGGCTTCCAGCGCGGTCAGCAGTCGATTCCTTGGCAGAAGGTGAAGAGAGAGATGCAGAGGAACTCTGATGAGCTCTTGCATTCGTTATCTAAAGTTTCCCCAGCGACAGAGACCCTAAATAGCCAGAAAAGAGGGTTTGGCCACCTAGGAGAGAGGATAGGCTACTAACACCTGAAGGAGCCTATCAGAAGGAGTCTCTGACGTCACCTGGTGGCACTTGTCACTCAGAGCAGTCCAGTGTGCCAGCAGCACCTCTGTTTCCAAGATGGCAGAGGTCTGGAGCACACTGGAGGAGCTCTGGACAACTCCCAGGGGAGGTGCAGGTCAGGGGAGTGGTCACTCCCCTTTCCTTTGTCCAGTTTCGTGCCAGAGCAGGGCTAAGGGGTCCCCTGAACCGGTGTAGACTGGCTTATGCAGAATTGGGCACATCTGTGCCCAAGAAAGCATTTCCAGAGGCTGGGGGAGGCTACTCCTCCCCTGCCTTCACACCATTTTCCAAAGGGAGAGGGTGTAACACCCTCTCTCAGAGGAAGTCCTTTGTTCTGCCATCCTGGGCCAGGCCTGGCTGGACCCCAGGAGGGCAGATGCCTGTCTGAGGGGTTGGCAGCAGCAGCAGCTGCAGTGAAACCCCAGGAAGGGCAGTTTGGCAGTACCAGGGTCTGTGCTACAGACCACTGGGATCATGGGATTGTGCCAACTATGCCAGGATGGCATAGAGGGGGCAATTCCATGATCATAGACATGTTACATGGCGATATTCGGAGTTACCATTGTGAAGCTACATATAGGTTGTGACCTATATGTAGTGCACGCGTGTAATGGTGTCCCCGCACTCACAGAGTCAGGGAAATTGGCCCTGAACAATGTGGGGGCACCTTGGCTAGTGCCAGGGTGCCCTCACATTAAGTAACTTTGCACCTAACCTTTACCAGGTAAAGGTTAGACATATAGGTGACTTATAAGTTACTTCAGTGCAGTGTAAAATGGCTGTGAAATAACGTGGACGTTATTTCACTCAGGCTGCAGTGGCAGGCCTGTGTAAGAATTGTCAGAGCTCCCTATGGGTGGCAAAAGAAATGCTGCAGCCCATAGGGATCTCCTGGAACCCCAATACCCTGGGTACCTCAGTACCATATACTAGGGAATTATAAGGGTGTTCCAGTAAGCCAATGTAAATTGGTAAAATTAGTCACTAGCCTGTTAGTGACAATTTGGAAAGAAATGAGAGAGCATAACCACTGAGGTTCTGGTTAGCAGAGCCTCAGTGAGACAGTTAGGCACCACACAGGGAACACATACATATAGGCCACCAACTTATGAGCACTGGGGTCCTGACTAGCAGGGTCCCAGTGACACATAACAAACATACTGAAAACATAGGGTTTTCACTATGAGCACTGGGCCCTGGCTAGCAGGATCCCAGTGAGACAGTGAAAACACCCTGACATACACTCACAAACAGACCAAAAGTGGGGGTAACAAGGCTAGAAAGAGGCTACTTTCTCACACATGTGGATTCGACAAATATCATCCGGTCTTTTGACTCAAAGTTCATTTCTGTGTTAGAATATGGACTTTTATTGCATCTATTTACATTATGTCTTTTATGTTGGTTGGTTTTCTACTGTAGGGGTTTAGTGTTGTATGTTATTTAACATTGTCACCAATTTTGAAATAAATATTTTCATTATATAAAACTATGAGAACCTACATTGTTTGAGGCTAATAATATATGAATGTATATGGATTGTGGACAGTCTATCACAGTTTACTAATTATATCGTCATATTTGACTTTTTGACTATCAATACTTTAGAAAAAAGAAAGAAAGAAAAAAATTGTTGTGCTCCGCTAGTACATTTTGTTTGGTTCTATTGTTACGGTCTTTTCTTTGAAAAACCGGAAAGCACATCAGGGCAACGATGTGCATTAGTGTATGAGCACTACCTAACAACATTTATACTTGGGTAAATTAGGAAATGTGCATTGATACTGTTGCTTAGTGTTGCCAAATTTGTTTTTCTCTTTCTGTAGTGGGTGCTCCACCACAAATTTACCCCACAGGGTCCGCACGTCCTTGGCGATGGCACTCCATAAACTATTTTTTCTGATGGGAACACAGACAAAACTACACCATGAACTCAACACTACATTCTGTTACAGCAATGGCTTACATACTGCATAGATCTCAGAATAACCTCACTCATTAATCGTACCTCTGTGTACCCATTGCATGCAGCAAAAATACACTCCCCAAATGACACACTGTCAGCACACACATACATCTACATACAGCCATGTCACATCCAAAGTACCCAAAAGGGGCTCACCTGTTGATCTGGAGGCCCATACAACTGTCCATACAAGGGTAAGACCCCATCCACAAGCTTCTTCAGTTCCTCCGATGTGAAGGCTGGGACCCTATCCCCTAGAGCATGGGCTATTGCGGGTTCCAGACACAGGACAGAGCAGCACACGCAGTGGAGGTGTTGATGAGTTGAGAGTCAGGGATCAAGTGGAGTGGGATAGAGAAAATGGCAGTCACATCCGTGCCGGTGAACACCGTCACCGCCGGCGGTGATCATCATTGGTTCCTGTGCTCTCTAGATTTCCATGTTAACCAATGAGGTGCAGACCGCCTTCCGCTATGATGCCAGACGCCGGCGGAGTGAGGTCATTTCCACCTGTCCCTGCATACAGGACAGGCGGTTGCCAATTCCTAATGCTTGTACTCATAGTGGTCAATTTAACGTGCGTCATAGGTACCTATGGTAGACACCAATGCAATTCCAGTATGCTACATACTTTGGTTTGCTTGTAGACTCTGGCACTCAAATTAGATCTCATACCAGTGCACTGCTTGCAGATGAGTAGTTGACAGTACATTTAAAATGGGATGCTACCAATCACAACACACGACTCCGACTACATCTGTTTGACACAATGGCTAATGAACAGTATTGGTATTTTTGAGGAAGTACGTTTGCATGTAGAAGACACCAGTGCAAATTACAATCATTATTGGAGTATATTGGATGTGACTGCTCTGTGTACCGTGATATTGTGTTTCCATCCTACCTGTAGTCACACACTTCTGATGTTTGGTTTACTTAGATACCAACCACTGCCGAGGAGGAGAAGATGAGGCAAGCACCTGTGTACAGACCCCTAGTCAACTTGTCTAAACTGGAAAAATGGCACATTATAATGACCTATTGTCTGGACAGGGCCACAATCATTGAACTGTGTCAACAATTGGGGCCAGATCTGATTCCTGCTATTCATAGCACTACAGCAAAAAACCCTGCAGTACAGGTACTGACGGTGCTCCACCTCCTGGCAAGTGGTTCTTTCCAGGTGACTGTGGGCTTGGCTGCAGGAATGTCACAGCCAATGTTTTCGAATTTGCTTAAAAGAGTTTTGGCTGCCTTGATGAAACACATGAGCAGCTATATCGCATTCCCCCAGAGTGAAGATTTGCCCACTGTAAAGGCTACATTCTACACCATGGGACACATTCCACATGTGATTGGGGCCATTGACGGGATCCATATTGCCTTGGTCCCTCTCAGGACATATGAGCAGGTCTACAGTAATAAGGAGAGTTACCACTCAATAACTTTCCAGATGGTGTGCCTTACAGATCAATACATCTCTCACGTTACTACCAAGTTTCCAGGATCTGTGCATGATGCCTATGTATTGATGAATAGCAGCGTCCCACAGGTGATGGCACGACTACAGAGGGCGAGAGTGTGGCTCATAGGTGAGCTTGAGTTTTCACCCAATATATGTCACTGTATGCCACCTGAACTTGTCCTCTGTGCCATTGTACATGAGTAGTGTGTGTCTCTCTCTACTTCCAGGTGACTCCGGCTACCCAAACCTACCCTGGCTGTTCACACCAGTGAGGAATATGAGGACAGGTGAGGAAAAACGGTACAATGAAGCACATGGTCGTATCCGGGGGGAAAATTGAATGGACTTTTGGGCTACTGAAAGACAGGTTCCGGTGCCTCCATGTAACTACTGGATCACTCCTCTATGCCCCTGGGAAGGTCTTCCTGCTAGTGGTGGCTTGCTGCATGCTGCACAATTTGGCCCTCAGACACCATGTGCCATTCCTGCAGGAGGAGGGGGAAGGCAATGCACCTCTGACAGCAGAGGACACTGAAGACAGTGATGAGGAGGAGGAGGAGGAGGAGGAGGAGGAGGAGGAGGAGTATGAGTATGTGGACAACAGGACACATCTGATACAGCAGTACTTCCAGTGACACTCAGGTAAGACTGAACTTCTGTTCATACCTCCATTATAGTTAAGTGCTGTGTGGCTGCTGTGTTGTGCCAAGCAAAAATCTGTGCATTATGTGACGTGACACTGTTCCATCTGTACCAGTGTTAAAGTGATGTTGTAGAAACTTATTCTGCCCATGCAATGTGTCAATAGTTTAGCTTTCTCAAATACATGGCCACTGGAAACTGTGTCTTCATCCCATACAGTACTTAGCATATGTTGCAAGGAATGTCATGTGACTTACAATGTGCTTACACAACCGATGTGTGACTTCTATTTCCCTGACAGTGTGGCCCAGACTAGGTGGTCCAGAGGAGGGATTGGCATGCTGACAACATGGCATAGCTAATACTGTTGCATCTTGTGTGAGGGCCTGAAATGGGTTGTTTCTCCTCACTGATGGTGTTTGGAGTCAATTGCTGTGCAAATAACGGAGTAGAAGTGACCAGCTGAATGTAGGCTGTTATGTTACAGGGGCTCATGTTACTCTAATACCTTTACTTCTCAATTGACTATCACTAATGCTTTCCCTTTTTGCAGATGTTGGTGTGGTCACAACTGAGAACTAATGTGATGACTACAGACATTTGGTGGATGGATTCACACTTTACATGACATTTGCACAGGATAATGCAGGTCAAGACACTGCATATTGTTGTAAATAAAGCACAGAAACTTCAGTAGTGTTCAGGGGGTTGTGATTGAAGTGACAAAAAGGAAGGGATAGTGCGATAGAGTGGGATGATGGTAAAGAAAAACTTCAGTGTAGTGGCCCAGTTGGTTTGTGGCACAGGTCCAGTATCTGTGGGGCCATAGGGAAAGGAGCAATGGCATTCCAAAGTGACTCAGTGGCAGACAAGGGAGAAATTCAGGAGGGACACATTTCCTGGCGGTGGTTTGGGTCTTGGCTACAGTCTCTGCTGTCTGTTTGGGTCACAGGGAACATTTGCGGGGTGGTTCTCCTGCTGCATGGGGAGGGGTGCTGGTGGCCTGTGCGTTTTGCGGCAGGTCCTCCTGTCCACCTGCTGCAGCAGACGTTGAAGGCTGGTGGGTACATTGGCTAGTGGAAGGGGCCCACTGGTGTGTTGTGTACTCATGCATGACACCCAGCACCCCAGCAAAGGAGGCCATGTTGGCATTTAAGCCCTGCAGCTGCTGTATGACCTCCTGATGGTGTTCTCCCTGCAGCCGCTCGTTCTCCTGCAAGATGGTAAGTTCCTGGCCCATCCTGTCCTGGGATTTCTGGCAGGGTCCAGGACATGCTTGAGTGCATCCTGGGCAGTCGGTTTCCTGGGCTGGGCCTCCCCTTGGTGCCCAGCTAACCTCCCACTTGCCCTGGCTCCCTGTGCTTGTGTCCCCTGAACCGTGTGTCCACTCCCACTAACACCAGGACCTTAATTGTCTTGCCTGTGTGGTGTCGACTCAGGTCCCTGTACAGGTGGGCACACCGTTGATCGATGTGTCCTGGGGACAGAGGTTTGGGGACGTTGGGTGGCTGCTGTGTTATTGGAGTCAGATGGGGGGTCCCTGTGGTGGACTGGGTGTTGGCTGTGGTACCCGACTGACCAGTGGTCCCAGATGAGCCTCGGAGAGCATCCAGATCGAGACATCCAGAGTTGCTGTCATCACTGAGGGCTTCTTTGGTGGAAAACTGGGTAGCTGTGGCACATGGGCGCCACTGACATTGGCTGGGGTACCTGTGGAAATGTAAAGGATTTGTTACAGTCATTGTCATTTACATATTCAGCATTTCTGTCTTTCTCTATGGGATGGGTGTTGTCCTTCCACCTTTGGTTAGTGTATGGTGATGGATTGTGGGATTGGTAATGCGTCATGCTGCCCATGAGTTACTGTTGTGTGTGTATGCAGAGCTGGGAGGTGTGTACTTGCAGTGAATAGGGCATGCAGGGGTGCACAGTTGAGGGTCGTAATGGGAGAGGTTCTCTGTATGGGATGGAGTGGGGTGAAGGGAGTCATGGCGAGGGGGTGACATGCCATCCAACTATCCATGGCGGAGGGGTAGTAATGGTGACTTACCAGTGTCCAGCCCTCCAGTGAGGCCCTCTGGACGCAGGATAGCCAAGACTTTCTCCTCCCATGCTGTCAACTGTGGGGGAAGAGGTGGGGGTCCACTGCCAGTCTTCATGATGGCAACATGGTGCCTGGTGGCCACTGCATGCACCTTCCCCCGTAGGTCATTCCACCTCTTGCAAATGTCCTCCCTTATGCGTGGATAGGTTCCCACAGAGTTCACCTTGTCCACGATCCTCCGCCAAAGCTCCATCTTCTTGGCAATGGATATCTGCTGGACCTGTACACCGAACAGCTGTGGCTTTACCCTGACTATTTCTTCCACCATCACCCGCAACTCCTCATCAGTGTAATGGGGGTTCTTTTGTGGGGACATGCCTATCATGTAGTGTGTGTGTTGTGCAGAGGGTGTTAGGTGTTGAGGTATGATATGTGGTGTGTGATGCGTAACGGGTGTATAGGTGGCTGTGGTTTGTGTGTACAGTTTTAGAGATATGTGGGCTGGCAACTTGTAGCAGTCTTCGAGTTTGCAAAGAATTGTGGTTTGTGTGGGGTTGTGTTTTATAATGTTGGTGGGCATGTTTATGTGTCAGGTGTGGGTTTTTCAATCTGGCCAATGTTGCCTTCTGTTGGTGTGGAGTGGCCAATTCGTCTGTGACGGTCCGCACCGCCAATGGCTGACCGCCGCCTTCTGTGGTGATCCATGCTTCATAATTTGGAGGGCGGTGTATTGCAGGCATAGCGGGGAGGGTGGTGGGTCCAATTGTTTTTCGCCTCCGTTGGGTCTGGCAGAATTGTTGTTGTGGCTGCTTTCTGTTGGTTTTGTGTTTGTGTGTCATAATGTGGCGGTCGGATTGCCGTCTCTGCAGCGGTCTGTTGGCAGCCGTCACCAAGGCGGTATTTGAAAAAGACTGCTAATGTCATAATGAGGGCCTATATGTGAGTATTGATTATCTCTTGCAATCTGTACACTTGGAGATGCATAGAGGACCAGATAAGAATAAGTCTTACTTTTTTTGCATGTACAAAATCAAAAATGTGTGTGATGGTAGAGACACAGACAATACTTCTGCCCTGATGAAGGCCTGAGGACTTCATATTTGAGGAGACAGCATCCAGACTGGTACCTCAGTAGACCGAAACATTTTGGCATTTGATGAGGTGTGGAGATTCATGGCAGATCTTGAGCACACCAATTAGCAGCCCCCGATAACATAGGAGGGGCAGGCAACAATCTTCTTTTTAATCTACCCTGCATCATCCCGAATAAAAGCAGAAGCTGTGGATGGATACGGAGGTAATTTGAACCCTTTACCCTTATGATACTGGTGCCCTACTGACCAGAAGATACTGAGGGGCATATTTATACTCTGTTTGCGCCAGAATTGCGTCGTTTTTTTTGACGCAATTCCGACGCAAAACTAACTCCATATTTATACTTTGGCATTAGACCCGTCTAGCGCCAAAGATCTTGGAGTTTGCGTCATTTTTTAGCGTGGACACCTACCTTGCGTTAATGATATGCAAGGTAGGCGCTCCCGTCTAAAAAATGACTCCCAGGCCTGTGCGCCGTATTTACACTCCCGGGCAAAAATGACGCCCGGGAGTGGGCGGGTCAAAAAAAATGACGTCTAGCCGCGTTAGCGTCATTTTTTAACGGCTACTCAGGGCAGGCGTTAAGGGACCTGTGGGCTCGGAAGGAGCCCAGAGGTGCCCTCCCCTGCCCCCAGGGACACCCCCTGCCACCCTTGCCTCCCTTGCCCACCCCAGGAGGACGCCCAAGGATGGAGGGACCCACCCCTGGGACATTAAGGTAAGTTCAGGTAAGTATTTTTTGTTAATTTATTTTTTTGGAATAGGGGGGCCTGATTTGTGCCCCCCTACATGCCACTATGCCCAATGACCATGCCCAGGGGACAAAAGTCCCCTGGGCATGGCCATTGGGCAAGGGGGCATGACTCCTGTCTTTGCTAAGACAGGAGTCATTTCAATGGGGGTTGGGAGTCAAAATAAATGGCGCAAATCGGGTTGAGGCGATAATTTTGCCTCAGCCTGACTTGCCCCATTTTTTGACGCCCAAGCTCCATTTTCCCCTACGCCGGCGCTGCCTGGTGTGTGTAATTTATTTTGACGCACATCACTCCGCAGCGCCGGCTAACGCCGGCTAACGTCATTGAATAAATACGGCGCCCGCATGGTGCTTCAGAATGGCGTTAGCCGGCGTTAAATATTTTGACGCACAACTGCGTTGGCGCAGTTGTGCGTCGAAAAGTATAAATATGGCCCTTTATTTAGATCTTCCTGCCCCCAGAGGAGCTAGTTCCTTGAGGCTACGGTTGAGACTGTCGGGTTAGTACTATCTTGACCTGGCAGGATGGACTGGCCTATGATGAAGCATGCCAATATAATATGGGTGAGGCCTTTCCATCCATAAAAAGGTATATATCTCATTGGAGGACCAGATATTCGGTATAGAGAAAGGATCGTAAAATGTGTTGCACATTTTGTGTGTTCAGGTTATGAAGTGGGAGAGAGTGGGGTTCTTAAGGGTTATTCTCCTACTTCTCTGAGGTGATATCTTCAGAGTGCAGCTGCCTTTGAAGGGCAGATATCTAACAGCAGGGGGAGGGCTGCCCCATTGTTGAGATAGACAGGCTGGCACGGGAGGCAGAGAGGCGAGACCAGTAGCCAAATTAGTTCCTCGAGGGTCATGTAGTCCTGAGGTAGCCACACCTGGGGGTGGGCTGGGAAGTCTGTATGCCAAGAGAGGGGTCTCCTTATCTTGGGAGTGGGCAGAATAGTGCATCCTGGGATAACCAGATGCCACACTCCACAGGAAGTGGTCACTAGGTGAGATGGAACCTGGTAGCCTATGGCTACCAACCACAACCTGCCCTAAGGGTATTTTTTAAACATACAAGGGGGATCCCCTGTACCCAGGCCTCAGATCTTGACCAACTTGGAAGGTAGACTGAAGAAGGACTAGCCTGCTGCACCAAAGGACCAGCAAAGAGAGGCTGCACCAATGAGGACCTCATCTGCCGCACCTGGTGGCTAGCAAAGAGAGGGACTGTGCCTACTGTGTCCTGCTTAGGGTGAAGTTGTCTCCAGCACCCAGTCAAGCCAAGAGAACTCCAATGGCCAGCTGACTGTCCGCCTGTTCGCAGCACAGGGACACAACTGTTGAAGAAACCTGCTGGGGCAAGTTGGTAGCCCAAAGTCTGCAAGCCACTACCACCATTGCCATGCAGCACAGAGGACCAAGACCCGATGCACAGAGTTGCACCCGAGTTCAATGAATCCAGGAATGTTGTCTGAGAGTTGAGGGAACCGTTGGAAGGTCAGTTATTGACTCAAGAAGGATTGGCCTTCACAGCAACAAATGGTGACTTGAAGTCCAGTGGTGATTAGACTTCGGCCAGACCGCAGAGGACTTCATGGTATGTTGACCCTGGAACCAGGACTCCCTCACCATCTTTGTGGACCAAGAAATCCCTGGTGGAAGACCCTCGTCAAACCCATCACATCCACAGCATCCTTAGAGTATCTTCAGCATCCTTCATCAATTGATCAGAACCACTCTATAGGAATCTATTGCAAAGCAGCTAAAGTGCCTGGCCCTGTTGAAGGACTGCTTCTCTTGTGAAGCTAACTGTTCTTAGGGACCTTGCTGGTCCCCTTGACTATCTCCCTGCCGGAGTTAGTTGCCCCAAGTACTGTTAACCGACAACATTGGCATTTACCTAGGTTTTCTTCAAAAATATTTCTAAGTGTCCAATCAGTTAATTTGCCAAGGCTTGCTCGTGGTTGACCAATATTGCACTGATTTATTATTGCTTGTAAAATCTATATCTCTGGAACCCTCTGGTTGATCTTTTTAATTCTAGTGTTTAAATTCTTATACAAATACAATCTTATAAATTGGTGTCAGATTTCTTGAGTGTTGTGTCGATTTTCTTGAGTGTCATGTTGATTTCTTCTTCAGTTGTTTCAGTGCTGAGTGCAAAGCCACTCAGGATTGACCTGAAGATTTGACAGATGAACTCCAAGGCCCGTATTTATACTTTTTGACGCTAAACTGCGCTAACGCAGTTTAGCGTCAAAAGTTTTTGCGCCAGCTAACGCCATTCTGAAGCACCATGCGGGCGCCGTATTTATTGAATGGCGTTAGCCGGCGCAAGCAGACCGGTGCTGCCTGGTGTGCGTGGAAAAAAACCACGTACACCAGGCAGCGCCGGCGTAGGGAAAAATGGCGTTAGGGCGTCTTAAAAATGGTGCAAGTCAGGTTGACGCTAAAAAATCGCCTCCACCCGATTTGCGCCATTTTTAACGACGCCCAGACGCCATTTACATGACTCCTGTCTTAGTAAAGACAGGAGTCATGCCCCCTTGCCCAATGGCCATGCCCAGGGGACTTATGTCCCCTGGGCATGGTCATTAGGCATTGTGGCATGTAGGGGGGCACAAATCAGGCCCCCCTATGCCAAAAAAAATATGTTAAAAAAAAAAAAAATTTATACTTACCTGAACTTACCTGAATGTCCCTGGGGTGGGTCCCTCCATCCTTTGGTGTCCTCCTGGGGTGGGCAAGGGTGGCAGGGGGGGGTCCCTGGGGGCATGGGCGGGCAGCTGTGGGCTCATTTTGAGCCCACAGGTCCCTTAACGCCTGCCCTGACCCAGGCATTAAAAAGAGGCGCAAATGCGGGGTTTTTTGCCCCGACCACTCCCGGGCGTGATTTTTGCCCGGGAGTATAAATACGACGCATTTGCGTCGCAGTCATTTTTTTGGACTGGAACGCCTACCTTGCATCTCATTAACGCAAGGAAGGCGTTCACGCAAACAAATGACGCTCTTTACTCATACTTTGGCGCTAGACGCGTTTAACGCCAAAGTATAAATATGGCGTTAGTTTTGCGCCAAATTTGCGTCGAAAAAAACGACGCAAATTTGGCGCAAACGGAGTATAAATATGCCCCCAAGTGTCCTAAAGGGTTTGGCAAGCGTATTACACACTGAGGTTGCACTACCACACCATATAATATAGCCCATTTACTCACATCCATCATGTCCGACAGATGGGTCTTGCAAACTGTTCAAAAAGTCTGTTGAACATCTCCTCCCTGCACAAAATACCTCCCACAACAGAACGAATTCTAAAAGAACATCTGTCCATTCAGCTGTAAGAGACATGTTGGTCTCCAAAGGTGTCATAGAGAGAGAGCGTGCCAGAGAAAAGAGGGATGTCATACCCCCTTTCAGGAGGCCACAGGGAAAGCGGGGATTACTTGACTACAAGTGTATGGGTTGAGGCCTTTTACCTCTGCTGTCCTGGGGCCTGCCCTATTATGACTCTGAAAACAGGGCAAAGTACAACCCTTTCCACCCTTGACTCTTAGTAGTAATGAAGGTGAGCACTCGGACTTCCTTGGGATGTTAGTGTGGGGGGTTATTCAAGCATTAATTCCACCCCTCCCCTCACCATAGCAGTGCAATAAGATCAATGTCCAACTAGGTGCTTCTCTGCTGAGAAGTACTTTATTAAAGAAAAAACTGAGAATTCAACTACAAAAACATTAATACACAAATACCTGGTTCACAGGTGAGTCTGGGTATATTTACTAAGATTTTATGCTGTGATGCAAAGCCTTTTTTCGAATTTACTGGAAATTCACTTGAAAGTAGTGCAAAGCAGTGCCTAACCTGCTGTGCTTTACTAGGCACCAAGGGGGGTTTCCATGGGTGGTACTCGGGCATTCCCATGCAAAACATCCAAGGTTTTTGACGCAAAACTCTATCTACTAAAGAAAATTGTTTTGCAATAAATAAAAGCCTTTTGAAATAGGCACTAACAAGGAGAAATGCTTTCATTTCTACTTTCTTTTCCAACTTTGCGTGTGTGCTGCACAGTACATCACATATACAAAGAAGAAAAAGGTTTAAACCGTCTAATCAATCAATCAGGATTTATAAAGTGTGGCTAATCACCATGTGAGGGTATCCAGGCGCTTGTAGGTCCCGGAGGCTTATTCGAACAACCAGGTCTTGAGGGCCATTCGCAATTCTGGAGGTGATGGTCTGGACGTGCATGGGGAGGTAGTTCTAGGTTTTCCTGCGATGTGAGAGGAGTTTCCTCCACTTTTGCTTTGATAGATGCAGGAAGTATGGGCAAGTGAAAGGGAGGCAGAGCATAGTCTTCTTGATGGGTGGTGGAAGTTCAGGTGGTGGTTAATGTAAGCAGGTTGTGTAGAGCCTTGTGTGTGTGGGTCAGCAGCTTGAATTGGCATCTCTTCAGTACGGGGAGACAGTGGAGTTGCCTGAGGTGAGGTGTGATGTGGGATCATTGGGGAAGGCCAAAGATGAGTCTGGCTGCGGTGTTCTGTGAGGTCTGAAGTCTCTGTAGGTGGTGTGCAGCGGGTCCTATGTAGAGGGCATTGCTGTAGTCCAGTCTGCTGGTGATGAGGGCCTGTGTCACGATGCTTCTTGTGTGTAGGGGTGGCCACTTAAAGATCTTACATAGCATGCGTAGTGAGGAAGCAGGCGGAGGAGACGGCGCTGATCTGTGATTTCATGGTGAGTTTGTTGTCAGTGATGATTCCAAGGTTTCTGGTGTACTTGGACGGAGTGGGGGCGGGTCCTTGGTCCGATGGCCACCAGGAGTCGTTCCATGTGTTGCTGCTGTTGCCAAAGATCAGTACTTCCCTCTTGACTGTGTTCAGCTGCTGGCAGCTTTTCTTCATCCAGTCAGCGACACTTGTCATGCATCTGTTGGAGTTGGTTCTGGTGGTGGAGGGGACGTTAGTGAATGAGAGGATGAGTTGGGTTTCTTTGTAGGCAATTATGTTGAGGCAGTGGGATCTAACAATGTTGACCAGCGAGGTCATTTGTGCGTTGAAGAGCATGGGGCTGAGGAATGAGCCCTGGGGGACACCGCAGATGATGATCTTGTGTTCAGAGGTGTCTCCCCCGGTTCTTCCGTTGAGGAAGGAGTGATCCATCTGAGCGCATCCCCTTTGATGCTGATGTAGTGGAATCTTTTGATCAGCATGTGGTGGGATACGGTGTCGAAGGCTGCCGAGATGCTGAGGAGGATCAAAGTTGCTGTTTCTCCTCAGTCACTGAGGGTTTGGATGTCGTTGATAGCAGCAATCAAGGCAGTTTTGGTGCTGTGATTGCTGCGAATCCTGATTGGCAGGTGTTGAGTAGCTGGTTCTGCTCCAGGTATGTCATGAGTGGTTTGTTGGTGATCTTTTATAGTATCTTTGCTGGCAATGGAAGCAGGGCGATTGGCCCATATTTTTTGGGTTCACTGGGGTCAACAAGGTTTTTTGAGTAGTGGTCTGACTGCAGAATGTTCCAGGTGTCACAGTGTCCTTTCCTCAGGATCTGCACGTCACCGAACAAAAGGCCCACTTTCCGGCGTCACCAACTCAGAAAGCTATTATAGCACAGAGTTATGGTGAAGCCAGTCGGGGGGAAGGGAATTAGGGTAGGAAACAGCAGGGAGAGAGATCTGAAAAGGAAAAATGGTTAAGCATCTATGTATATACTTGTTCATAACAGCATTAACATTCAATTATAGACTTAAACAAAGGCGTCTCCGTGAATGCAAGTGCTGAGACTCTTATGGAATAGACAAAGGTGTCTCCATGGATGCAAGTGTTGAGACCCTTATGGAATAAACAAAGGCGTCTCCCTGGATGCAAGAGTTGAGACCCTTATGGAATAAACAAAGGCGTCTCCGTAAGTGCAAGAGTTGAGACCCTTATGGAATAGACAAAGGAGTCTCCATGAATGCAAGTGTTGAGACCCTTATGGAATAGACAAAGGCGTCTCCGTGGATGCAAGAGTTGAGACCCTTATGGAATAGACAAAGGCGTCTCCATGGATGCAAGTGTTGGGAGAAACATGATACTTCAGAATGTCATGAGCCTTAGACCAAACTGGGCGTGGCCCTTCTCTGAATCATGGAACAAGAACAATTAGTAGAATCATGATACTTCAGGATGTCATGAGCATTAGACAAAACTGGGCGTGGCCCTTTTCTGAATCATGGAACAAGAACAATTAGTAAAATCATGATACTTCAGAATGTCATGAGCATTAGACAAAACTGGGCGTAGCCCTCTCTGAATCATGGAGCAAGAACAATTAGTAAAATCATGATACTTCAGAATGTCATGAACTTTAAACAAAACTGGGCGTGGCCCTTCTCTGACTCATGGAACAAGAACGAACGGAGACCTCTGAACCTTGAGAAGGCAAGAGCTTGGACCATGGACATACTCTGAACATCAATCATGCAACTACTATGTATCCATAAACATAAAACGTTTGGTCTCAGCCTAGAAATTAACAAAGACTTAAATATGTATCTCACATATCAAAGACTTAAATATGTATCTCACATATTATGCTTCCAAAAACAATGAAACTATGATTTGCTTATCTTTGAAATGTTTTCATATTTGCCACCTAGGACTAAAAGTTTTACCCATGTAAACTGAAGCGCCTCGATTATTGGACCAAGGGTGATTTACTCATGTGAACTGAAGCGCTTTGATTGCTGTGCCAAGGGTGCTTTATTCCTGTGAACTGAAGCACTTTGAATGCTGTGCCAAGGGTGCCTTACTCCTGTGAACTGAAGCGCCTCGATTGATGTGCCAAGGGCGCTTTACTCCTGTGAACTGAAGCGCTTTGAATGCTCTGCCAAGGGTGCTTTACTCCTGTGAACTGAAGCGCTTTGAATGCTGTGCCAAGGGCGTTTTACTCCTGTGAACTGAAGCGCTTTGATTGCTGTGCCAAGGGCGCTTTACTCCTGTGAACTGAAGCGTTTTGCATGCCGTGCCAAGTGTGCTTTACTCCTGTGAACTGAAGTGCTTTGAATACCATGCCAAGTACCGCCTTACTCCTATGAACTGAAGCGCTTTGAATACCATGCCAAGTGCGCTTTACTCCTATGAACTGAAGCGCTTTAATTGCTGTGCGAAGGGCGCTTTACTTCCTGTGAACTGAAGCGATTTGAATGTTGTACCAAGTGCGCCTTACTCCTATGAAGCACTTTGATTGCTGTGCGAAAGGTGCTTTACTTCCTGTGAACTGAAGCGCTTTAAATGTCGTGCCCGGGGCGCTTTACCAGTGTGTCCTGAAACGCCTTGCTCGCTATGCTAAGGGGCGCTTTACCTTTTGAAAGTAACGACTTCCTTCAACTTGGATTCAGCAAGGCCTTACCGCTACAAGTACGACCTACTCGTTTTTTAATGCATCATGGAAACAAGGATACTTCGGTTGGATAACACTCTGCCATTCAGGAACTCTGCTCTTCTCCAGAGAAACCCCCACGAGGTCTGGCTGCATCGAAGTGTTCATAATAGTGAGCAACGTGCTTGGGTGTGGCTGGGCTTTTTAGGCCTGCCACACCCCAAGATGGCTGCTGCCTCTAAAAACATGGGAATTGTAGTCCCTTCATGGAATAGCACTGATACGTGCATATTGTCCACCAATGAGCTGAACCTGCAGCTCTATGAGCTTTGCTACAGGGCAGACGACATTGATAGCCACCTTTGGAGCAAGTGGAGATGACAAGTGGTGCGCAGAAAGCACCACTGAGCCACGCAGCGGAGTTTCGGGCGGGACCTAGACCGCGCATGGTTCTATTCCTGACACCAGGCATCAGGAAATATAATAGTGGTGATAGAGGTGTTGAGCAGGGTGGTGAGTTCCTGGCCGATCCTCTGGTTTCCAAGGTTGAAGATGTGGTGCGGGCATGTGTCTGTGGGAGCTCCTGAGTGGATGTATTTCATGGTGGAGGTGATATCCAGGGTGGAGAGTATGTTCCAGATGGCCAGTGTATGGTTTGTTTGGTTACAGTGGTGGTGTATCTGTCAAGGAAGTCTGTAGGTGTGGATTGCGGTTCAAATTTTCTGTACATGGTTGCGATCTTGTCATGGAAGAAGTGGGCGAGGTTGTCGCACAACTCCTGTGAGGGTATGATGATGTTTACGCTGCCAGCCGGGATGGAGCATTCCTTAACAAGGTTGAAAAGTTCCTTGGTATTGTTGGTGCTGATTCTGATGCATGCAGCAAGGGATGTCTTCTTTGTTTCCCTCAGCAGGCGTTGGTAGAGGTTGAGGGAGGTCTTGAAGGCTGCTCTGTCAGAAGTGTCCTTGTTGGTGCACCATCTACTCTCCAGCTGTTTGCTGTCTCGCTTCGCTGTTCTGAGTTCCTGGGTGTACCAGCTGGCCTTTTTGGAGGACTCTGTCTGGATGTTGCTTTTGAAGGGATGCTGTTGGTGCAATTGGTGATCTAGGCGTTGAAGATTTCACTTCCTGTTCAAGATTGGTGGTGGCTGCGGCGTCCCCATGCAGAGTCCCCATGTTTTGCAACGAGAGGTGCAGCATTTGTTTTTCTTCATATTGTGGTCAGACAATCAGAGAATGAGCTCCTGCAGGACTTGCTGGGGCTTTTCGCTACCGAAGTGAGGTGGCCTACGTGGGGGCTGAGGAGGAAAGCCCCCTTGGCCCATCAGATCGCTCTATTTGAAGTCACAAGCCTGCAGGACTCGTGTGGTATTCCTAGTTTTTTGCCGCGAGTTGCGCGGTTAGGTCAGCACTTAAGATTCCTACTTTATCAATCTTTCCTAAAAATACTTGGCAAATGTATGACTTTCCCCCAAATATTCCAAAACCGGAGTTACAATAGTGAATAAGCCTACCGGAATATTTGGGGAAAAAGTGCTCTTTCCCCCACATGTTCTAAAACTGGAGTTGGAATAGTAAATGTACCCTTCCAGTGCTCGAGATGCCCAGAGAGTGCAGTTCCGGGCAAGAAACAAGAACAAGCAACTCCTGCATACCCAATCAGTAAAACAGCTATACAGTTTTAATCTTAATTTTGGTTTTACACCACATCACAAAAAACATGCTTTCCAGCTAGAGATGTAGCTTCATCTGGTTTCATTCTGTTCAGCCTTTTTTGCTGTACCCCTGTTCAAAAGTCCCTATGAAAAATGCATGAGGAAATTGCGTTTTGGGACCCACCTGCCCACTTATACCTTGGTCCACACTTGATGGATCACCTTGAAGCTTTTGAGGAAGAAACCGAGGTAGATTAACTTTTTTGAGGATATTTTCAAGAATGACCTGTAAAACTGTGCCATAGATATTAGCAAACCAAAAAGATCCATTTATTTCCCATGGAAACTAGTTCCTAACTAGAACTACAGATATGTGTATTACACAGTGGTAGTAGGAATGAATAGTATTTTTTGCTTTGCTTATAACTTTGGCACTATTTGACAAATCTTCAAGAAACTTTCCCAAAAAATAATCCATGCACCTAAGCATCTTTCTGGAAAGTTTCGGGAGCATCCATCAAGACGGGGATGAGAAAAAAAAGGGTGCCCCAAAACAGTTTTTTCCCCCCATGCATTTTCCATAACAAAAAGTTAGGCAGCAACAGAGAAAATGGCTGCACAGAATTGCACCAAATTCGTTAAAAAGTTCAATATTTATCCCGAAAGCAAGCTTATTTCAATGTTGTGTAATTCTATTCAATCGTTTAGGTCTCTCAGTACTCCTCTGGGAATAAATGTCAAAACGTGCAACCTGATTGTTTGGTTCTTCAAGACACCCTGACTGCGCAATATAATTGGTGGCCACAACATGAAAGTGTTGCAGCCACCATTTTACATCTATATCAGAGTCCTGAAAAACAAAGTAAAAAAAAAGCCCAAACACAGACGCACAAAAGGTCTGGGGAAATACCCATAGCGGAGAAGGGGTGGCACTGACAATACCCCCTTCCCAACTCCCCCACCCCTAAATGGGTAAAAATCAGAAATACATTTATTTTTGCGTTTGCCATGGTCCTGGGACTCCCGTGTGACAAAAACCAACCCCTGTGGCCAACTTCCACCCGCTTGCCACTTCTTTTGGCTGTGCATGGTGAGGAGTTGGCTGCAAAAGTATCATAATAACGTGTTTATTAAAAAAATATATATATAATAATAAAAAAAAAACACATTCACTGAAAAAATAAAGGTTAAAGTGGAGTTTTACCCAAGGAAGGTAAAAAAACATTTTAACTTACTTTAAAAAAATAAAAAATAAACCTTAGAAATAGCCTCCTGATGGGCTAAAATGTCCACACAGTAGTTCTTGGTAAAAATGCGTGGTGTTGACGAGTGGATGCCTTACTTTCCCTGAGGTGCCATAGTCGCTCCTTTCGTACGACTGGAGCGTGCCGTGAGTGGATAGGTAGGACTCTTTGCTTTGTAGTAGCAAGTTTTGATACATTTGAATATCCACTTAACTATGCCTGTTTTGAGATGGGATGCCCTCTGCAAGGCTTTGCATATGCAACAAAGAGCTGATCAGATTTAGGGAAGGGCTTGGTCCTGTGAACGTAACACAAAACCTCCTGACATCTAGGCCCAGTTTTACTATATCTTGGTGTAATGCACCAAGACAACTTGTTGCACTGCGTCAAATGTAGAGAGCACAAATGCACCATATTTACTAATATCTGGAGCATTCCTGCTCTCTCTCTCTCTGTACTGGCGCACACAGTGCAGCCTGGTGCCAATACAGGCACCCTTGCAACATAGTGCAAGGGTGCTAGCGTTGCAGGCAGGATTGTTTTATGCAGGTAGGGAGACCTTCCTGCTCAAAAACAATACTCAGAGGCAATTTTCTTTCAATACGTGCTGCAAAACACAGCACACGTAGAAAGAGGAAATAACGTTATGCCTCTGTCGGTAAGGCACATTCCAAGGTTTACTAGTCTGGACATGTACCAAAATCCATGGGTGGATGAGTGGAAACATCCATGCACAACCCATGGAACGCATTCCCAACTCAAAGTAAAAGGCAGCGACTTCCACTGGCTTTCATTACTCTGGATTTACTAATCACCCCCAGAGCCAAGCAAGGTGGCTGTGCGTGGGTTGGTAAATTTCGCAGAAGCCTTTGCGTTGCCTTGCACCCCCTTGCGTAACACAATGGCAACGTAAGAGTTTTGTAAATCTGTACCCAAATGGGTGCAGTACTCTTTCAGTGACATAACCAGGTAGCACGAAGAGGACTGGGAGCTCTATGGGTTGGTTAAGTTGAAAGGTGAGCCCACCATCAGGGGGTGGGGGGCGTAGGACTGGTTCTAAGGACACTGTCTTTGTGCACCTCAATAAATGAGCGTCTACAGTTCGCTAATACATCCGAGTGAGGTAAGTGATACGAGGAAGTCTGCCTTCCAAGAGAGGAACTGAAAGGTACATTTATTCAAAAGGTGGTGACATGAAGACTTTACGGAGATTTCACATAGGCACAGGAGGTACCCTAGGGCAGTGGTTACCAACCTTTTGACTTCTGTGGATCCCGATTTTATCATTACTGGAACCCGGGGACCCCTACTGAATCATTATTGGATTCTAGGGAGCCCCCACGGAGTCATTACTGGAACCCTGGGACCCCGGCCTAAACATTGTTGATGATTTGAAACACAAACAGTACACAAAAAATACAGAAACAAGCATTCATCAAAAACACATACATAAATGATAACATGGTATTTAATTTGCAAAACATATGTATGCTTCTCCCATTGTCGCGTGGGCTCTCCTTCTAAATGAGACTACTGGATTTCTAGGTAGCAGGATCTATAACGATGTGGGGGACTGAGTCTGACCCACGTGTAAAGAACTCTGTCACCCTAAATCCGGTTTTTGCTCCGGCTAACTAGCCGTGCCTCATTTCTCCTATGTGGAAGGAATAATTTGGCAGCCGAGCGCATGACATCTTTGGAACTTCTCAGGGAAGTCGTGGTTACTCAGATCCAAACCAACTCTCTTATTTCCAATACGATCTCATATACAAATGACAAAGACAGTATAAGTTTTATATAATGTTTTTAATAAAACAACTGTATTTTAGATATTAAGGCGTGAGCCGCAATAACCAGAACGATACAACACAGTAGGATTGAAATAGTCACCAGGAGAGTAAAACATAAGAACAAACCTATCATATTGTCTAACAGTTTCTACTCTCCCTCTGCTTGTTCTATTTAGAGCACAGCATGTTAAGCTTCTAGTTTGCCTATTAGAATCACTGTGGAGACATCAGCCCTCATACCTGAGCAAAGACCTGTGATCTTGGTTCAGCATCTGCAACGAGGCAGTCAGCGTCTAGTTGTGGTTCCCTGGTCGGAATCTCCCTCTTGCGTGTATTGGGACAAGGAAGGGATTTTATAACTAACATGTCATCGTGATCACAAAATGTCCCTACGCAGGAATGCCAAGTCTAAACTCCTACCACGTCTATCGGCAATGTACCAGACTGTATCCTTGACTGAAGCACAGAGTAAATATGTTATGGAGAACTCCAGTGCTGAAGTAGGCAAAACAGTGTGATATGAATAAAAAAACAACACCGTAGAACTGGCTATTTGAAAAATAACAGTACGAAGCCTAATAAAAAAGCATGTAGAGCAAAGTGCACAGAGGCTCTAAGCTGTCAGCCAATGAATAAAATATATTCAGGGCAAAGTGCACAAAGGCCTAAAGCCTGAAGCTAAAGCGCAATGAATATGTAAAACTAACCACACTACACCCTCCCCTTGTCGGTAGCAAGTGGTTCCAATAATATAAAAGGATGCCCCAAATATAAACAATATCTAAAACAATTATTTCGACAAGGTGAGAAGACAACAAAGTCATAAATTTAGGTAACATGTGATCATAAAGCCAAATTCAATATAGTGTCAATTTCGTAAAAATCCAATCGTCAGATAGAAGCAATAGAACGCAGGAGTTCCTCCACTTCGATATATGTCAATATCGGAAGATCCACGCCACAAAGTACCATGGAGCAGGTGTGATCCAGAGCCCCAAAACCATTCAGGGCGGCACCCCGTGCAGGGCCTATGAAAGAGACAATACCATCTTCCTCCAGGAAGGGAATCTCATAAACCGCCTCACGAAGCAAGCGCATCCGTAGTGCACAAGTCTGGGAATGAGCCCTAATCGGGAACATCAACAGATCAGTATCGACCATTGGAGGGCGCTGCAGTGAGAGACAGAGAGCCAGTGCATGTTCAAACGAGCACCAAAGGCATCGAAACACGGGTTGCACACAATCCAAAACCGGTCTGAATGACAGACCAGTCACACTCCAAATGTCCCAGGAGTGTCGCTCCAAAATGCTGCATCATGCGTTCACGACACAGCTGCGCTGACAGGAGCAGCAATACAGGATCTTGTCGTGACGGGACAGCCATTGCGAAAAAATAGCAACAACAGCAAGACTCCAGCCAATAAAGCCAAAGTAATCGGGAAACCCCCAAAAATGCTTCCGAAAATAGAATGTATAGCCGAAGGTATCAAACCGAATATGGAAGAGAAGGTATGAGCAAAACCAACACCAACGGCTTTGAAAAAATGTGCAATACCAGCAGTGCCGGATGCATTAAATATACGTCCCACAAGTTCACCGAAGTGATTTGTAAAGTTAGTATTCAAAAGGGACTGTATCTCCGCCGATGACCTTGCCACCTGAAGTGCGTAGGTCTCGCTAGCAGATGTAAGGGCCACATGCTTTTGAAACAATAAAGCTTTTAGCCGACTCAACTTGTCGAAATCAACCTTGGAAGTAGCAATATGAGGCCAGATGTCCGCTACCTCCCTAAATTGATTGGGGGGGAAACAACACGTTCCCGCAGCACGTAACAGCTTTGTTGACAACGACGATGTAAACTATTCCGGCACGCATGCCACAGCAGTGTTCGCTGTTAAGAACAATGTAACTGCCGTTAGAAAGCACCTGGAAAGTGTTTTTAATAACCGGGACTAGAACTCCCTTCAGATAACAAGCTAAGTTAGCAATCGAAGCGTTACACGCCCCGTGCAAGGACAGCTGTTTACAAACCATTGAATGGCTGACAGAAGCATTGCATTCGCTGCCGCTAAGAAAAACCTCTTTCAAACCATTAACACATCTGTACTGAAAGGGAAGCTCCCACACCTCGTGTATGTAACTGTCTCCCAATAGTTCATATCTACCCACCGGAATGTGCTTCAAACAAGAAGTAAATTGCAAAGTGGAGATAGGCAAATTAATAACCACATGAATCAACCACTCAGCTGACGGAATCTCAGCTACCGTGAAAGGCAGTTTCTCTAATTTCTCAATATTTAACATAACATGTGTCGCTTCCTTTTTAGCCATCAGTTGTTGTTGACGAGTCAAATTAAAAGAGATAAAGATCTCTCTGGCACGAACGTGCTGCCATGGAACGCGACCCGCCTTCAAGATCTGAAGAGTCCAACCCAGCTGCATGATGGACCGCGTCTGACTCTGCCCATGATATAAAGAAGACATGTCCGATTTAATAATGTCAATGGCAGAGGAAACAATGCTGTCAATCGTGTAAACACGGTCAGAAAGGGTATGCATGCCATTATCAACAACAGACAAAGTCTGCATCAGATTTTCCTGATCAATCTGCCTCAACCGGGCTGCAGCCTCTTGTTGTGAAAGCTTCCAAATCTCATTATAAACCTCGTATAAGAACCTTTTCTTCCGTGGTACTTTGGGACCTGACAAAAAATCTTGTAAATCAGTATCATTAGACAGTAACTTGAGATGTGACTTAACTGCATCCAGCGTGGATGACTTCAACCATTGCTGACAAAGCTTCCCCACACTGTATGTAGTTATAATATCAGCATGTTCTGGTGATACGTAACGAGGGTCTGCCCTACTAGTCCTGAACCCCCCTGAAGAGGTGACAAAACGTTGATGACACACATTAGTGTCTACAGGCCATAATAACCACCCGCCTGGATGTAACGATGAAGTGTTAAGCATACCATTCTGGACCCAATGTGTAAAGTCACTAAAAGTAGCATTCACATAGTGCTGCCAATTTTTTAATTTAGAAGGGACAGGTATACTAGGCAAAGTCAACTCCCTAATTGTCGCTAAGCACAAACAGCTAGTGTGTTGTACTGTGTCATTGAGGAAAATCATCTGCACAGGGATAATACATGCTCTAAATAACGTGTCCCTGCCTTGCATTTGCCAATTTTTCGAACCCCAAACACTTTTTAAGTCAACAGTTTTAAACCAGTATTCATACCCCTCGACCGAAAGTTTAGATACAAACAAATTTGAATACAGTAATTTAGTATCGGTCAATAACATTTGCTTATTAGAATACGGTGCAACTTTAAAATAGTAGGACTTAGCATTCCGTTGATCATGCCCAGAAAAATATGCAAATTTATCATAATACGTTTTCGAACTCCCTTGTGGAGGAGTCGAGCAATGTTCCCATTGCACATAATTAAACATGGACTTAGGGCTACTAGCTTTATGAATAAAATGGTGTCCATAATAGTTGTAGCAAAACATGTCACCATGATTATCTCTAAATTGGTAAGCATCTTCATCGTCATAGACTGTATAATATTGCAAATCCGTTAGCATAGAATCTACTGTCTTCACATCCCAATCATCAGAAACAATGCCAGGTATAACAATATCATTCATTGATAATTTGAGGACATACGGTATTTGAATCAATTCAGTGGGACCATATATATCAAACATTACTTTATCCCACACAATTCCATCCGGAACTGGTATCGCAGAAATGTTTACAGTGGACAAGTCTCTTCGAACCATATGAGACGAAAAATGCGGTTTTAACACATTCTCCACGTGCTCAATGTCAGATCGATCAGGAAGAAAATGACCATGTATCATCAGAAAAAACGTAACCACAAATCCCAACCATAATAAAAGAGTCATCACGGCCAAAAACAGCCAAAAATAGTTCCAAGGAAAAACAAAATATGTGCGTTTAAGCCAACCCAGCAGCCGTCGTGGACCGTGGACAGAAGACATCGAGGACGAGGAGACAGACACATCATTATCAGCGTCGTTGAAGCAGCCAGAAGCTGTTCTAGCAAAAGGTGCAACTGTGAACAAAGAAGCAGATGGAGGCTCTCGCCGTGGCACGCTATAAACCACATGTTCAGAAACATCAGTAGAACGTACAGCAATTTGATCAAAAGATTCCATATTAATCGCCGTCGGTGGAACAATTGCAAGATCATCATCCACCCTCCCCAAGCTCGGAGAGGAAACAGTGTCGGTGAAAATCACCTGCAGAGGGACTTCTTCCCCAATAGTGAGAGGGATTCCGGAACTACTGGGTGTCCCTCTTGGTCTGCTGTGCAGAATCGGCCACATGTTGTAACTTGACATTATCAATGGAAACAAAGCGATTTCCTTTGGCCCCTCACAGCGGCGGTAAAATCACAGTTCTCAAGCCGCTCACCCCCAACACAGGGACAGGTTCTCGATAAGAAGGACCAAATTCTTTTTTAACTGCGACCTTTTCACGCACTAGATCCCCAATCCTGGGTATCCAACCATTAGGTGTTACTGGCTCATCCTTAATTCCTGAGGAGGCAGCACTGGCAGAAGAGTTATCTTCACGGAATTGTTGTAAATCCTGCAAAAGAGTGACACGATCATTTATGTCAAAGGGCGTATCTGCCGCCTCCACACCAGGACCATCTAGATCAGGAACATACATTTGTGTTCCAAACAGGCACTCATATGAAGTACGGCCCCCCCAGTGACCTTCTAGGCAAGTTATTAAGTGCTCTCTGTACTCCATATAGGTGGGCTAGCCAGCCACGACCCGTACCTATAACTCTGGCCGTTAAGGACTGCTTTAAATCACGATTCAAACGCTCCACGACAGAATTTCCCTCGGGATGAAATGGAGACGAGAATTGGAGTTGGACCCCCAACGAAGCCATGGTGTCCCTGAATGCCTTAGAGGCAAAAGCAGGGCCCTGGTCCGAATGAAAAGCCACAACTGCAAATATATCGACAAAGATGCGCAAATCTTTAATAACAGTTTGAGTGTCAGCCGAGCGTTGTGGCCATACCCACACAAATCTGGTGCACGAATCTACAGCAACCAATATATATTTGTATGCACTATCTGGTGTCAGCGGACCACAATGATCCAAGTACACACATTGTAATGGTCTATTTGAAATCAGAAGGGGCGTCTGCTGCGGGCATCTAGCCGACGATGCTTTAATTCGTTGACAAACGTCACAGCAAAGGACATATTGCTTTGTCTCTTTATAGAGACCAGGCCACCAGTAACGAGCCTGTAAAAGTGAAATTGTGGCAGCCACCCCAGCATGTGCAGAAGCCACCCCCTCATGTGCTGCAGAAATCAATCGAGGTCTCTCAATTTTATTGGGAATCTCACGTACACCAATGCCTGGAATTGTAACAATAGCATTCAGCGCACCATTCAAGCAGTAACTATATTTTGAAGGAAATCCTTTAGGAAAGGGCTTGCCATCAACCGTAGCCTTTATGGCAGCCGAAATTTCTGTGTCTGGTTTGGAACTCGAACGAGTCACTGCGGCCACAGTGGCGACAGCCACTGCCGATTTTGCGGCTTCATCAGCCAAAGTATTCCCAGCAACGTGTATTCCAACGCGCTGGTGTCCAAGTGTATGCACAACATGGACTTTAGGAAGCGTTTCCTTCAGATCCGCAACCTTACCCCACAACATCTTATGTTTAATGGTGTTGCCTTTAGAATCTCTGAACCCATTCATCGTCCAATAGTGTAAATATTCGTTGAAAGCCTGCACACAGTAGTAGGAGTCACAGACCAGCAAGGTTAAAGTCGCCGGATCCGCGTGCTCCAATGCTAACAATAGAGCTTTGAGCTCAGCCAGCTGTGCCGTGCAATCTCCCATGGTTTTAGTATAAGTATGTCGGGGGCAGAACACTTCCCCCTCCATAGTGCCGCTCACCACCGCACATGCAGCAGAATACTGTTGTTTAGTCTCAACCGCTGGTTGCGCAGAGCCATCGGTATTCGTGACCACTTGATATTGGTCAATAGGCAACGTACCAGCAGGAACAGGATATTCCATTTCATATTGAAGAAATTCTTGAGTCTGCAGTCTAGGGTCAAATACGTAATCTACATCAGTGGCTATCAAAGACGTAGCCCATTGTATCCATTGCGGGTGCAAAGCTTTCGAATTTGGAACACTCGCTTTTGTAACTGCCTCTAAGGCCGGAATTGGGGAAACGACAACGATGCGTTGACCCTGGGCCAGCGGTCTTTCTTTAATAACAGCCATCTGTACTGCAGTGAGAATTTTCTCAGTTTGTGCAAATCGTTGTTCTGCAGCAGAATACAAATTATATTTGTATGCAATTGGGACTGTCTCCCCCTCATTAAAGGTGACATAAGTAAACCCAACAGCCCCAGGTATCACCCTGATGACTAAATGTGTCTTATTGTCCCGTGTGTGTAAGTGTTTTACAGCTAAGAGATCACTTTGTAATTCGTGTAGTATGTCTGTATGTACAATCGTCCAAAATATACTCGAAAAATTCGGGCGAATCAACTCGTATAAGGGTTTTATACGCGTCGCATAATCAGGAATGTAAGTTCTGCCAAAATTCAGAAACCCCAACAATGACTGGAGCTTCCGAACCGTATTAGGAGGCTGCAACAAAGTACATTTCTCAAAAAAATGTGGCGCTAGGCTCTTGCCCTCACTCGACAACTCATATCCCAGGAAAATGACACTGAGGAAGGCAATCTTTGATTTCTTAAAATTAAACTTATAGCCAATATCAGCAAACCCCACAACAATGCGCGATACACGCCTTAGATGTTGCAAAATGTCATCATCTGTCAGATATATGTCATCAACATATGATAACGCTTCAGGGTCGAACTCATGTAGCATTTCAGTTACACGAGCCGAAAACAGTCCTGGGCTATTCTTATACCCCTGAGGCAAACGACAAAAAAAATTCTGAGAGCCAAACGCACTGAAACAGGTATAGTCCCGACTCTCGGGCGCTATATTCTGGCAGAAAAATCCATTCGAGATATCTAATGTTGTCTTGTATTTCTTACGCACTATATTATTCATAAGCGCTGCGCTGTGTGAATTCTGTATTGCATATGTGCGTGTATGACTATTCAAATGTCGGTAATCCACCACTATCCTATATGAACGGTCCGGTTTAGCAACCGGAAACAAGGGATTATTCATCGGCGAGACACAGGGCTCAATTACACCCTGATACTCCAATTGTGTAAGAATTTTCCTAACCGATGCCCGTGCTTCAAATTTGATAGGATACTGCGGTTGTGGCTGAGGTTCGCCCTTTATCGGAATTACATGATAAGGTGATTGTCTATCCCACCCCACGTTATTTCTATACAGGGCGGGAGCCTGTGCTAGAGCCCATGATTTACTATAGGACTCCGCTAGTTCTCCCGGAACAAGTGGTGAGAAGGAAGGTGTAATAACCTCCTCCCCAACCGGACAGTCGCGAACAAAGTCTGGTGGCCAATCCTGTTCGGCCAACAGAACATCATATGATTTTACCACATGGTCCCAAAAAATGGCGTTTACAATACGGTCAATGTCCCCTTCCAATCGCAGAGTCACTTCATATACTCTATCAGGATCAGAGACTCGCATGTCCGCCGTCTCGACTTGTATGAAGTCATCAGTTGCTTTCACCTCCAGATGCTCTAGAAGACTCCGGCGAACTATTGTGACCTCTGCCGCGCTGTCTAACAGTGCTAACGCCCACGTCTTGTTCGTCAAGAGAACTCTCTTCTTGAGCGGCATGTCTAACTGAGACTGCTGCCACTTTCTTCTTTTTAAATTGCTGTTTTTGTTGCAACGGTTTCTCTTCTTGTTTAATAGAAACCTCTGCCGAGCGTTGTGAATCCTGTCTCGGTTTCACGTACTCTGTTCTCCGCTCGGACCGCCCACCTCTCTCACTTCTCTTATCCGAGGAGTCCTGAAAGGAACAAGATTGGCGTGTATCAGTATATTGATATCTATCAGGCGTTTTCAAAGTATCCCTATTCCTGAGATTATACTTATTCTGCGGGGTCTCCGGTTGCGGAGACTGTCCACCATCTTTCTTAGGTGTTTGCTGTTTCTTTTCCCAGCGCTTTTTCGAACCCTCAGGTTTCTGTTGTTTAGCATTATCTTTAGTATTTTTACCCTGTAACTGGGGTTTCTGTGGTCTAGCACCTAGGCTATCTCGACCAATACTAGAATATGTTTCCGCTATTATTCTCGGAAGCTCCCGCTCCTGATTAAGCAGCGGAACATCCCGAAGACCCATTCGCACTGCTAGTGCTACTGCCTCTCCTTTGAGATTACTCAAAATAATAGAAGAAACTGTGGCAAAATTGCCCAGCAACTGCATGCCCAAATCTAAGGCAGGTGCAGCCCCATATTCATCTTGAATCTGTTTAAGTACGTCCGGTAAATTAGCTAATGTCGGTGTACCGTGTGCCGTAGTGTAGAGCGCGGCAAACACCGTGCCCCAGGTATTACATAGGTCCACCGGAGGAACCATCCCATACAGCAAACACATCGTCAAAATTCTATGTTTATCCTGAGGTCCCGTATGGGGAAATACTGCTTCCAGCGTATACATTTTTTGCGCCAGCCAAAATTGAGTCTCCTCTCGTTTAGCCGGTACTTTACCCATAACAGAGTGTACAGTGGCAGGATTAATACCCGGAACCACTGCCTGTGGGTGCGCTGGAGCAGCACGCGCTGAGTTTGTATTTAGTGTCTGCATTACAAACTGAACTAATCGTCTATATGTAGCCGTTAATTCTGTATATAAACGACGAACTTCAACCACTGCCAATTGAGCAACCGCAGGATGAGGTGTATATGTAGCCAACAAAGGCCAGGTAGGACCATCATTACTCAGCGGACCTAACCTAACTTGTGCTACTGTATGTGGGAGGGCGCCATCAAGCCAATTATGGTGTTCTTGATAAGATAGAGGTATTTCTAAATAAGCGTAAGCCCTGTATTGTCCAGGGACCTTCGCAACAGTGTATTCGTGAAAAGTATTTGTTCCCCCATCCACTGCTGGAAATCCGACCCAAGAATAAAAAAGTTCCGTTCTATAGGCTGCATGGGCGTCCACCACAAAAGTGACTGGACCCCCCTGGACTGTTAGTCCATGTGTCAACAGATGTCCCGTGACGCATATTAATTGCTATATTCACTACATTAGGATTCGCCATTTATAAAAAAAATAGCTCTAGGTCAGAGAAGGCACACCAATATCGGGGTTTTCCTTTCAAAGTTCAAGCTTGAACAACCAACCACTAAGCAATAGGAAGTACCTATGCCGTGGCGGCGGAAACCCTCAACCCCACGGACGTCTCCGTAAACGGAACCGAGGAGTCAAAATATATATGAGACCAAGAGAGTCAGTCGGACCTAATCATTAGAGCCAGACCAAACGTTGGCGGCGCCATGTCGCGTGGGCTCTCATTATTCTAAATGAGACTACTGGATTTCTAGGTAGCAGGATCTATAACGATGTGGGGGACTGAGTCTGATCCACGTGTAAAGAACTCTGTCACCCTAAATCCGGTTTTTGCTCCGTCTAACTAGCAGTGCCTCATTTCTCCTATGTGGAAGGAATGATTTGGCAGCCGAGCGCATGACATCTTTGGAACTTCTCAGGGAAGTCGTGGTTACTCAAATCCAAACCAACTCTCATACAAATGACAAAGACAGTATAAGTTTTATATAATGTTTTTAATAAAACAACTGTATTTTAGATATTAAGGCGTGAGCCGCAATAACCAGAACGATACAACACAGTAGGATTGAAATAGTCACCAGGAGAGTAAAACATAAGAACAAAGCTATCATATTGTCTAACAGTTTCTACTCTCCCTCTGCTTGTTCTATTTAGAGCACAGCATGCTAAGCTTCTAGTTTGCCTATTAGAATCACTGTGGAGACATCAGCCCTCATACCTGAGCAAAGACCTGTGATCTTGGTTCAGCATCTGCAACGAGGCAGTCAGCGTCTAGTTGTGGTTCCCTGGTCGGAATCTCCCTCTTGCGTGTATTGGGACAAGGAAGGGATTTTATAACTAACATGTCATAGATCACAAAATGTCCCTACGCAGGAATGCCAAGTCTAAACTCCTACCACGTCTATCGGCAATGTACCAGACTGTATCCTTGACTGAAGCACAGAGTAAATATGCTATGGAGAACTCCAGTGCTGAAGTAGGCAAAACAGTGTGATATGAATAAAAACAACACCGTAGAACTGGCTATTTGAAAAATAACAGTACGAAGCCTAATAAAAAAGCATGTAGAGCAAAGTGCACAGAGGCTCTAAGCTGTCAGCAAATGAATAAAATACATTCAGGGCAAAGTGCACAAAGGCCTAAAGCCTGAAGCTAAAGCGCAATGAATATGTAAAACTAACCACACTACACCATGAAACAATTTAAGGAAACTAAATTTTTTGCCTCCAATTTCAAAACCCTTGAAAGTGACAGTACATTTAAAAATGTTTTATAAAGTGTGTATATAAAGTGGCTCAGTGTACAATTAATCTGTTAATATAATTTAATTTTCAAACAATGATGGACCCCCTGAGGAGGCTTTGCGGAACCCCACGGGTCCCTGGACCAGAGGTTGGCAACCACTGCTCTAGGGGGTTATCCCTCTTGATATCCTCCATGAAAGTCTTAAACAGAATTTTAAAGAGGGATGAATGCTCTCTATGCTGGTGTTGGTGAGGTCTGCTTTTTGCAGATGCAAGGGGCAGCCGATGATGTCCTGGACGCTAGGCTATAGAGGGGGCTAGGTTTTTCTGAAATAGTGGTGAATGAACCTTTTCCATTCCACAGCATAACCAGACCTGTGTCGTGGGCCATCAACCTTTACTTAAGAGAGACATACATTTGTGGGGAAAATTGAGGTAACTGAATTCTAAGACCTCGGGTGACAGATTTTAAGATTCAGCTCTCTGTGCTCTGGATGTTTGATTCAACCTTGCCGCTGTGTGACGAGGTTAGATCCGAGCTGGAGCCTCTCCTGAGGGCTTGTGGACATCTTCAGAAGTGACACGTACCAGAGTTGTCTGGCCCAAGTAGAAGCTACTAGAGTGAGCATCAGTTATATTTGCCTCAAACGTCCTCACCATGTATAGGGGCAGTGGGAGAGGTGGTCAAGTGTAGGCAAATACCCACGACCAATTCATCCATCCATACTGCATTTTCCATGGACTGTGGGCACCATCAGGCAAGTTTTGGGCATTTTACATATTCTGGGATGGCAAACACAGCCATCTGTGGGATGCCCCAACTTTGGAAGTACCTCTATAGAACTTGCAAGTGGATTTGTTGATGCACCCTGCTGGGCAGGTCTGCAAAGTCATCGTCCACCCTTGGAAGATGTTCTACCAGGAGGTGAATGCTGTGGCAGAGTGCCCAATGCCATACCCCGTGCAGAAGCTGTGGAACATGGTGGTGATGTTTGTTTTGCTGAGACTACTTTGTCCCAAACAATTTGGAGCTAGACTTTAAGGGCTATGTGAATGGCTGCTTAGTAGCTCCAGGTAGTTGATGTGGCAACCCTGTTGTTGACAGGGCCACATCTCCTGCACAGTAGCCCAACTGAGATGTGCAGTAATGGTCACCTGCAGTACAGGGTCTGCAAAAGGACAGTCTTTCAACAAGTGGTTGCTGTTCCACCACAGCATAGCGGAGTAACCCCTGGCCTGTGTGAACACTAGATCTTCCCAGTACAGTCCGCTTGGGACCATTGAACCAGGAGTCAGTCTTAAAAGGGGCACATATGAAGCATTTTGCCTGGTGCAATGGGGACTTCCAAGCCCATTGTCTATCGAAGGCATATGACAGTTCTGACCATGAGCTGACTACAGAATGAAAAAAGTAGCATCTTCTGAAAAGGCTCTCACACTCTGCTGGTTGAGGGTAAGCTTTCCCCGTAACTGCATCCAACGTAAAGATCCTAAGAAGGATTTGCTCTCCTGAGGCTGTAAATAGGGCTTGGTGGCATTATGGTGAACCCCAGGCTGTGGAGCAGGTACACTGCCATTTGTGAGTGGGCAAGACACTGAAGGCTGCTACAACTCTTGAACAACCAATGGTCAAGGTAGGGAAGGATGTGGATGCTTGCCCTCTTCACAAATGCACAGCCACCACTCCCAGGCACTTGTTGAACACTGGTGGGGGCCATGGTGACATCGAAAGGAATTACTTTGAATTGGAAGTGTTGTCCACTTATCACAAAGTGAATGTACCATCATTGAGCAGATTGGATGTGTATGTGTAAATAGTTCTTGAGATCAAACACAGTCATGTAATCACCGTTGGAGGAGAAGAATGACAATCCTGCAGGGATGTCATGCAAAATTGTACTGATAGGATCTAGTCATTGAGAGGCCGGAGTAGTTGAAGGTAATACCATGTTGGACCACCGTCAGAACCCACTGGTTGGTTGTGATTGTCGCAAGAGGAAATCATGCAGCCTCCCAGGACAGGTTATGCTTGGTAATGTTTAATTGGGTGGGAGGGCATATAATTGTCTGGAGGTAGCCGCTCCTTTATTGGAGCCACCTCTGCCTTTACCCCTGTTGTTAACCCTGTAAGAGTCTTTGTTATACCCCTTCCCCCCCCCCCCAGAAGGACTGACTACCTTTGAGTAGGAAAGTGTGGAGCACTTGGGCGACTAGGGGAGGCACCGGGGGCATGGAGGTGGTGATTGCAGAAGAGGAGATGGTGCCATTGGTGGTAGAGGTGGGATTTGTGAAACAGTGCTAGCTTTGTCTTTCCTTAGTTCGTCCTTGCTCAGGAGAGGGAGGCTTAGAAGGTGGTCTGGTCTTCAACATTGGCTCAATGTCCTCCATTAGTATTTTTGTCTGTAATATACTGTTCTCCAGAGGACCAAAAAGAAGTTCTCCATCAAATGTCACATTAATGAGGTGCTGCTGGACCAATCCAGTCACCCTATACCATGCATGGTGTCAGAGGATTATACTCATGCTGACCTCGTTGGATGTGTGCCACTAACTCCAGTGCACATCGAATGTTGGCCTTAGAGATGATCTTGCCTTCATAGGCCAGAACGTTCCCTCTTTTTCAGTATGCCTCTGGCAGGTGCTTTACCAGCTGCTCTGTGTCCTCCCAGTGATACCGGGCAAGAAGCCAGACAGAGCTGACAATCATCCATTGGGTCACTGTCCCCACGGCAATATGCTTTCCAGGTCGCGCTCTTCTCGTCAGGAGAAGTGGCATCCTCAATAGCCTTTGCAGAAACTCTTTCTGGGCGCGAGGATGACAATAGTCTTTCAAAACCTATCCCTGGATTTATTTGGGAGGCTGTTGAGGTGGAGGAAGGGGCCTGCAAGGCTGGTTTATATGGAGCTGGCATGTATTTCCATCTCCACTCTGAGTCACCCTGCCATCCTTGACCGGTTATTTAAAATGGTCTGTGCCACACTTAGTCATATACTCTTTAGCATCTACAGATACTGGACTGACATTTCCATTTTGGTAAGTAATTCCATGAGAAAGTTGTCTACCACATGAAGTTTGTGCTTCGGTGGTCAGCAGCCCTTTGTGATTTAGCATGGTATGCTGTGGTATCATCCATGGGGGAGGAGGCCTTAAATGGGCAAGGCTGTAGAATAGTGCCTCCTGTGGGTCTACATGATAATCGTCCAATGGGTCATCTCCAAGTCGTGCAGGATTGCAAAAAAGTGTCCTCAGGGTCATACCGGCAGTCATGATCTTAATCGGTGTGGCAGGAATGTACAGAGTCCTGATTGTGGCTGGCTGAGTGCTGACTGGGTTGGGGATATGGGGTGGCATGGTGATGGTCATAACTTGGTAATGTGTGACATAAGCTGGGTCCAGGACACGTGGTGTCATTCCTACTCTTCCTGGTTAGAGGGTTTAACTCCCTATCCCCTCAAAATAATCCCATAATGTCAGCTTCCTTTTTATTGTTGAGGGTACTGGCTGTGGTGTCCTCTTGGAGCTTGACAGACTGGGGAGGCTGATCTCGGACTTTTTTGCTGCTAGTTTCATTGTGTGCTTCAAAGATCGGCTTCAGAGCAAATCTCAGTTCCGAGGGAAGCTGGTCTTACCCTAGATGTAGAGGCCGGGGCAGCAGAGTTCAAGGGCGATCCCTTTAACGCAAGGCTTCTCTGGAGCTGAGGGAGGCTCTCAATGCACAGTGGGCTCTGTGCCGAAGGCTTGACCTGAAGATTTGTGCCTCTTATGGCCAGTCTCGAGGCACAATGTCAGACTCCCTTGGGAGCAGAGCTTGGCTTCTGGCTGAGGCTGCTTTGAAGGTCGAATGAATAAGGGTCAATCCTAGGGTGTGGGTCGAGGAACAGAGGCTTTAGGCAGGTTTCATTTTTTGCAGGGGTTGTATGCAGAGTTAAAGGCTCTTTTTCGATGTTGGAGCCCTCAGACGAAAGGACGTTTGGGCTCGGTTCTTCATGGGCTGGTGTAATGTCCAAAAGGCACTTGTATACATCGCAGGCTCCTTCAATGTCTTTGAGCGGAAGGTGTGAATCATGTTGGTGGTGTCTCATTGCTGCACCTTGTATTGTGCCAAGCAATGTTCTCTTTGGTACCAGATGTATTTATAGTCATTGTAGTCTTGAGGGAGTCAAAAGGTTGCAGGTCAGGTATTGATCAGACCTCGAGAATTTGGCATTACACTCGAGACAAAATTATAAAGGTGTATTCTCTATACCACACCCAGATGAAGTCATTCTCATTCAATCTTAGTGCATGCAAAGAAACTACTCCAGTGCTGTTGGGCTTCAAAGCAACGATGATTCTGATGGGTCTCCCAACAACAGATCTTGATGCTCAATCACTGGAACCGAAAGAAAAGGAGGAGAAATGTTCCAACAGTCCCTGAGCTCCAGCTGAACGGTGGAAAAAAACAAAACAATCTGAGGTGAAGTTCTTAACTTGGTGCACGGTGAGCTAAGGGAGGAGCCATAAGGCTTCAAGAACAAAGACTTCTACGGGGGAAAAAAAACCAAATAAACAAACTTGCAAGCGTCTACACTCAACACCAGATGGCAGGGGTGTACAGAGCATGTGTATTTGCAACAGCAGGTGCTACAAGCAGTTTTTCTTCTAATTGAAAGGCTGCATTTGTAGGGATCTGGAAAACATACTACTCGAGCACGTATGTTATCAGAAATTATCTTTCTCCACAAGCATCAGGTAATTTTCAAGCTGGGAAACATTATGGAAAGCCAGAATCCAGAACAACCCCTTTAAAAACCTTTTCTATTTTGTTGCCATAAGGAACCAGAAGTTATCACACAATATGCTGCATCATCGTCCTCGCACTAATGAACTAACTAGCATGTTCACAACAAACGTTTACATCTAGGATTACGGGCGTGGTATCGTTAGTAAACTCAACAGTGATTGAAATAAACAACTTGTACAATCTTATTTGCATTAAGGGCAATAGACATGCAATACTGGCGCCCCAAAAGCATACAATTACAATGGAAGCGTAATACCTTTACATAAGTAAGAAGTTAAACTTTCCGGAAATACTAAAACAATTGTGTCATGTCATTAAGGTCAGTGAATGCGTGACCTAGTCGCAGGTTTAAGCAAGTTCCCATCCTGCACAGTAGTCAATATAGGCCTACTCCGGTTTTGTGCCATACTTTCCAAAACAGAACCCCGGTTATGCATTTTTGCATCTTAAGCAAGCTAGGCAGATGCTGAGGTGGTTACTGGCAATTAGCAGGCTATTGCAATGCAGTGCTTGCAAGAACGCCCGGTCTATAAATCTGTTTGGACTTCACGCTCTTGGATCTTGATAATACTCCCAGAAAACACCTCACCAGTTCACACTTAGGAACTCTAATCAAATCGGCCACTGATTCTGACCATCTCTCAAAATGCCCTTATGATTGGGCACTTCCACACCATATGATATAAATCAGAGTTTGTTTAAAAAAAAAAAAAAAAAAACACAACCACACAACTTGCACTGCAAGGTATGTCCTCCAACATTTTCAGCACGATATATCTGATGGAGGGGGTTAAATTGTAAGGTTAAATCTCGCATTTTATGAGAAGGTAATCCATTTTCTTGAAACACTCCTCCTCTCTTCCTCCATATGGTTGCCTCTCAGTGAGTTTTTAAAGACAGAATCCCCAACGAACACATGGGACAAAAACAACATTAGATCGTAGCTGAATAAATGATGTATTGATATTTCTATATCACAAAAGTACTTAGTGAGGAATGCACTGCTCTCCATTATGGGGGTGTTTGCAGACGAAATAAAATCGTGTACCTTAAGTGTAGATTTGTATTTCATCTCATGTTGCATCTAACATTTTTATCCTTCAGGCACAGGGAGATTAATTATTCCCAAAAACTCAATTTTCAGTCAGCCTTGGTCCCCAGAATCAAACTGCGGCCGGCATAGACCCCACCACACATTTCCCCTTTTGATTTATTGGGGTAAAAGCAAGAAAGCAGAAAAACAATGTTCATGATTGCTACATTTTATTTTAAACTAAAATCTTCTGCTCAATACAATAAAATATATATAGCAAACAGACATTTTGTAATGCTTTATTCATTGATTAAAATATACATTTAACATAAACCATACAGCATCAGTCATTTCAAACACTCGGCTGGTTTCCATATAACTTCTGTCAGGAGTTCTTTTACGCTATCTGATCACATTTAGATAAAATCTCACCACATCTGGCATATTCACTCTCAGTGCCAGTGGAATCACTCTACTGATGTACATATAAAACCCGCATGGTATGTGCTCACTGGAGACAAAACAGCGCACACCTGTCAAAGGTCTTTTATTTTAATATAAGATGGTAAAACCATTTGTAAAACACATATAAACTTTTTCCATAAATAGAATCATATCTGGACATCTGTTGCATAAATGTTTTCCAAAGCTTACAAGTTCGCAGCCAGGTCTCAGCACTGCTGGGCACCCACGTCGGCCACTTTTACTTTGTTATTATTGCAGACTGTCCTTTATCATTAAATGCACAACATTCGTACCACTTAAAACTGGGGTCAGGTGGAAGTCTCACAGAGACCACGTCTGTACCGCGGTTGCCCTGAAACAGTTAAATCGGCTTTTAAAGCCTCTCAGATATAACGAGATTTTAAAACAAACTTCATGGAATGTTCTTCATGCATCATAGCAGCTCAAACCTGTGATTGAACAAGCTTTTTTCTTTCCTCTTTCTATTCCTTACATTCACTAGTCACAGTGAAACAGGTGCATGTTTGTTTTAGAGTTCTGAGGTTGTGACTGAGCCACAGCACAGCTGTGTACCACAGGTCGAAATTCGACCTTCTATTATACAATCCAGCAGTATCTAGCTGGCCAGGTGTTGGCCCGCCTCCCTGCCAGCATGTGGGCACTTCTTCACGTCTAATCTATTCTTTGGCAGCTGACAGGCGCTGACAGAGAAAATCCAGTGACTTGGTTGCTAGGGGTTTCACGACTAATGTCTGCTAGCAAGTATGTTTAAGTTCACATAACATTAATACCCTCTCAGAGTATTTATTTCTATCTATACGTTTATATATATCAAGACTACGTCCTGAGCTAATCTGAATGGATAAATTGATAATGATACAAACTCGAACCCAAGGATTAACAGGGTGGGACTTTATGAAAACATTTGAAAAGCTGCCTAACCTTCTTAGGTTATAGCTTGAAAACAAATTGCCAAATCAGAGTACTGGGTGGGTGGAACTTATTGTCCAAAGTTGATTATTAAAGGAAAGATGTATATTTCTTTTATTATAACAGAGGTCAAAATGTATCCTTACAAAGTGCTGTCGTCGTTTTCACCAAGCTGATAAAATGCTACTAGAATGCATGGCAACAGTGTATTGTAGATAAACCTCCTCGACTACTTTTCATTAAAATAAAAGGTTTGGCTCCTGAGCACAGCATTCTGATACATAATAGTAAAAACACAGCTTACGCGTAATTACTTGGTAAAAATAGTTTACAATCTCAGACAACCTTCAGGTGGATCTCTCCAAAGGTGTGGTGGACACGTCCATTATCCGTGAAAACCCTAAACAGTGTCACTTTTGACTTCTAAACCAATACCCGACTACACTCTTTGATCAAGAAGTAGAATATACATATAGAATTCTATATAGCTAATACTGAATAAACACAGCACAAGGGGTTAATTCACACTACTGAGAAAACATAATAGGACCCTACTTGCATATGTAACCACAGGAACTTTAAATAATAAAAAAAAAAAAAAAAAAAAAACCAACAAAACAAAAAAAGCTAAATGCCTTCGCTGAAGCTTTGCATCTCCCTGTAGAAGTGCCGAAATGGCTCCGCGAAGACCCCAAGCAGCTCGATGTCCATGACGGCGTGCCAAGGCCGGCCCAATCCAAGGGACACCTGCTCAATGAGATTATGCACGGGATCCACATCCTGATCTGTAAGCTCCCCCTGATCAAAATCAATGCTATCTTCCGTGACCTCCAGCACTTTCAAATCGGAACCACGGAGGCGGGCGATCGCAATGAGATTGTGTGCCCAGACTGTATAACCTTGAAGAAAAATTCAAACAGCAAATCAGAGCAATGCAAGCACAATGTGAAATGGATCTGAGAGAAAAATACACTTCATGAAGGTTTTTGTTTTTACAAGCAGATTTACTGAGTGTCATGGTTTTTTGACTAATACTAAACAAAACAACGTTAATACAGTGATTTACTCATCAGTTATCAATGGCAATACTATAACAAAAGAAAATGAAATATTTGACATTAGGGTTAATAACATTAGCTGCTACACTTATGGTAAAGAGACATTTTTTTGTATAAGTGAGCATCATATTGAAGGGGTGCTGTCACCTAATTAACATCCAAAAACGGATTTGCTGCACACCCATGAAGGCAAAATATGCTCCCAAAGATCAATCCAATGTTTTTGCTTTTAAACTCTTCTTTTAAAAAAAGAAAAAAAAAAATTACATCAGAGCTGAACTTTTGCTTGAATTTGTTTTGTAACTTTGAGAAAATAACATTGGTTTGCCTACTCTCTTGCAATAAATCCCTTATCAATTAGTTCCTAAAAATAAATACCAGGTATAAAAAAATGCATTGCTGCTCCATCAGTTTAATAATTAGAGAATCTAGTCTTAATCAACCATGCTGTACTTTTAGGCAACCCAGTTGTACATTATTTATGACACATTTTATTATTTAAAAAAAACTGTATACAAATTTCAAAAGAAATGCAATAAAAATGCATCTATTTAGTTTAGATTAAGAGAGGAGTATACATGATCAACTTCATAAAACATCATAGATCCTCTAATTTTAAGTAACAGCAGAGGAAGCTTATATTTTGTGCAAAAATGTATCAACTTCAGAGAAGCAAATTACCATAAAGTGTTGATCACTATAGAAAATGTATGTCAAAATACAGATCATTACTTTGATAGCCAAGACGGTGGATGCTTAGCCTTGCGTTGCCTCATTCTACACCATTCGTCGACATTCTTGTGATCAGTGAACCAGCAGGTGTGTGGATCTGGCCCTTCCATCAACATTGGGGGCCTCACCAGTCTGCCTGACTTCAATGGACATCTTCATTGAAGTTGGAGGGTGAGGGTTATTGGGGGAGCAAGGCTGCTGTTGTGGCCTAACTCCTCTTCCTCACTGGGGTTCCCCCCCCACCGCTTTTTCCTCTTCTCTGACAGCTCTGACATAGCAGCTCACCAGCCTTGAGCCAAAATTGAGAGCTATGCAAAGAACCCAAGAGAAGATGTACAGGCAGTGAGTCACCTGTGACTAAGGGTGGAGGCGAGATCGCCAACTCCACGGAGATGACTCTGCAAGTGATGCAAGACACAAGGTCATTAACTGAGTGAAAAATGGAAGCAGTCAAAGAGGATATCTCACTTTTTTTGGGAAGACAACCCAAAGGGTTACGAAGGCTGAAAACTGCATTTTAACGGTGGAAGATAAAAAAAAAAAAAAGTCAATGCAAATCTTACGGTCGCAATTGATGGAGGTGTTGAGGCGCCTGGAACAGAGGGTGGAGGAGGCAGAGGGAATAGCTTGAAGGATCAATCTGAGGATACTGGGTATTCCTGAAGGAGTGGAGGGTTTGATGAGAAAATGCTTCCTACGACCTGGGAGCACACCTGGAATCCTGCGAAGTTCTCTCATTGTGCTTCCTCACTAAACAGGCACATAGGGCCTAGATGCACAGGCACCCCACTATCAGCTGCCTGCTGAATTACTTAGACAGAGATGTCATCCTGAGGGAAGCATGTTTCAGAGATGCAGTACTATTCAATAACATGCAAAAATCCATCTTCCCAGTCTACACAAGCCCTAGTATAGCAAAGATATTTCTTTCCGGCAGTCTAGTAAAAGCTCATAGTGCTTTATCTAGAAAATGGTCAGATGTTTCCTGCCAAACTCTGGGTGATCTCCCAGGGAAAGACCTACTTCTTTACGACACCTGAAGCTGCTGGGAAAATGGGTCCAGGAGTGGAAGACCCTGAAACGTACACTGGCTCACTCTGGCCACTCTTCCTAGGTGTCTGACAAAAAATCATGATCCAAGAGGAACAGTGCACATTGTGGGAAAGGCACAGTTTCACCCACAATAATGCTGGCAAAGATACAAGATACTCTGTGGAGTTGAACCCGCTGCAACAGTTGTCCTGGACTCCACAGATCCTTGAGCCTTCTGACCTCATATCTGAAAGTCTAAGACCATGTCAGCCCCTGGTTCTGGGCCATGGATTCCTGCATAATGGCCATTCATCCTTGCTGTCACTTAAACCACCCTTCTGGTTTCCACTGATCTGACCAGGAGGGTCCTGTCTGTGGTAAGGTACTTTACTAAAGTTCCCAGATAGTGAGGATCAAAGCTTAGAGGCCGCAAAAGATTCATCCCTACACACCATTTATACTCTGGAGTTCATTAGGGTTTTTCTGGGCTACATAGATGATTCAGGGGTGGAAGTATAGGGTGAGGAGAGCTGGAGGAACCAGGTGTTGGTTCATATGGTTAATTTTTTCTTGTTTTGCAAGGTTAATTTCTCTACAAGAAAACATGGGTTAGCTGACAATGCGCTGATTGATGTTCCGCGACACAGTGCAGTAGAGGGGGGCGGGAAGGAAGACAATGAAAGGTACTCCGCACAGTCCCTGTCTCATCACAATTGCAGAGGGTGATAGGAATCCTTGCAATGATTATCACTCAAAAAGGTCAATCACACGCACCATGGCCCCTCTAGAAGTTAGGATACCCGAAGCAACCCACAGGCAGCACAGCTTTATCTCCTGGACCGCAAACTGGTTAAAACGACAAGAGTAATATAAAAAAATATTAAAAAAATACAAGCTCTGCATGTCATCCTTCTGTAGTGGTTTCATATATCTGGTACTAAATGTGACTTCTTGAACCAGCAGGAGTAAACAAGCGTTTACCATTCAGGGATCGCTTACGGTCTCGGTGTGGGAGACAATCCCGGTCAGGAAATGCTTCACGCTCATGGTTAGACACAGACAGACAGTATGGGTAGGGCCCTCATGATGAGTGGCATGCTGTAAGGGTAAGTGCAGACCTTAATTCGTGATTATGCTCCATCAGGCTTAGCTGAGAACATGCGTGCCCTGATTTCTAGGGTGTTGATGAACAACCCCGACCCCAATATGACAATTATTGCAGGGGATTTTAAGTTGGTCATGAACCCAACCCTTGATGTGTGCTCTATAGCCTCCTCCAGTAGACCACAGACCCTCCCCAAATGGGCAGCTTCATTGGGCCTGGTTGAATGGTGAAGTGAAGCAGTATACATTACTCTGCGCAACATCAATCTCCCTCACGAACAAATGAAATCCCATGGAGTTGGATTCAGGGCTTAAAGTGTGAACAAGTCTGTATTCTTCCTTTTGGGTGTGTGTGTGTGTGTGTGTGTGTGTGTGTGTGTGTGGGGGGGGGGGGGGGGGGGGCGGAGAGATGGATGGAATCCATGATCACTCCCGAATTGAAATCATATTGCATGGTACAAACCATGGGGTATTTGTGGATGTCATATGAATGCCTGCTGGTTTAAAGACACATTTGGCTGAACTAATCCGGGATGAATCACAGAATATTCTAAAGTCAATTAGAAGTGGTTTCCCTTGAATACAACTCTTTGTGAAGCGTACAAAACCGTCAATCAGGAACAGATCAAGTCATGTCTTAGAGGTAGGGCTTGGGAGGAGGAACTCAAGGCTTAGGAAAGAAATCGAAACTTTAGAGAGGAGAACCTCTGCTGGGGAATTCAGAGGACACATTCGGGCAGCTGCCTCACACTACTTTTAAACTGACTATGTTGGAATGTGCCCGAAATACGTGGATCTTTCTCTTCTCAACACTGTATGAATGGGGGAATTGTAATATTGGTTGGCAAGCAGGTAAGACTAAGGGAAGGATTGTTACTATGATATAAGACTGTACTAGTCAGGTGACTTCTGATAGTGTTAGCCTTTGCTGCATACTGTAAAATTTAGTATGTGCAGATTGTACCCTCTCCTCAGGTGGAACTGGATTATTCAATAATCATCTCCCTGCTCTCTCAGACACCGTTCAAGTGGACAATTATCTCTCCATCATGGTTGAGATGATACCACTAGCAATAAAATATGGCTTGGGCCCAAACGGAATACCATTCGAGTTTTTTGAAGAGATGCACATCGCTGCCAAGTCCATACCTGCTCGCAGAGTTTGAAGAAGCTCACTCAGTAGTGGGGTTTGGAAGGATTGTTTTTGTCACACACAGCTTACAGGGTGCAAATCTCTTCAATCTTAAAACCAAGAAAGTCACTAGACAAATGTAGCTCTTTTCAACCAATATCGTCCATATTTATCAAGGTGAAGATCCTGGCAAAACATTTAGCAACTGGGCTGAACAAAGTAATACACAGTCTGATCAGTATGACCAAAGCAGCCTTAGGCCAGGCAGCAGCACTCGCCACTGTCTCAATCAATTTGGCATGGTACTGGCCCACTAACTGCAAGGGGAGGAACCTCTATTGTTTGACTTCGAAAACACCTTTGATTTGGTGCACTGGCCTTACCTGGAACTGGTACTCCAGAAGTTGACCTTTTCTCTACTCTTCTGACAATATGGGAAGACTTTATATGCTCCTTCGTAGGCGCAAGGCTGAGTGAATGAGGTGACATCCTCACAATTCAGGGCTGCCCACTCTTTCCACTCCTATTCCCATTAGTAATTGAATCCCATGCAATCTGGTTACACTGTAATACACAACTGTTTGGATCTTGTTGGGAGAAAGATCAAGAGAATAGTCTATTCCTTCATGCAGGTGATCTATTACTCTACATTCAATGGCCTGGTACTTCCCTCCCCAGAGTATTGCAGATGCTAAGAACCTGCAGCAATGCCTCAGTCCTGCAGGTAAATTGGGACAAAATCATTTATATGTAGATACTGGGGATCCCAAAGCTATGTTATCATCATACCTCAATAAAGGTGGCAGATGACTCAAATACCTGGGACAGGAGACCCAGACGTGGGGCGAGATCTGAACGTTACACCATTGATTCAACATCCTATATGGCAACTGGAGTGGGGATTGGTGTTGTCACTTACCATTATGGGCATAGTGACATCTTTCAGAGGATACCGCTACCCCAATTCCTTAACACTTTGCAGAATTTTCCACTACCAGCCAGATTCTTCAAGATCTTCAATCCTCATTGAGGAAATTCTTATTTACTGGTGGTACACCAAGTGTTTCCTGTACAAAATACTCGAAATCATAGTAAGATGGTGGTTTGGGGAGCCCAATACATGGATACATTAATGAGATTCCCAGTATACCTTGATAAATGAGTAGCAGAGAGATTCGGTAATTAGATTGCAATTATAACTGTTAGAACCACATGGGACTCACGCTACTTTATTAAACAAAACTGCTCCACCCACTTCCTTATATTACAAAGCTACCAGTGCTCTACTGCCACAAGGTATTGGGACAGAAAGTGGTTTAAAATCCTAACTAGCAAATCACCAATGTGGCAAGGTTCATGGTTAGTGCGGATTACACAACTAGAGGGCTTTGAGATTCCTGGGATCTTAGAGTATCTCAGGCATGGGCTATATGTGGGCCTCTATCTACATAAAATCATTCAAGCAGTTGCCCATGGAGTTTCAGCTCTAAGTCACAATTCTACCGCAACTTAAAAATTGGCCATGCCCTGGAGACATAACAGTAAAGTAACACTGTTTCTGAATACTGTCTTTTAGAAACAAAAATAATATAGGAACAGTTGGGCAAGATGTTTATCTCCAGAATCTATAGATCACCGATGACCAATACTCCTAATCTGTTAATGAATCTCCAGGAGAAATGGAAGCTAACTAAACAATGAGGATTGGAAGGTGTAATGCAGTGTAAATACTTTCTAATAGCCCACTTGTCTCCCAGCAGGCTGCGGCAAATGGGAAGGGTTTCCAATCCCATCTACTTCAGATGTGCACTTGGTTCGAGACGGTCAGGTTGATGCACAATAAGGGAAGCTGGTCCACCAATTACAGACACTTGATCAGTCCTTTACTCCTAACCCAAACATTCCTCGGTTAGGAATAAGGTAAGCTGGTTTACTGTTAGACAGACAGACAAACACACAAAAACAGGCTCCCCAAGAAGCACTCAGTGGGTATCCATTAAAAAATGTATTGACTGGCGCGTTTCACCAACCATGCCTTTCTCAAAGTCAATTACATGGCGAGTGTGTGGTAATTAGCCTTTTAAATCATTGCCAATGCATGTCGTTCAGGGAAATTAAGAGGATTGTAAGGTCTTCCCACATTAGCTGGTCTTCCATCTATCATCACTGCATACGTACCAAATTTTTGAATATATATTATATATGGAAAATGTCACTTACCCAGTGTGCATCGGTTTGTGGCATGTTCCGCTGCAGATTCACATGCTGTGCATTATTCCTGCCATCTAGTGATGGTCTCGGAGTGTTACAAGTGGTTTTTCTTTGAATAAGTGTTTGAGTCACGCGATCGAGTGACTCCTCCTCTTCTGTTCCATTGTGCATCGAGACCATTGGGTAAGGAAGGCGTGAGAGTATATAGGTAAAAGAGGAGATATCCATGCTAATGCAAAGAGAGAGATATATATATATATATATATATATATATATATATATATATATATATATATATATATATATATATATATATATATATATACATATATACACACACACACATATACACACACACATGACTTAAATGGCTACAGGCTCCCGGGGAGGTGGGAGGGTGCATTTGAATCTGCAGCGAAACATGCCACGAACAGATGTACACTGGGTAAGTGACATTTTCCGTTCAATTGCATGTGTAGCTGCAGATACACATGCTGTGCATAGACTAGAAAGCAGTTTGTCCTCCCATAAAAATAGCGGTGGTTAGCCTGTAGGAGTTGAAGTTGTTGAAAATAATGTTCTGAGTACTGCTTGGCCTACTGTGGCTTGTTGTCGTGATAAAAACGTCTACACAGTAGTGTTTAGTGAATGTATGTGGTGTTGACCAAGTGGCTGCTTTACATATTTCAGCAATTGGTATATTCCCTAAGAAAGCCATTGTAGTACCTTTTGTCCTTGTAGAATGTGTTTTAGGAGTAACTAAGAGTTGTCTTTTGGCTTTAATGTAGCATGTTTGGATGCATCTTACAATCCATCTTGCTAAACCTTGTTTTGATATGGGATTGCCTGTATGAGGTTTTTGGAAGGCTACAAAGAGTTATTTAGTCTTTCTAAATGGCTTAGCTCTGTCTATATAGTACATTAAAGCTCTTTTGATGTCTAATGTAAGTAAAGCTCTTTCTGCCACAGAATCTGGCTGTGGGAAGAAGACTGGCAGTAGCCATTACATGTTCAAAATTGAATCTCACAAGAATGCATGGGTTCAAAAGGTGGGCCCATGAGTCTGGTGATTACAATATTTAGATTCCAAGTAGGAACAGGTGGTGTTCTGGGGGAATAATACATTTTAATCCTTCCATGAAGGCTTTTATAACTGTAAATCTGAAGAGGGAAGTGTGTTGAATAGTCTGCAAGTATGCGGATATTGCAATAAGATGGATTTTAATGGATGAGACAGCTAGATTTGATTTCTGCAAATGAAGTAGATAGCATATAATATCTTGTATTGATGCAATCAGTATTTTTAGACAGTAGTAAACAAATCTTTTCCATTTGTTAGCATAGCATTGCCTAGTTGTAGGTTTACATGCCTGTTTGATTTGTCCCTTGTTTTGTGTTAACAAATCCAGTCTGTTTGGAAGTGTGGAGTGAGGTACTACTGACCAGTCTAGGAGTGTGGTGTACCAATGTTGTCATGCCCGCGTTGGGGCTATGAGTATCATGGTGAGAGAGGTCTGACGTAGTGTGTTGACCAGAAAGGGAAGTAGTGGGAGAGGGGGGGAAAAGAGTAAGCAAATATCCCTGACCAGTTGATCCGTAGAGCATTGCCCTTGGATAGAAGATGTGTGTGTCTGGATGCGAAGTTTTGGCATTTTGCGTTTTCACTTGTTGCGAATGGGTCTATTTCTGGCGTTCCCCACTTTTGAAAGTACTTTTGAAGTACCTGAAAGTGAATCTCCCATTCGTGTGTCTGTTGGTGCGTCCTGCTTAGGAGATCCACTAGCTGATTGTGCATTCCTGGAATGTACTCTGCTAATAGATGAATGCGACTGAATTGGCCATTTCCATATTGTTTGGGCTAGAAGGGACAGTTGAGATGAATGTGTCCCACCTTGTTTCTTCAGGTAATACATGGTCGTCATATTGTCTGTTTTTATCAGAACAATCTTGTGTTTGAGAAGGGGTTGAAACACTTTTAGGGCAAGGAACACAGCCAATAATTCTAGATGGTTTATGTGTAAATTATGCTATTTTGAATCCCATTCCCCTTGAATGGTAAGGTTGTTAAGATGAGCTCCCCAGCTTATCATTGATGCATCTGTTATTGTGGTCTGGGGCACAGGGTCTTGAAATGACCGCCACTTCATTAAAATGCTGAGATTCCACCAGTGAAGAGACTTGTACGTTTGGCGGTCCAACACTAGATCTTGCAATTGTCCCTGTGCTGGAGACCATTGCTGTGAGAGGCACTGTTGTAGTGGCCTCATGTTTAGTCTTGCAAGCGGTACTATTGCTATGCAGGATACCATCATTCCTAATAGTTTCATGATAAATCTTACAGTGTATTGTCGATTTTGTTGCATTTGTGGTATGAGATTTCGGAAAGCCTGTATCCTTTGTGTATTTGGATAGGCTAAGGCTGTTTGCGTATTTGAAATAGCAGCTAGGTAAGGTTGCACCTGCGCTGGCTGAAGATGTGATTTTTGGTAGTTGAGAGTGAACCCTAGTGTATGTAGGGTCTCTATTACGTATTGAGTGTGTTTTTGGCATTGTATAAAATTGCTTGGTTTTATTAGCCAATTGTCTAGATATGGAAAGACATGTATGTGTTGCCTTCTTAGGTAGGCTGCCATTACTGCTAGACATTTTGTGAATACCCTTGGAGCTATTATGCCGAATGGTAGAACTTTGAACTGATAATGTTTTCCTGCTATCACAAACCTTAAGTATTTTCTGTGAGCTGGATGGATGGGTGTATGGAAATACGCATCTTTGAGGTCTAATACAGTCATGTAATTTTGTTTTTGTAGTAGTGGAATGACGTCCTGCAGAGTTACCATGTGAAAGTGTTCTGACAAGATATACAGATTTAGGGATCTGAGGTCTAGGATGGGCCTGAGAGTGCCATCCTTTTTAGGAATGAGGAAGTATAGTGAGTATACTCCTGTTCTTGTTGAGAATGTGGGACCAATTCTATTGCTTGTTTTAGTAGTAGCAGCGATTGTACTTCTTGCTGTAAAAGAAAATTGTGTTCTGGGGACAGCTTGTGGTAACGTGGAGGAATAGAAATCAATTCTAGGCAATAGCCATTGCAGATAATTGACAATACCCAATGGTCTGTGGTGGTGTTTTGCCAATGGGAATGGAACTGCTGCAGTCTCTCCCCCCCCCCCCCCCAGGAGATGTGTGGGGTTGAGGGATGGCAAATAAGTCACTGTTTAGATGGGGTAGTGTCTTGTTTTGAAGTTGGGAACTTGCCTCTGGTTCTAAAATATTGGCCTCTGTAATACCCTCTAAATCCCCCTCTCTGGTATTGCTGTTGCCCTTGCTTTGTCTGGGAGGTAGAAGCCTCAGTGGATTGTGGCTTGAATCCTCCTCTGAATTATGGTCTGCAAAAGGAGACTCTATAGGGTTTTGTTTATAATGCTCCCATTGCTTAGTCTGAGTCTTTTCTCCGTTTTTCTATGGCTGTATCGACTTCAGGGCCAAACAAATGCTGCTTATTAAAAGGCACGTTGAGCACGGCCTGCTGGATTTCTGGATTAAAACCAGAGGAACGTAGCCATACATGTCTACGTATAGTGATGTCAGTCTTGACACTTCTAGCTGCTGTATCTGCAGCATCAAGGGCAGACCGTATTTGATTACTGTTTATGGCCTGACCCTCTTCTACAATTTGCTGTGCCCTTTTTTGGTGTTCCTTTGGGGAGGTGCTGTAGGAATTCTTGCATCTTGTCCCAGTGGGTTCTATCGTACCTTGCTAGCAAGGCTTGCAAGATCGCAATTCGCCACTGGTTGGCAGCCTGTGTGGCTACCCCCTTGCCAGCAGCATCGACTTTCCTACTCTCCTTGTTAGGGGGGTGGAGGGTATGGGGGGGGGGGGGGAAGAGCGTCCGCTGAGGATTGGCTGCCCTACTAGCTGCATGTGCTACCTCGGAGTCTGGTGGGTAATATAATCAGGGTCTGTTGGAGCATGTTTATACTTTTTATCAATGCGTGGAGTTACTACCCTGGCTTTGACCGGCTCACTAAATATTTGATCTGCATGTTTAACCATGTCGGGTAGCATATGAAGGCATTCATATTTTGAGTGCGTGGAGGATAAAGTGTTAAACAGAAGATCCTCAGTGTGCATAAGCACCCCATGGTATGCTGCTGCCCTGGAAACAACCTGCGTGTATGCAGTAGTGTCCTCTGGTGGAGAAGACTCATTGTCAAGAATAGGATCTAGGTCATATAGATCCCAAGGATCAAACGTATCACCATGTGAATATTGCAAATGAGTTGGTAAAGGCAAAGGTGGTGGGCTATTGGGTGGAGGTGAAAAAGAAAGTTGTGGTGAATGAGGGGCGAGAAGTAAGGGCAGGTACTGGCTTCTTTTGTTTATACATTTTTGCTTGTGGTGGAGCAGTGTCCAATTGTTCTTGAAAGGCCAGCTTCCTTTTGATTTGTAGAGGAGGTGCAGTAATTATTCTGCCAGTCTCTTCATGGATGTGAATCCTTGATTGTCTTTCATCCATAACCTCAAGGATAGGTTGAATCTCAGTGTCCTCTTCAAGTTCTTGCTCTTCTGAATCAGATTTTTTCGGCTCCAAAGAAGGTAGTTTTTCCAGTCCCGAAAATGGAACCGGTTGTTTCAGCTTCGAAGCAGGCTTAGACTCCAAAGAGTGAAGACACTTGCTTGAGTCCGAAGTAGAACTCTTAATGGATTTACTAGGCTCCGATACAGATGGAGGAGTGGCCTTTTTCGACACCGAACCCAAAGGTTGGTCGACAAGAGTCTTTTTTCAGGTCGAACCATGGCTCTGTGGCAGTGGTGTACCCAGTGCCTTTGATTATTATTATTTTTTTTATAAGTGGGCGCAGGAGCAGACGTATTCACGTGCTGACCAGCAGTGATAGGTCTATCTTCTTCCAATTCTTGTTTGGAGTCAGTGTCTCTGATGGAAATCGCTGTCTGCGTCTGTTTTTCCTCCATGATGTCGAGATGTTCCGCACTCTTCTATGCCATTTCCAATCTTCTGGCTCTCCGATCACGCAGGGTCTTCTTGGATCGAAACGATCAACAGTCCTCACAATCTTCTTCTTTGTGATCAGGAGAAAGACACAGATTACAAACAAGGTGTTGGTCTCTGTAGGGAAATTTTGCGTGGCATCAAGGACAAATTTGAAATGGAATCTGATCCATAATGCTTCGATGTAGTAGGCCCAAACAGGCAGAGTCAGGCGCACGTGCCCAGAAGGGCAAAATTTATTTTACAACGGTACTATCGGTTCGAGGCTAGGTGTAATCGCAATCAAAACAATACTGACGATTAAGGGAGTTTTCTAAAGTTTCCAATTCGAAGTCTCAGAGCGAGAGGAAACACTTTCGAACCAGACAGAAAACAATCTAACAATGGTGACGATGACTATGCACAGTATGACAGAGGAGGAGTCACTCAATCCCGTGACTCCGAAAATACTTCTTTGAAGAAAAACAACTTGTAACACTCCGAGCCAAACACTAGATGGTGGAATAATGCATAGCATGTGTATCTGCAGCTACACATGCCATAGAACATATATTTAGGCCGGCTACGCAGCCTTGATCCCATGACCTGTGCACCATATTCACTGTGTCATCAAGTATACATCATAGCCATGTTTGAATGGTAGAAATGCCATAGTGTAAACAACTGATCATGCATTAAAAGACAACATATAACCAATATATTCGTATTCTGCTTAAAAAAAAGCAATGGATATCTAAATATAAAGCTTTTTCTCAATAACGCAGGCAATGAAACAGATGTTACGTCTAGCAGTGACAGTAGCCAAAAATCTACTTGTTTAGACCAATACAGACTGTTTAGAAGAAGAGAAGAAAAAAAAATAAATAAATAAATAAATCAAATCAACAGGTTTCACAGGAGTTTACGACCTCAAGAAAGAGGGGGCGGGGGGTCTACCACACGAAACAGAGAAAGGGGACAAGGAGGAGTGAACAAAGGAGACATAGAATTTGACAGAGGAAACGGAAACAATGGAACAAAACAAAAAATATCACTGGGGCAAGTAGGAAATATAAACAGAAGCCACTTGAAGAAATAATGGATCCTGAAATGGTAACCAAAACAATTGTTAATCTCTCGCATAGATACCTCACTGGTTTCTTAGAAACAAGTTCTAGGTCTGTGATTATCCTTCTTTCTTCTCTGTAGGTTTGATTATGTCAACACTAGGATTAACGTTTTCAAATATACAAGAAAATTAAAAGCAGACCCATAGGATTTCCAGACCATACAATCATAACAGAAATAAGGCACTGTTTGGAAAACAATATCTTTCCGTTCAATGGGTATCTTTACTGACAGATTTGAGGGACCACGATGGGCATACATGGAACAGGTAGTCCTCTGGCTCAGGTACATTGATGTCCTTTTCATCATTTGGAACTGGTTCAGAGAACAGTGCAAGTGATTTTGTTACCTGTTTGAACAGAAACCCTTGGAATTTAGTGCTTACACATACCCTTAGTAAAACAAAGGCTGAATACCTGGATGTCTTGGTTGGTCGAGGTGGTAGCAGGGGAGATTCATACTCACCTCTTTAGAAAACCCACAGCTGGGAATATTGTTTTACATGCAGAAAGTGCCCACCCTTAGAGTTTAAAGAGGAGTATCCCATGGAGGGGCAGGGTTAGCGAGGGGGGCGGGGAGAAACGGGGGTAATACTCCTCAGGACCAAAAGGAACTGCAGTACTGAAGCAGCTTTCAGGGAGGAACAAAGATCATGCTAGCCAGGTTCAAAGAACAAGGTTATCCCATGTGGGTTCTTAATGAGGCCATGAAACAAGTCTCTCAAATCAGCAGGGAAACTATACTTTGAGAATATATCACCCACCCCAGACACTACTAAGAGTCATCCTTATGTATAACGGTAACAAGTAAGATCAGGCCAACACTAGTTAGACACTGGGAGGTTCTCAGGAGTGACCCCATTATTGGGAGGGAAGTTGGTGAAAGACCATAGATCACATTTAGGAAGGCTAAATCACTTAGAGACTCCCTAATACGCAATGACATCACACTAACCAAGGGCATTAGTGAACATGATCTCTAGGGTTTCTTTCCTTGTGGGCATTGCAAGGCATGCAGGAATAGCTCTAATACAGGCAAGTATGTGGTGGTAGGTGACAAGAAACAAAAGATCGAACAGTTCCTCACATGCAGCTCCCAGTATGCAATATACATTTTAACTTGGCTCCTGTGTTACTGCCAATTGCCTTTCTCTACATTTGTGTCTTCCAAATTCAAGACAGCGCGTAAGAAAGAAGTAATTTTAAGAAATGCCCTGTAATTCACATGCTAGCATGGGTACCAGTAAATTCAGAGATGTGCAAATAACCATTAATTCTAAACTCAATATTGGTGCCCATTTCGAAAATACATAGGTTTCCTTGATAACTGTTTTTCACTCTTTATATTTTACCAAATGAATTGCTGTATACCCAGCATTATAATGAAAACCCACTGCAAGGTGCAGCTCATTTATTGGTTCTGGGTACCTTGGGTTCTTGATGAACCTACAAGCCATATTTATCCCCACAACCAGAACGGTCAAGCAGACATAACAGTATATTGCTTTAAAAAATCTGCCATAGCTGGAAAAAGTAACAGAAGAAAACAGACAGAAATGATTTTTTTTCCATCTCAATTTCAATATTTTTTTATTTCAGCTATTATTTTCTGTAGGAACACCTTGTATATACGATCTACAGAAATGACCCCTTTGGTTAATTCAGAGTTTTGTCTACTTTTCATAAATGTTTAGCTTTCCAGGATCCAGCATTGGTTTCACATCCATTTCTGTCACTAATTGGAAGGAGGCTAAAAGCACACAAAAAAAAATATATATATATATATATATATATATATATATATATATATATATATATATATATATTTGGATACATTGTAGCTCCCCCGTAGAGATTGCTGTTGCCATCGTAGCAAATCTTTCCCCCTTGGAGGCAAGGAGGATTGGTGCCGGGGGTAGCCGAGATTCATTCATTGGATGTATTACGACGCTCGACTCGGATAGACTAGTATAGTCGTACATCCGAATCATTCATTTGAACTGTGTCATATTGCACAGATTTTTTCTGTGTAACCAGCGCTGCGAAATACGAACCACTAACGTACATCGGCGTGCTTTGTGTTTCTTTGAATTTTTCACACATGCTGTCCGTATAGTAACGGTCCGGCATTTGAGTTTGGTTGAACTATTTATTTTTGTTTTGGATTCTAATTTTTGAATGAAGCGTTTGATTTTTTCTTTCTTCTTTGTTTTTCTATCTGGAACTCTGTATTGGGACTGATTCTGAATAGACGACGGTTTTTTCACATATTTTCACACTGGTAACCTGGTACAATTTTTTGGACTCATTTTATCAGTTTTTGAATTGTTTAATGCATCATGGCGAATCGGAAAGCCCTGTGGGAACAAGCTGCCACTACTCTATTTGATAATGTTTCTGGAACCTCAATGCCTTCGGACTTATCTACACGCACAGCAACCACCATTATTTCTGAACTAGAAAAGGCAAGAATCTTAGAATTAAAAAAATGGTGGGAAATGACCTCATTGACTAAATATATACAAAATGGTCGTGTGCCACGAGGTCTCAGAATTCTAATATTGCCTACCCTGGGTGATATAGATCCTGATCTTCTAGAACAATGGAGAGCGCATACATCTGAATGCTCAGTTAAATTGATGGACACTTTGATTATTCAATCAAAACGTCGTATGGAAGAACAAACCCATAAAATTGAACTTCTTACTAAAGAACTAGAAAAAATGGGTACCTCCTCAGAAATACAACAATTGTTAATGAAGATGGAAGAACGTATAACTAAAAAAAGAGGATGAAATCAAGCTCCGCAAGGCCTCTAAATTCAATAGACAAGAAAGATTATGAAATAGGTAGAATTTATACATTTGCTCGTAAATATAATACACTTAGAGCACAAGACAAAGTTATGATGATGGACAGTCCTAATATAACAACTAATACAGCAGAAGACAGCTCGGATTTGAGCTCATCAGCTGACGAAGCTTCTGCTAAAACTGGATTTTCACGGGGAAATGAGACTACTACGATCAATCACGCCACAATCAAACAGAAGTCGAGGACGAAGTCGAGGAGGTTCAAGACGCGGAGGGGGAAGAGGCAGAAATCACAAATATCAAGACTAGAGAGGACCTTTCGATCTGACAATTCCAATATCATTGTAAATATCTCTAAAGTACAGCTCACCTCTAATCAGGAGCGAATTCAAAATTTAGGATTAAGTTTTTGTCCTGATAATCATTGGGATTATGTTGACACCAGAATAGAATTGTATAAATATACACGTAAGTTGCGGCTGTTGAAATATTTTTCCAAGACAACACAGGCCACTACATCTTGTTCCAGCATTAATGTAGACACTTTATCTGGTTTTCATGTCAATGAAGCGCCTGATTTAGTAGAAATTGGCAGGTTGGGTTGTTTGGATGATGTTAGCAATGATATAGGTGAAGACAATAACACTTTGACTGATATGGGATTTGTTACTAATAAGACCGTTGCCAGTAGGCTTAAGCCCTCCAGCAGATTTAATCCCCAATTACCGACTGGTAATATGATTGATTTGTTCTATGAATTGGTAGTTGATGACGTTGATCGGTTTCGGAATGATTGGAAAAGGGTTAAAATGAAAAAAGCCCAAAGAGTGAATTTCTCAGCCTCAGATTGGAAAGATCTAAATGAGCTTAAATCCAATAACACAATTATCATCAAACCCTCCGATAAAGGAGGGAATATTGTTATTATGGATATTAATAGCTATATGAAGGAGGCTAATCATCAACTTTCCAATAAACAACATTATCAAAAACTAACTACTAATCCCACTAATGAATATCAAACCATCTACTGGGAGATGCTTGATAGCTGGCACACTAAAGGGCTAATTGACCAAAATGAATATCTTTATCTCAAAGTTTTGTTTCCTAGAATCCCTTGTATTTACTTTCTACCAAAGATTCATAAAAATACAAAACATCCTCCTGGTCGACCTATAGTGAGTATGAACTCATCCCTATTAGAAAATACCTCCCGTTTCTTGGACCTTTTCTTATGTCCTTTTGTCACTGAATTGCCGTCTTATCTTCGAGACACCAATGACTTTCTTGCTAAGATTCACAATGTTCCATGGCAACCCAACTATCTATTGGTAACCATGGATGTGACTGCATTATACACTTCAATCAAGCATGAATTTGGCATTCAAGCATGTTGTCACTTCTTGGGCACTCGTAAAATTGAATTTCTTCAACATACTAACATGCTAATTAGCATGTTAAGATTTTGCCTCACCCACAACGCCTTTCTATTTGACAATCAACATTACTTGCAGAAACAAGGGACTGCAATGGGAGCTTCATTTGCTCCCACGTACGCCAACCTTTACATGGGCTGGTGGGAAAAGGAGATAGCTTGGTCTGACTCTAATGGTAAATACATGGAACAAGTGATACTATGGGTCAGATATATTGATGATCTCTTTCTTATCTGGGATGGTGACGAGATTTCTCTCAAACAATATGTTGATATCTTGAACAACAATGAGCTGAACATTCACTTAGACTTGAAATATAGTGCACAAACTATAGAATTTCTTGATGTCCAGATCTCTATTGAAAAAGATGTCTTACAGACAACCATTTTTCGTAAACCAACAGCCTGTAATTCAATCTTGCATGGCAATAGTGGTCATCCAAAAGCTTTGAAATGGAGTATTCCATATAGTCAATTTTTACGGGCTCGTAGAATCTGTTCTAATGATGATTGCTTCAAGACTGAAATCATGACGATGACACAGAGATTTTTAGAGAGAGGATATCCTTTGAAGATCCTTAAAGATGCACACTTGAGGGTCTTGAATATGTCTCGAGAAAAATTGCTTTTCAAGCCTGATAATATTCATAATCAAGATCACAATAAGGTATCATCACCTAGACTGTTCTTAGAGTTTAATTCTCAACATTCGCATTTAAATAATATCATACAGAAAAATTGGCATGTTTTGAGACATAATTCTGCCATCAAGGACAGTATAGGTCCACATCCATGTATCACATATCGCAAAACTCAATCTTTGGGTAACCATCTTACCAGAAGCCTATTTCAGAGTCCCAAAACCAATATGTCATGGTTGGCTAAAAAAAGCTTGGGCTTTTGGAAATGTGGACATTGTAAATCATGTTTGTATGCACAGAATACTCAGACATACACCACGTTCGAAGGAAAAATTTGTGACATAACTGAACGTATCACATGCGAAACTGAATACGTTGTATATGTCATTGAATGTGGGTGTCGCAAAAAATATGTGGGCAGTACCATTCATAAACTGAAAGTCAGGTTCCTGCAACATCTCAGAGCCATTAAGAATCATGATCCATCTTATCCTTTAGCTAAACACTTTTGGGATGTACATGAAGGTAACTGTAGTTCCCTAGCATTTTATGGTGTTAAAACCATTGCGGTCCATCCCCGAGGAGGCAATAGAATTGCACATTTCAGACAAATGGAGTCCAAAACTATTTTACTTTTAGGTACAGAACACCCTTGGGGTCACAACTTGGACGCAGAGCTTCATGTACATCTGTAAGTTTTTAGATTTTCCCATACAGATATATACACATTTTTTTACATTTTCTCACACATAGATTTTGTCCAATAGAAAACATGAAATGAAATTGATGACTTTTTTAGAATATTGTGTTTTGTTAGGATCCTTACTGATTGATTTCATCATTATTGTTATTATTATTACTAGCATGTTGCCGGATTGAAACTTAGTGTATTTTGGTAATAATTTTTTATTAATAATGTATTCACTTTTAGGGTGTTATACTCATCTATTTTATTCCTATACTGTTGCATAGGTCCTTGGGGAGGATAGCGGCGCACATATACATTCTCCTGTTGCTGAATTTGTGGGGTTTATTTACAATTTCCTAATCGATAACAATTTGACCTATGATATGGATCTATTAATTAATCTCTTCAGATTCCTTTTAGAATATATTAATTTATAGGACTATGACTAATTTAATGAATTATGATGATGAATATCCATTTATTTATTTATTCCACGTTGAAATCGCTTTTACCTGTATTTTATTTTGTATTTTTAGAATTGACTGAATTTACTCTATTTATTTGTCATCATTTGTCATCTATTTATAGCCTGTATATGAAGTGGATGTATTGCAATCAATTGGCAGTACATATATTTATATATTTATATTATTAATTAATTACATTTATATATCAGGCTTTTAAAATTAAAACTAAAATCAAAATCAAAATTATTAGGTATAAGTGGGCAATATGTGGACATCAAGAGTAAAAGGAAAAAGGAAAAATGAAAATTGAAAAAGAGAAAGAGAAAAAAATAGCATACATGGGATTTGTTTTGTATTCAAGAATTGTAGACTGTGATTACAATTAATTAATTTTTTAGTGTTCACAGGTGACCAGACTATATTTGTGATAATGTATTATAATATGAGAGAAATATATAATGTCACATTTTTAGTTCATAGTTTATTTCAAAACATGCACAGGATTAGGAGTTTCTCAGTTTGAAGTTAAAATTGTGACGTTATAAAATGGCCGCTCTATTTGCACTTCTCTTGAGCTATGCAATGAACATCAAAGAAGGACTATATGGTTTAAATAGTTGAGTGTAAAATGTCTGCCAATGTCCTGTTGAAGGCTTCGGCCGAAACGCGTAGACATTTGGTTGGGACAGCGTGTGTGTCTTTTGAATGGTGGGCACATTGTCGACCTTTTTTTTGTGCTTTTTGTACCAACTTTTGCTGGTGTGATTTACCTGCAATCTAATCTTTTTTCAATAAATAGCAGCCAATGAATTTATCGATAATAAGTGGTTTTTTGAGTATTTTACCAGCTGGTATTGAATGATGTGCAGCCCTTGGTGTGCGATTTAAATACACCATTTTTCTGGATATTTATATATATATATAAAATTAATAGTACAAATGGGGTATGTCCCAATACAATGCCAAAATTGTGTTGAAAAATATGGTTTTCTGATTCAAGTTTGACAGCTCCTGAAAGCTGGGACGATGGTGGTTTTAGCGCTGCAAACCCTTTGTTGATGGCAGTTTCAAGGAAAAAAACCAAAAACAAAACACAAGTCTTCTTCTGCAGCCCTTTTTCCCCCCCATGTTAAAAAAAATAAAAAAATAAAATACAAAAACAACACTGTATTTTGGCTCATTTCTTGGTCTCCTTCAGGGGAACCCACAAACTCTGGGTACCTCTAGAATCCCTAGGATGTTGGGGGGAAAAAAGGATGCAAATTTGGCATGGGTAGCTTATGTGGACAAAACGTTATGAGGGCCTAAATGCAAACTGCCCCAAATAGCCAAAAAAAGGAGTGGCACCTGAGGGGGAAAAGGCCGGGCAGCGAAGGGGTTAAAGTAATGTTTGTGTTTTGACTAGTGTCAACTGATTAGAAAATGTGTAGTTTTGACAATCTGGATGTGGTTTAACAGATATGTTTAAGTATCAACATTTGATACAAATTATGAAATGAGTTCTTAATAAAAGGCCCAGGTCAAGAAAATTAGATAACTGGACCTTAAATAATAAGTGATCAATGTAAATTTAAAGTCAGGGTTTTGTATGTTTCAAGGAGGTCCAACCTACTGTATTATAAGGGCCCAACCCCAAGATACGTCACTTTCAGAAAGTGGGCATTTCACTGTGTTTGTGACTCTAGTGTTTTGCAGCCTCACACCAATCAATATCTGGGGTAGAGTGACAGCTGGGTGTTGTGGTTACTTTCCAGACAGCCATTACACAGGGAGGGTGGAGGTGTAACAGGATTACTTCTGTATACTGAAATACTGAATGGACTTCCTGGACTGGGAGTGCTCTTATGTTTGTATGGGCTGCGTCCTACCCTCACACAAAGGGCTAGTTTACCCCCTACTGATGTCTAGAGCTAGGGTTGTGATTGAAAGCGGGGGGGGGGGTACATGTATAAAGGTTCTTTGAAGTGCCCCCTGAGAACAAAGACAACATGAGTAAGTACAAGGGTTGTTACTCATGTTTTTAGACACTGTGTGGACTGGACACCAGATGATGCTGGAAGGACTTACAAGGAACTGCCCTTGGGACTGCCCAGCTCATATACTGACCTGTGGCCTGCTCTGCTACCCAGAAGGACTGCCACTTATTCTTCAGACCCTTTGTGCTGGCCTGTATGCACCCTGTTTTGGTGCCCCTAGTGTTTTCCAGGGGCTGGTGGGTGTGCCCCCTTTCCCCCCTGTTCCCAGCTCTACAGTGCACGGGAATCACTCAATTATTGGAGTGGAAGTTCTGTTTTCTGCAGGGAGCGTGTGGCGAGTGCCCCTGCGGTCACTGTGGCTGGGGCCCCAGATCCACCCCACCCCACCTTCACTGCATTTAATGTAATAGGAGCGCAGTAGCTTCTGGCCCTGGCATGGATAAGGTTTTAGTACTGTATAACTTCTAAAGGAAGCGCAGACACTCTGCAACCTTATTGCAGAAGGTGTGATTGGTGATTGCGGGTATAGTTGCCTTTCAACAGGATATTTCTGCCCTTGTGTTGTATGCTGCATTGTTCATGCCCTGATTATGTTATACGCTGGCTTGGCCTTGGTGAGGGTGACATGCATGTTTCAGGAACTGAATTGCTGGAATTTGGAGTGTGCGTTTCATTTATCACATATGTAACATGGAAATATTTCTCCCTATTTTGCATTCAGGATGATGATGGTCTGACAAGTGCCTGTTTGTTGCAGTATTGCGGATTCATGTCGTTTTGGCCTATGATGTTTATGCAATACAGTTTATTTTATACAACTGGTTGAAGAGTCTCTGTGGTAGTGTATGTATTGTGCCACTGGGTTGTGTGCGCTGTGGTAACACTTTACACATTGCCTCTGGGATAAGCTTGACTGTTCATGCCAAGCTACCAAGGGGGTGTGTAGGGGTTACCTTAGGTGTGTAACTTACTCACCCTGACTAGAGAGGTGGGTTCTGCCTAGCTTAGGTACACACCCTAGCCAAACAGAAATGGTCTTGCCCACTTTGAGGCAATAAGTATCCACTTCACCTTGTTGATTACTCTGTGTAACGGAGGTATCAGGGAAGTGGGTAGTGTAAGCAAATCTCTTTGACCAGTTTATTGATCAGGCATTCCCCAGAGATTTGTGGTGTGGGTGCCTGGACGCGAAGTATTGGCATTTTGTGTTTGTGTTGTAAGTAAGTCTATTTCTGGTGATCCCCACCGTTCGACGATCTGTTTGTGTACTGTTTGCTGGAGTTTCCATTTGTGGAAGAACGAAGCGCGTCTGCTTCATTTGTCTGCTTGGACATTGTCTTTTCCGGAAGATGGATCGCTGTTCGGTGTATCTTCCCTTGTTGTGCCAAGTTGCAGATTTCCTGCACTAGCTTTGATAAAACAGCATACTGCGTTCCTCCCTGTTTGTTAATATAAACATTATTGTGGTACTGTCTATTTGGATCAATATGGTTTCTTCCCACAACGGCTTCTGAAACGCTGTTTTTAGTTCTAGAACACAGATATGTTGTACTGCTTCTTGATCCTTCCAAACACTTCTGACTTTGAAACAGCCCATATGGACTCCCCAAACCATATACTGAGGCATCTGTAGTAATGGTCCCTGTTGGAGTTTGCACTGTAAATGGTCTTACGGCTAGTAAATGAGCTCTGGTCCACAATCCATCTCTTTCTATATTTTTTTGAGTGACAACCACTAGATCCCCCTCAACTCCCTGTGACTTGCGACTATTGTGCTTTTAACTATTCCTGGATTGGTTTCATGCTAAGCCTTGCGTGTGGGATAAGAGGACTACATTATGCCATTTTTCCCCATCATCTTCCCCCCAGTCCATTCTGTCAGAGACTGCCACCTCTGGCATGCTTCTTGCAGTATCAATACAATCCTTTTCTCGCACTAATATACCGTCACTTGTATTGTGTTGAGTCTTACTCCCAGAAAGATCTTTTCCTGTTCTGGACTTGTTGATTTTTCTGCACTTACTGAAAATCCTAGTTTGAATAGTGTTGTTACCACCTTCTGTATATCTGTTTTGTATTCTCTTGACAAGTTTGCTGTTATTAGCCTGTCCTCTACGTACAGGTACACATGCTTCCCTAGTCTCCTCGAATATGTTACTACAGCAGCCAGACATTTTGTGAAATCTTAGTGCGGATTTTATGACAAAAGCCAGTATCTTCAATTGGTAATGTTTTTATTTCAGTACAAAACATAAATATTTGTGTCAGATTCATTGGGATGTGCAGGTATACATCTTTTAGATCGATTGTTGTTAAGTAGTCTCCCATTTGTAATTGTGGCATTACTTCTTGTATTGTTATTTTGATTTTTTGTGTTTTGATAAATTTTAGATCTAAATTTGTCGTAGGGTTCCGTCTGTTCTTTTTTTAAATTAAGAAATATGTTGATTAGTTCCCCTGGTTGATTTATTTCCTCAGGGACTCTTTCGATTGCTTCCCTTCCCAATAATTTCTTTATTTCCTTGATTAGGCAAGAGCTTTCTTCTACTGAGTGCGCTCCTTTCTTTGGTCCCCTTACGAGTGGCGTTATCACCAATTCTGTACCATATCCATATTTTGTTGTGTTTAAAATCCAATTGTCCAATGTTATCTTCGTCCACTCGTGAAGTAAGTGTTTTATTCTTGCCATTTTCCTTACTGTGAATGCAATAATCGACCTCTCTGGTACTGTTACCTTAACGTAAGCAGGGCCTTTAAAAAAGGAGTGCGCGTGTTTCTTCTTTGTCCCTGGTGTGACTGTTCTGCATGTTGCAGGTTCCTCGAATGCTTCTCTCCCTCTGAGCCAATTTATTCCTGGAACATGGACACATTCATGCTCTCTGCTTCTTCCTCCTCGAAGTACTGCTGTTCCTCCTCTTCCTCCTGAGGCTCTGCGGTAAGAGGGGGTGGGGGGTATTGGGAAGTCTACATCTTCAGTCTTTTGCAGGATTCTGAACTCCCATAGCGAGGCTTTAAAATGTTCCTTCTTTTGCAGAAGTGCTACCATTTCAGCTTGGAGACGCTGCTTTTTCTTTTCAATCTTGACAGAGCAATGTTTGACGATCGTAATTGTCCTTCTCCACCTCGAAGTGTGTTGCAACAGTGTTTCCGTCGACGACTTTCTTAGTTCTAACCTCCTTTTGAGGTCGGAACGCCTCGACTCAGAGCTTCTCACGACGGCTTCGTCTTTTTGACTACTCGGGCACCCGTGGCATTGTTGTACCGGGGGTCCAATGGGCTCTTTCTAAGTCTGCTTGCCTTCAGTCATCAATTTCCTTGGTTTTGAGGCAGCTTTTGATGTTTTTGACACAGCGGTCTTGGTCTCACCCCGTATGGTTTTTCAGGGTTTCCTGTGGGGTCTTCTCTCAAATTCCACTGTTCAATGTCGACGATTCTCAGCTCCTCATCAAAGCCTTCTCCCTCTGCCCCTTCAGCGGCACTGCAGTCATCATCGTTTAAAAGACCTATATCTTTCAGAGATGGTGTTTGTTTATGACTGTGCATGGCGTAGTGTTCCTCTCTCTGTTTCTGCCTTGCTTTCAATGTCTTGGCCTCACAGTCCTCACTTGATTGGTCCAGTGGCAGGGAAAGACTACACACACGGTGCTTGTCTCTGAGTGAATCTGTAATGGCAGTTTGTGCAGAATTGCAAGGGGGCTTCTCCATCACCAGAAACAGAAAGCCGCCTGTCTGTGCATTCTCTACACCCCTTTGATGATCTCTCCAATGCCTGGAAATTTCAGCCGTACCTTGAGCAGTAGTCCTCAAGGGTCTTCTTTTGCTTGGTGGTGGTGGTGGGGGAATGGCATGCCAGCTCCACATCATCTTCACATGGGTGCTCATTCTGGTGGACGGCAACTTTCCCATTAAAGTAGACACATTGTTTAGAGACACTAATGTTAGATATGTGGGGTGTCGCCGATGGAGAGCGATATGGGAGTCCTACGGTGCTATCGAACACCTATGCACCCAAAATTTACACCATTGGCATATTATAATATACTATAAAATGGGCAATTTTAATTGAGTCTTAGACAATGCTCTTTACAGCTCAAGGGCAACAGCCAGACAAACTGGGTAGATCCTCCCAGGAACTTCTGACTGGACTGGTGATAGTGAACCTAGTGAAGCTCTGGAGAACCCAGCACAGTAATAAACGGGGGCACTCCTTATATATGTCACCAGATAATACATTTTCTAGGATTGTCTTTGCATTCATGCACTCGGAGCAAACAGCGGATTTTGGAGTGGCCAGTATCTGAACCACACATTATCGGATCATGCACCACTCGCGGTGGAACTGCTGGTAATTGAATATGTGACGCTGCTCCCACACTGGTGTTTACAAACCCGGGTACTGTACGAACAAGTATTCAGGGAAGACATTTGAGAAGCCATAAGGTAATACTTTGTCATTAACACTGGGTCAGTGGGCTTGGCAGGGTCGGTATGGGATTTGTTCAAAGTGACCATGCGAGGTAAATGCATGAGCACAACTTATGTAGTGAGGAAACCCCCGGGGACACAATAACAGGATGGAGGTGCACTACAGACAGTAGACACCTGGGGAGCGAGACAATAGTTAATGGAGGAGTTTGAACAAGTAAGAGAAACCTTGGGGAAATAACATTAAGGGATTTACACTGAACTAATGCATGAGAAGGTGTTTAAGGCTGGATTTCTATTAGCATGGCTAGTGAACAAGGAAAGGGGTAGTAATGCAGTGGTGGCTCTTAAAGATGCAAGTGAGGAGGGCATCACAGCACAGGATGCTAATCTTTGGCATTTTGGGGAGTTCTACAAATCAGGGGCCCACTGGGGAGGCTGGTAGAGCAACTCTGTTAGAGTAGGCATGTCTGCCCAGGGTGACAACAAAAATGCATGCACCACTGAATACCCCAAATGATTAAATAAATATGAAGTGGGAATTAAAAACATGAGCACAGGGAAGGAGCCCGGAAATGATGGACTAACAGCTGAGTTTTACTAAACATATGTGGATCTTATAAGCACCCCCTTACAGGTCATGTACAGGGAGGGGACTGAAGTGGGGATACTCCCAGCTTCCCTCCACAAAGCACACACAGTATGTGAATTCTACAAGCCACAGTCCATGATTAATGCGGACACGAAGATATTGGGGAAGATTCTGGCTGGCTGCCTACCTAGCGAAAGCGGCAGAGACTATTATACAGATGCATCAGGCTGGAATTGGGTCGGGGTGCCAGACCTCCACGAGTATCCAGAAGGCAGATTAACAAGGTGCACTGGCCAGTCTAGATGCTCATAAGGCGTGGAACAATGATTTAGGCCCAGACTTTGTGATTGGTGGACTTGTTATACACCGGTCAGGCAAGAGTGAAGGTAGGCCATAGATTATCAGGCAACTGGGAAGTGGAAAGAGGGGCAGGGGTGGCCCCTAGCTCCACTAATATTTGCACTGGTGATTGAATTGTGGGCACAAGTGATATGCTACATGTATAGGGCAATGGCATATTGGTGGGTAGCAGGCGTGAAATCATATCATTGTAAGCAGATAATATTTTACTGACCATTAGGAACCCAAGTACAGTAGGGAGCATTGTACGGGAGGTTGGGGCCACTTAGGTTTCAAGTTAAATGCTAACAATTCAGTTCTATACCCCATTAATAGAAAATATCCACAAGGGGAGGAACCGCCAATATACAGCTCCAATCGATCCAGGTTAAGTACTTGGGCATATATCTGAGCTCCAAAATCACAGCAGTCTAGGAATGGAAGGTGGGCACACTCTTGACTACTCTGGAGCATAGTATGTAGAGATGATTGAAGTTTTTCAATGTCCTTAATTGGGTGTATAGCTCTGAGGAAAATGATTGTGCTACCTAAGGTCCTATAATCCTGCAAAATATGTCGATGGACATACCAGATGACTGCTTCCATAGACTGGATGGCCTGCTCAAACTGTTATATTGGGGGTTGAAGGATAAGCCTTGATGATCTCAAGCTTCCATGGGATGGTGAAGGCATGGAGGCACTGGGTTTTAGGGTGTACTATCAAGTAGCCCAGCTCCAGTATGTAGTCCCCTTATTTAAGGAGTACACAGATCTGGTAGTTCAAATAATGAAGCAATTGTCACAGCCAATGAGGCTATTGGCATACTCCCTAACTTCCCACAAGAAAAGGACTAAACTGCCAATGCAAATTTGAATGACCCGAGACACATGGGACAAAGTTTTCAGGGAGGAAGGGGGGTGCACGTGCACACACGCAACCCCCCCCCCCTTACAGCAACTGGTCCCTTGCCATACAGGTCCCTGCCCTACAGCACAGACTTTCTTGAGACATATGGATTGTAACGATATCCCCCAATTTTTTTATTTATTTTTTATATATTTTTATTAACATTTTGTTTTTACACAGTTTCATATTTGTTCATTTTACATGCATTTTTTGCTTATATTATTATATTCTTCTTTTTTCCCCATTGTTTGCACTTTTTATTATCATTGATCTTAATGTTTTTTATTCAATAAATTGTGCACATTTACTTGTTAAAGCATATTTCCTTTCTACAATTCGCTGCTCTGTGTAATCAACAATCAATCAAACAACAAACTTGGACCCCTTCTTCCTTATAACTTGGGAGAATAGAAGAAAGAGGTGAGGGGGAAGGGGAACACCGGGTATGCGATGTTCAGGTTTCTGTTAACAATCGTATTGAGTTAATAGGAGGTAGGGAAAGGAAGAAGGGGAGAAAAAAGAAACCAAAGGACTCCAAACGGTCAACTTTACGGCTTTGTGAAAATGGCTTTTGTGGTTGCTAGCTTGAAGGTGCTATTGAGTGCCCATTTTTGGGTGAGGGAAGATGGCTATCCAGGGCGCACCGGCGCACAGTGGGGGTGGCGGGTCGCTCACGTTGCTTACCGTTCTTGTCAGCGGAAAAGGGGTCAGAGGTCCAACTGTCCTCCCACCTTTACTCTTGGTGCGATCTATGTGTGGTTTGGGTCTGTTTTGGGTGCCTGTCTACGTGCTTCCACCCTTTGGGTTCCATCCTCGGTGTAGATTACGTTGCACTGGTTCTTCCCGCTGGGCCTGCCAGCCTCTTATTTATACTTTCCCAGCTCGTCACTAAATTCTCCCATTCCGGAGCTATAGGGACCTGGCGAATATTTCTGGCTTCTTCTGCTTTTAGGACCTGCAGTTCAGCTCTAGACCATGTTAATATATCCCTTTTCCAGTCAGACAGTGGAGGGTGATCTGTGGCCTTCCAGCCCCTTGCAATTAGTCTCTTATAAAGGGCCAGAGAGAGGTCCAGAAAGTGCCCCTTCACTTTTCCGCAGAGCGCAGCTGGTCTGAGGCCCAGTAGGCACAGCTCAGGGGTGGGACTCAACTCAAACAACTCGGACAGGGTGGGTATTATTCCCCTCCAGCCCGTCTGGATCGCTGGGCAAGTCCAGACCATGTGGTCAAAATCTGCCCCTCCTCCTCCGCATCTCGGGCAATTCCCCAAAGCCCCTCCATATATACGGAACAGTCTGTGAGGCGCGAGGTACGTTCTGTGCAGATAATTATACTGTATGTATCTCAGCCGTGTATTACGTGATATTTTCCGAGGGTAGGCCAGTGTTCTCCTCCATTCTGAGTCAGTTAGATCCCGCCCAATTGTGCCCTCCCACCGTCCTCTCAGCTGCCTCAATTTGGGCTCGATATATCTTAGCGATCAGGCGTGACTCCTCCCCTAACGTCAGCAGCAAGTGCAAGACCTCGTGTATGGTAGGCTCCGCGTTCACCGTACCCCAGTGGGTCTTAAGAATATGTACTAGCCTCCCATAAAGCAGGAACTGCCCCCTGGGTACCCCCTCTCCCGTTAATTCAGCAAATCCCCTCAGCACTCCCTCTTTGAAGAGTCCTCCCACTACTACTACTCCAGTTGACAACCAGGGGCCTAGTCCGGTGTTTCCCGGCCCTCCCCCCCTGGGTTCTATGGCAAGCACCGCCAGTGGCAAAGCTGGGGAATATGGGGGACCCACTCCCACCCTCTTCATACATCTTTTCCAGCATGCTAGCACTACTTTTATCATTATATTGTTCCCAGGGAGGGTTATCTTCCTGTTTGTCATGCATGTCACAATCCACGCCGTGTCTATTGCTCCTTGGGCTGTATATAAATCCAGTTGGCCCTGGCCCGCAAGCCAGCCGGGTATCCACTGTAATTGGGATGCCAAATAATATGCCTCAAAGTCGGGGGCTCCTAGGCCACACGCGTTGGGTGGTCTGCAGATAGTTGTAAGTGTAGTTCGCCTGCGCCCATTGTCCCATATTAGTTCTCTGAGTAATGCGTTCAGATCGCGGAACCATGATCGGGGTATCAACAGCGGCAGGTTGGCAAAGCAGTAAAGAAGTCGGGGGAGCATGATCATCTTGGAGAGCGCCACCCTGGCCATCACCGACAGCTTCAGAGAGCGCCAAAATTCTACCGAGGATCTCAGGGATCGGAGCGCCTTACCAAGGTTGCCCTCTCTTAAGTCTCCTACGTCATGATAGATCTGGATCCCCAAGTATCTAAAATGTCCGTGGGGCCCATTTCAGGTCTGTTGGGCATGTTGCAGGACAACTATATCCAGGCACCAGAGGGAACACATATGTTTTATTACGATTAAGTCGTAATCCTGACACTACTCCAAACTCCTCCAGGGCGTTCAGGGCCCAGGGGAGGCCACTCGCCCCATCACCAAGATAGATCAGGATGTCATCTGCATATAGCGATATAATGTGTTCAGTTGGTCCCCACTGAATCCCCCTGCCCGCTCCCTCTCCTCGCACCCAGGCCGCCAAGGGCTCCATTGCCAGAGCGAACAGCAATGGGGATAGGGGGCATCCCTGTCTGGTTCCTCTGTGTACTGGGTAGGCATCAGAGATTGTCCTACCTGTCTTGACCCTTGCCAGCGGGGACGAGTATAACAGGTCCACCCATTCGACCCAGCCCTCACCCAGACCCAACTTTAGCATTGTCGCCCTCAGGTAGTCCCACCTAATTGAGTCGAAGGCCTTTTCAAAGTCCACTGCTAGCATGGCCCCAGTTGGCGGCTTCGATTCACTGGGCATATGTATGATAGAGAAAATACGCCTACGGTTTAGAGAGGTGCTGCGACCTGGTATGAAACCGTTCTGGTCAGGATGTATCAGGGTGGGCATAAGAGGCAACAGTCGGTTGGCCAGGATTTTACTGAGGATCTTAAAGTCGCTGTTTAGCATTGATGGTGGGCGATAGTCTGTCACTGATGCCTCCCTGCTGTTTGTTTTAGGGAGTGGCACTACCAATGCCTCGCGCAATGTACGTGGGAGTTCTCCGTTCTTTGCCGATTCTGTATACATTTCTATCAGACTGGGAACCAGTAAGGTTTTATACTTTTTATAAAAGTCCATAGGAAGACCATCTGTACCAGGGGTCTTCCCAGGGGCCAACTGTGCTATTGCCTCAACCGTCTCATCCGCTGTCACTGGGCCCCCCCAAGCCGGCCCTGCCCTCTGGGCTTAATACCGGTAAAGATATCCGAGTTAGGAAATTGTCGAGGGTCCCCCTCTCCATGTCTGTGGGCTTACTATATAGGTGTGTATAGTAGTCTCTAAATGCGTCGTTAATGGATTCTGGGCTAAGTCTACGTGTTCCCCTCCTGTCTAGTACACTTGCAATAGGGTCACTATCTCTGTTCGGGCGCACCAGCCATGCCAATAGTCTACCAGATCTACCCTCCTCTGACTGTATGGATGCCAAGTATCTTTGCATACTATGGCATCTAAGTCGCTCTTCAGCCTGGGAGTGCTCTCTACGTGCACGATCGTACTCTTTGTCCGCTTGCCCAACAGAGCCCTGTCTTAGCTCCCCCTCATGTATGACCCTCTCCAATGCGCTTAATTCTCTCTCTAGTATACGTTTTATCCCCACTGACTGTCCAAGACAATGACCCCGCGTCCCCACTTTGAGTGTCTCCCACTCTGTGCCTCTGGCGGAAGTAGATCCCTGGTTAATTTCTATATGTTCTGTTAGGTAGCATCTTAATTCCTCCCTGTATGCCTGATCTTCAAGTGCTGTCGGGAGCATTCTCCATGACGGTATGGGAGGTCTGTCCTGGGATACTCTCAGTGTCAGTAATAGAGGGTTGTGATCTGATAATGTGCGGGCAAGGTATTCAGCATGGGTCACTCTACGTGCCAGTCCCGCAGTGCAAACTATCCTATCAATTCTGGTGTGTACCTGATGAAGACCCGAATAAAACGAATAGTCCCTGGTCTCTGGGTGTTGTAACCGCCAAGCATCTACCAGCCCCCAGGCGTCTAGCCATCCAACTAATTTTTTTGCTGTTTTGGTTGATGTTGCTCCCTGTAGTGGGGGGTGGATCTATCTAAATCAATGTCGAGCACTGTGTTGAAGTCTCCTCCTATTAGTACTTCCCCCGTGTGTTGGCGAGTAAGGTGCCTAGACAGGTTCGTCATAAATGCTGTTTGGTCCTGGTTGGGAGCATATATACAACTCAGGGTCAACTGGAGCCCCTGTAACCTCCCTTCCAATATGACAAACCTTCTGTCACTGTCTATGTTGGAGGAATCAATCGTGAAGGGGACTCCCGCCCTAATCCAAATCAGGGCTCCCCTTGCATAAGTTGAATATTCTGTGGCAAACACCTGTCCCCTCCATCTCCGCCTTAGTTTCTCTCCCTCTCCGGGTGCGAGATGAGTTTCCTGTAGCATAGCTATCTGCACCCCTCTCCTTTTTAGAAAGGAAAGGATTCTATGTCTCTTAGCAGGAGTACCCAACCCCCTGACATTCCAAGTTATGATTTTGTAGTCCGCCATCCTATTCTCAAGGCCTGTTGTATGAAGGGTCGGCACGCCCAAGGCCCCGATCGATTCCCCCACAGGTATGTACCCTCCTCGCACTCAAACCATTTCGCATGTGTAGCCGATTTAACTAGTAACTGCAAACCCCAACTCCCCATCCCCAGGGCACCTCCGGAACTGTAGGCTGCCCAATAAATTCTGCAACACTGCAAATTATTCAAACACATCAATGCAATACTCGCCAGTCAGGAGCGACAGGCAAGAGTCAGATCCGGGGGAGCGGCCAGGTCCGGAGGGGCCCTTTCGCTTCTGATCATGTCTCGCCTTTCAGCGCCGGCGCAGATGCGGTCTATGCAAGTTCGTCAGCAGTCTGCGGGGTTACTTTTGGAGCATAAGTCGAGTCCCCAGAGCCATCAGGCGAGGACACCACTGTATCGTCTGATTCTTCTTCCGAGATCTCCCGGGGCGACGACTCGCCACCCACCTTTGCCGCCGCCTCCAAGGCCTCTCTCTTGCCAGATTCCCTCTGTGTCCGCGTTGGTGTTAGTCTCTGGCGGTCTCAGAGTCTTTTCCCCTTCGGGGCCCGCCGGGACCCGTCCGCCCCGCGATTCTCCGACACTGGTCGGGTCGGCTGTGTCCCAGTTCTTTCCAGCCATTCCCAAGTCTCCTCTGGGGTTTGGAAGAACGTGGTTTTCCCGTCCGCAATCACCCGTAGTCTTGCTGGATAGAGCAGCGAGTACTGTATCCCCTCTTCTCGCAAGGTTCTTTTAACGGCTAAGAAGGAGGCACGCTTGTTTTGGACCTCCAAGGTGAAGTCAGGGAACAATGTTGCTTCGCCGTTGGCTACTTTAAACGGGCCCGTTTCCCTGGCTTTCTGCAAGAGGATGTCTCTGTCCCTGTAGTGCAGGAGTCTAGCTATTACTGCTCGTGGTGGCCTGCCAGGAGCTAGTGGTCTAGCTGGTACGCGGTGTGCTCGCTCCAGTGAATAGAAGGGGGTCAGACATCCTGGTGCGACAACTGTGCTTAGCCATTTCTCCAGAAACTCCACCATATTCGGCCCCTCCGTCCCTTCAGGAAGGCCCACCACGCGAATGTTGTTCCTCCTATTTCTGCCTTCTGCGTTTTCAGCTCGCTGTTCAAGCTTCGCCACCCTGCCAGCCAAGGAGGACACCGCCGCTGATACCTCTTCTTGTTTTGGGACTACTTCTGCTAGCGTTGCCTCCGTTTCTTTTACTTTGTCAGCTAATTTATGATGATCAGCTCTCAGGAGGCCCACCTCTATCGCCACCTGACTGATGTCACGCTGTAGTGTGGATTTGGTGTCCTCAATGGCACCCAGTATTTTGTCTAGAGTGTCTTGCACTTTGCTTTGCGACTGGCTTTGCGTGGTCAGTTCATTGTCCCCCAGTGGTGGATGCTCTGGAGGGTCCATGTTTTTGCTCTTGTGTCTGCCCTTGGGGGGCATTGGCCAGGCAGGTAGGGGCGACTCAATGAGGCTAGCGCCCAGTGCGCTCAGGCCCAGATCCACCGGTGGCCCCCCGTGGGCCGAACGATCGTGAGTGCGCTATGTTCAGTCCCCCAGTCGCGTCACATCTTCTCCTTAGGTAAGTAACCAGTTTTGGGCTAAACCAGGGTTGGTGTGCTTTCGTAGGCTTGTGTTGTTATGCTTATAAGTGATTGCTGCAGCAAGGCCTGATTGGTCCCGTCACCCAAAGAAGGCTCCGCACCATGGAACAAGGGCACCCGGCCCCCAACTCTGGTAGTTGACGGTGGACGGCGCAGGGCGATTCCACGCCGCCTCGCCCCACAAAGGACAAACAGTATTCATCTTGGGCCATCCCGGACTCGGAAAGTTCCGTCGTCGGCATCCGGAGGCTCCCGGGCAGCAGACATCAGAGCTCCGGTCGTGCGTTCCCCAGGGGGGGGGCTCACCTAAAGTGGACTCTTCACCGGGCAGCCCCAGAGGGCCCCCCACCCCCACGTCTCTCCGCTGTGTGCAGCCCCTCAGCCAGGGGGCATCAGACTCCGCCTCCCGAGCAGGAGGCCGACTCGCCACCGGCAGGCGCCCCCACCTGTCGTTCCGGTCCGCACCACTCCTTCGGGGTGGGCCCGTATCCAGGGCCAGCGCCGGGCGCAGCGCACCGCCCAGACCCGGGGCCGCGGCCGCAACTCTGCAGCGACCCACGCAGGCCCAGGCCCGCACCAGGGCGCACGAGCCTGCCGGAGGCCGCCCCCGGGGCCGCAGCCGCCCTCAAGCCGCCCCGGTCACGCCGGCCCCTCACCCGCGGCGCTTCAACACGGGGATCACTCCGGCACCGCGCGCCTCGGCCCCGTCCGCCGGCCGGGCCGCGGCCTCTCCGCAGCCCCGGGCAGCCTCGGTCACTCGGGGGCCCGCTCCAGGGGGGGGGGGGGCGAGACCGCACCTCCGCGGTCCCCCCGTCCACGGCAGTCGTCCCGCTCCACTCCGGTCACAGGACCGCCCGCATCAGCGCGTCCAGGCACCGATTCAAAGTCGGCCCCTCCGGAGCCGATCAGTTAAGCGTGCGCCATGCTCGGTTCCGTGGCCACGCCCCCAACGATATCCCCCAATGTGTGGGAAATGTATGTGAGAATGGCAAATTGATTGGGTATGCAGTCTTCTGTGCTAAATGGGGTGAGCTAGCAGCTGCTTTCTTGCATATGCTAGGTTGGCAGCGGCAATCTGAAAAGCCTGGCCAGGGTTTCCACAGGAGTCAAACATCTACAGATCAGATGCTACCTGGAATGTATGGGAGCAGCAAATTAAATCATACGGTTTTATGTGCTACTGGTCCAACATACTGATAGACGTATAACTACACTAAAATCTCACTGGGAAAGCGATACTGGGGAGTACTTGGGTAATAAGAGTGGAGGAGTATCCTCAGGAACTGCAGGAAGGTCACCTGCAATGCTTGGTGGAAATTAATTCACTATAAATGCATACATAGGAACTATGAAGTGCTGCAGTTGCTACACAGAATAGATCCTTCCAAACTGGTTAAGTCCCACAAATGTAGGATTGCAGTGGGTACATATTTACACAAGTGATGATCTTGCTGGGGCGTGTGGAACTTTTAGCGAGAGAGGTGATCACCACACTGAGTGAGTGCACTGACTGGGATTCCATTTCAGCTGATACAGTTATGCCTATTGAGCCATCTACCACACTCAAGTAATGATCAAAGTGATGGAATTAGGATTGGTGATGGCCCAAAAAAAATAATTAATTATTACTGCATTGAAATGGATAGTTAGTCAACTGCTGACTAAAAGGCAGTGGACCAGAGAATTTATCCGATGGGTACATGCTGAATGTGGAGGTAGGCAGGGGGGAAAATCATGGAATGGAACATGATAGAAACTGAATTGCAACAAGAAGCAGAAGACCAAAGCGAAACCTTGCAAAATGATGTTGGGCAGCTGGAGTGAGAGATAGGTGGGGATTCTGATGTTTATTGAGCAGATGTGATGTTATTGGTGGTAATGTACAGCAGTGTTACGCCCAACAAGTGTCTTTATTTTATGTGCATAAATATTGATGCAAGTTCTTTCATGAACAAGGAGGTGGGGAATTGGGGGCGGGGGAGACTTAAGGGATTGTTACCCCTGTTCAAATAAAAAAATAAAAATAAAAATAAAAAAAATAAAAAATTATACCATTACATATACATAAGCCTCGGATTTTTGGTCAGAGAATGACATGATCAGTTTAAGGAAACATGCACTTGTACATTATAAAATTGGTTATCTGCATTAATCAGTTAATGTTCACGTTTTCTATGCATAATATGCTTGATAAGTGTAGGCATTTACAAGGGATATGGGAAGAAGAGCTACATGTATTGTTACCTCAAATACCTGAACCTCAAAGTGAAACAGAGGGGGAAAAATAGTTATAGAATGTTCTCAACACAAGAGTGGCAACTGGCCATTCAACAGGCTCGTAATGCCATAATGAGTAGGTAAAGCAGCAAACCATCAGCTATCTTCAAGTTACCTACAACTGGATCATCAGCAACGTAAATGTTTTCAGTAAACACTGCAACACCACCATACAAATATAACAAAGCATAGTCAGCATAGTTACTACTCACAGGGAGGGGAGTAGCAAACTGAACACAGACACAAAATGCCTCTTGACCCTTGATCATATGGCAACATGGGTGACTACAAAGGTAATGAGGATTGCTTTGGGCAGGAGTGATGCTGACCAGTTACAACAAGCTATTATTATTTCAAACGTGTATGCATCAGGTGTCCGGATGATCACAGCCACACAAATAGTCTCTGTAAGGGAGAGCGAAGCAGAAAAGGTCATGATGATCAGATATCTCAGCACATGGATGCCCAAACCCTCAATGTTCTAGGTTATATGTTACATCTATGAGTGAAATAGTAATGGAGGCCTGTGGGATCGATTTGTGGGTGGTGTAACCATTTTCTTAGAATGCAAGTACACTGCTGACATCCCTGAAGTTAGAGGAAGGAGACCTAAACACTGAAGTTGAGTCAGAGAAGCCAACGATCCTTTAGAAACTAAATTAGGCTATTTGCTGAGAAATGCTACAGATTCATCTTCCTGTAGCACTGCTATCTGGTAATTGATGAGGGAGAAGGGTAGGACTAGTGCTTCTGTTCAGCATTAAAAGGGATCACTTACATGAGACCTGCCTATCCTCTCTCCTGATTACTGTTCTGTGCACAGGATAACAGCCAGGTACAGAAAGCAATGCAAACAGTGGAGCCACATCTCCTGTACTCTTTCACTAAATAAAATAAAAATACTGTAATGGGACCCCCCCCCGCTTGTTGTTCCAGTTCTCTACGACGAAGGAAGGGAGTGCTCTGCAGAGTATTTAGGGGGACTACTGTGCAAACAGAGCTGGTGTCTGCCAGACAGCAGGCTTCAGCGGGGAGGGGACATCATGACTCTTGTCTTTTTGGCTGTCAGAACAATAAAAAAAAAAAAAAAGAAGGGGAACATCTTGACCAGTGTCTCGATTACCAGAAAGGCGGCGCGGCTTGACTTATACCAATGTGGCCAGAAGATCACAGCTGAATTACACGGTTTTGCCAAACTGAAAAGCAAGACACCTTTACTCAGAAATGTAGAGCCTCTGGGTGGCCCTACTGCCTGTGAAGTTGGCCTTTGCATGGGTACGTCAAGACCAACAGTGCAGGGCTGCCAAAAACAAAACACAGGCCCACCCTTCCAGAGGATAGTTTGACAACTGCAAAGCCCACCAGTCCTGTCAGTGAGGCCGCCACCTGGCAGCAGTAATCTCACCAAAGAGGCAAATGAGACTGCTGCATGGGCGCCTCAAGCCCGGAAGAAGCTTCACCTGAGTTGCTAGTTTGCATGCCCTCCCAGGATAAGGGGAAAGGAAGCTCCTGCCTCATAGACAAAGCTGGGCAGCCAGTACCATGCTGGAGGCGCTACAAATTAAGCAGCCAAAGCTCCCCCTGTGAGAACGAACCTAGAACAGACTGAGCACACTTTCAGTTTGGGGGTCAGGGCATAACTGCCCTCGACACTTATCATACCATAACTTTGTCCCGGAATGGTGGGGGGATGCCCCCTGGATCAGAAGGGAGGCTGAGCGGGGGAAGGCAGCAGAAAAGCCCAGCACATTAAATTGCATCATGCTAATACGGAGCATGTAGTATTTAGTTCTAGTATGCAATAAAGCTTCTTCTTAAAACTTAAACCACTGGGTTGGACAATCACTTACTGCACACAGCTGTGTAGCTGTTGAGCCCCAAGCTAGAGCAGTCCATCGCTACCTCCCAGCAAAGCCTGTGACAGATCACCAATGAGGTCACAGAGTCCAGTGCAGAGTAGTTGTCCTTGGACCAGTTTGCAAAGCCACAGTAGGAACACTAAGGACCCTGGCAGCCTGTCCTTAGATCAGCGCAGGGATCTGTGTTTGTATAAAGGGTGGAGGGCTTCCAAAAACAAGGACGGGTAGGTCCTTGTGGGATACATTAGAGACTGGATCGAGAATCTGTAGGTATGGGATGAAATTGTAATTGACTCTGCAGAGAGTACCATGGAAGGAATCCAGGGAGGGAGTGCTGTGGTGTAAGGCTCTAACAGCTCCTTAAAGCAAGTTTTTTTTCTAGTCACACCCCTTGTGTATTACCAAATTAGCTTTCCAATGCCTCCCCCAACATCCCCCAGGGAAACCACCACCACCAGTTTCTAGGGTACCACTGTCACAGGTTTCATGAGTTATTCCCTTGGGTAGCGTAGGCCACCTTAAACCCTGACTTTCCAACTGGCTCTCCAGGCGGCAAAAAATAAACCTGTTAACAGCAACACCTGGTATATCAATGGTATTTACATCACTCCGAAATAGATCAAGAAATTTATAAACAGCTCGTTGGTATCGCCTCTTCTATTATACCAAAAATACGTACAAGTACTTCCTTGTATCATGATGGAGGGAATATCCCTAACATAGCAATATCTACATAAAAACCAATATGACGCTGCAGCAAAAATCTTAAACACAAAAGACAAAGGTACAAATTTAGAGAGAGACGAGAGCAAAACGCAGGTGCAGAGCTCAGTCTGTCACAGTGATCCACTGACAAGCAGAACTCCCCCAATCAAAAAGCCACACCCACATAGCTTTCCCGCCTTTAGGTTCTTCTGAAGGTATCAGCTCTCATCTCTGGGATCTATGACTATTGGTGACTGTCCCAAAAAGGAGATACACTGTTAGTCCAACACTCTGCAATAGAGCTTACTTTGAAGAGTGTTGTCCTAAGTCATTGTTTGTGGGACTGCTAACCCTCACCTTCTCTCTTTCAAGACTATTTCCTGTTAGTTAGCTCTGGTAAGGAAACTGGATAGTAGAAAAGGAGGAAATCAAGTAACAACTGGCAATACAGTAGCCTTAGCCACACCCTTCAACTGCAGTAGAGCCCTCCCTGGATCAGTGCACCCATCCTATTGCAGTGCAGTGCCCCTCTTGCTCACAAACGTTTACAATTTCCTGCCCACAGCATGCGGATATTCTCATCACTTCAATAAAACTCATCAGTAAGATGGAGAATCTATGTATATACAAACCACCAATATGCTGCTGTTGCATGATGGACATGACATAATGCAACTCAGCTACTACTACTATACAAAAAAGTATCTAACCCGGAATGCAACGTAAACGTAAACTCTGGAAATACAAAACTTATTCACTCTCAACTCTAGCGCAGTACCTTCTACAACACGAGTTTCCACATGCACTGAAATATAAAATGTACCTACCATGAATCGCTAGCAGAGATAGCCTTGTGCACCTCCAAGATAACAGAACCAATGGATCTTCAGTCCGGTTGTCATTGAGATCAGGAAATCCTGACACGTCTAGCATGTCATTCATCAATATAAAATGAGTGAGGGTCTTGTACTGCCTGGAAATAAGGTCAACAACAGCCCCAGACACACAAGTGATGTTGGTATCAAAATGAATTCGCTCCAGTGGAATGCTAGGCTTAAGAATTCTCAGCATGTCTTCGCTTTTGATGTCAAATGCCATCATGTAGACCCGAAGATTAGTGCTGTTTCTTGTTAGAGCCTTCCAGTCCTCATCTTCTGGCATCCTGACCAAGGTCTTATTCTGAAGGGAAATATAGTGAACCAACAGAGACAAGCGATGCAAAGGCACATGGTTGCTATTGGCCAGGACCCGTGCCATTTCAGCAGTGAAATCACAGAAATCCAAGGCAAGAGAGCGCAAGTTCACAAAGCGCTCCAATTCTACTGCAGTGATTAGGGTGGTGTCACCAGGGATGTGATTGTCCAGTAAACTTAAGTGCTCTATGGTACTGGCAACGGGATTTGACAGAGATGCCACTGACGTGGGTGTCACGATTTCCAGCATGAACCCACAAGAGAGCCATTTCAATTGCCTGCTGTTACCCAGTATTTCTTCAAACAATTGCTGTATTCTGCAAGCATAAAACAACTGAATTAGATACCCTGGTGGAAAATAACATTTTAAATAGACAAGTGCTATACATCTAAACAGATGAACCTTTGAGGCAGTGTCCTACTCACAGTAGTAACTTTTACATTGTCAATCATTCAAAGAGGATCTGCTGGCAACAAAGGTGGCAGGACAATATGACATTTCCATTACTAGAAATTCAATGGTTACAAATACATATGAGAATACACACTGAATTAAACAACCTACTTTCAGACCAAACACCATGCACTCATTTAAAAAGGAAGTTTCTCAGACACAGCTACTCATCGTCCAAGTCCCAAATGTCTAAAAAGAGGCTCTCCTGTATACAATTGGTGCAATCACGCTAGTATATTGTCTCCATTAGACACAAATTAACACACAACAATAACTTCATACGTATAAACAAAAATCTAGAAAGACGAAATACATAGGTTAAGGGTGTCACTTTGGGGGCGCGAGCTGAAGTACAGGCATTGATGAGGGAAGAAGCACGAGGGGGTCGCCCCAGGCCCTTAGCCTCACTGTAGTCAGAGGTGGTGGACGAGTGGAAGTGTCCCTCAGCTGCAGACAAATCAGTAAATGAGCGGGAAGGATCTGGGACAAACTGTCCCTGCGTGCTGGACATTAAAGGCCCCTGTGTTGCCAGTTAATACCCCCTCACCCCCCAAACACACACACACACACACACACACACAACTGAACCTGTAATTATTACTAAGCGAGCAGGGCTGGGAGGTCATCGCTCAGAGTATGAAGAATGATATTCCAGCTGCTATTAATTTCTAAAATTATCACTGCCAGATTACAGAAACAGCACCAGCCCAAAGCAGCATGTTTGATGCATAAGAATATGGTACACAATGATTGTGATGAGCTTACCACTGCATATTAAAAAAGAAATAAAACATACATTTGACTACATGACTGCCTGCCCTGCACTGCATAAAAGCAAGGTAATCAAGACACAACTTGTTTGCCCAAGCTGAGAGTTTTACAGATAGTTCGCAGACTGGAAAAGACGGATACATTAACAACTAAAGACATCACAGTAACTTTGGGTACGTGAAGACACTGCTACTATTTGTAGAGATTTAATATAATGCTTAGGGGGTGTAGAGGGATGGAAAGTTTGAGGGACTTGAGAGAGTTACTATGGGCGAGAATTTAGAAGCAGTTTTAGTACACAGCACAACATTTGGGGGACGAGAAAAAGAATATTCTTTCTGGTGCAACGACCTTTTTTTTTTTTTTTTTTTTTTTTTTTTTTTTAACAGTATGGTAAGTGCATTATCTTCATGTAAAACATTGCTTAAAAACAGTAATTCACTTTTTTCCCCAAATCAGAGATAAAATATCTCTAAAGAGAAATAAGCATTGCCTTTAAAAAAGGTGACTGCAAAAGAAACATGTACAGTTAAAAACCCACTAGAAAACCAACATGTCTAAAAGTACACTGAGCATTGCCACACCAATCTCTTTAATTTTCCCCTCTAAAGATAAAGAAAAAAACTAATACTTTTTCAAACGACTAAAGCCTTAAATAAAAAGCTACACCGATTCCCTCAGGCAGCCCTGGAGCTCCACCCAAGCCCCTATTCTCATTAAGTGGTATTTGGACCCTCAGCCAATTTTCATCTCCGTGGGAAGAGAATCACTGAAGACTCCTGGCTTTATAGTGTTTTTCAGTTTTATTCTCTGTCAGTAGAAGACCAGGGTTTCTGAGTGAAGTAAGGCCACAACAAGGTACAGTCTGAACTTAAACAGCATCTTCTGTTGCACAGCACTAAGGACTCTTAGATGGGATGTCCTGGGCGGTCCTTGCACTCACCACTGCCCACTTGCTATTGAGCAGTCAAAGCAGCAGCACAGATACCCCATCTCACCCCCGTCCTGCAAGCACTAGGCAGAGTCCACTTCGGTCATGACGGCTGGAAAGTTAATGATGCAGGAGATACATTACTGCTACCCTCTGTTGCTAGAATCAGGACATGGGATTGTTTACTTCACAGTCTTCTAACAGTGGCGGTTTTCACTAAGAACGTGCAGGGACCGCAGCATTCTCCTTCTTACAGTGTAAATTAACCTCCAGCACTCTAGGACAGAACAGTTTTTCAAACTCCTCAGGACCTCCTGGAGAGTGTGTGAAGGTCACCTGTTAACGCATCCTTCTAAACACCCAGAGCGCAATAATTCTGTATGGAATCACTATGGTGCTTTCAGGTGACAGAGGATTAGGTTGTGGTCACCAACATTAATCCCTTCATGCAGGTTACCTCCCAAAATAAACATTAACAATGAAAGGGCATTCTTTACTAAATCATGGATTGTGGGTGAACAAAAGTTACTATTAATTAACAACTTGAGTTAAGCTCAATTTAACAACCTTCGAAGGATGTTGAAAGATGGAAGGCTAATTTGGCCCTGCCAGAATTCAAAGTTGTAGCTTACACGTGATGGCATATTTTATCCAAATTTGAAGTCTGATTTGCCTACGATGCTGCAAGAAGCAGGTTTACATTTGTTTTTGAGTGATGGTCGAATTGACAGTGCTGAAGTCTCTCTCACTAACCTCTGACAAATTAACTTGCACAGCCTCTTTACTGGTGTAGGAAGCGGTCTCTCTGTATAGCGCACTAAAATGAAGTACACTGTGCAGAGAGTCCAGTGGATCCCCAAAGATTTGCAGAGGAAGAAATAGATAGGTCTAGTGCCCTTTTTGTGGTAGTTTGGGCAAGCAGCTAGGCTTATCAAGGAGTAATGGTAAGCATTTGTTGTACTCACAGATGCAATAAGCGAGACACACTGAAATAAATCCGAGATCATTTTAGAAAAATAACATATATGCTTTGAACCCAAGAACTTTGTTACAAGGTAAGCAGTTTTTAGCTTAAAAATACTTTGTTGTTTCAAAAATCGACAGTGCAATTTTCAGAGTCTTTAATGTTAATCTATAGAAGGAAAACGAAAATGCAGTTTCTCGGGTAAGTAAACAACTTACAAGCCCAGTCTTTAGGGATTCAGGCTAGCACTGGGCAAGGTTCAGGTTGGTACCAAGAGTGCACCCACAGAGACATGGGGGTGGCTGGGTGTCAAGGTCGAAGTCGGTGCCCAATGTTAGTCAACGGAGACTGGTGAGGACTGAAGACAGACTGCTCTCAGATAGGTACAGGCAGTGTCCAAAGTTAGTATCTGGGCATTGCGGCAAGCACTGAGGGCACCTCAAGGCAGCATTAAATTTACATCCTTAGCGGCACGGGGCGGCCAGGTGCAGTGTGCCAATACAGCGTTGGGGGCCCAATGCTATCTAACAGAGACAGGTAGTATCCACTGCAGCACTGCTTATAGGCGAGTAGAGCAGGGTCAGGGGTGGATATCTTGGGGTTGAAGCAAGGACAAGGGTATCCCTCAAGGCAGCACCAAACTTATACCCTCAGCGGCAATGCGGCAGCCAGGCGCATTGTTAATCAAAGCAAGAAATTGCTTTCAGAAATGGACGGCAGGCTCTGGCCAGAAGGCCGCGAGAGGTCAACCCACAGCTGCCCATGTAAGTCAAGATGCCAGGAGTCGCAGGGACACCAATGGTCTAGCTCCAAGCAGCTATGGGTGCAGGGATGTCTTTAGGTGTCAAACAGCTTACCGAGTAAGTTGCGGTCCGGAGGAGCCCTCAGATTTAGGCTGCAGACGTTGCTGTGGAGTCCGGCATGAGTCAGCTCAAAATGGACTACGGATCAGAAGCGCCGAGGGACCTTCACTGGGCCAGTGGGCCACTTGACTCGGGCCATGGGAGTCAGGTGCAGAAGTGGTTCCAGGCCACCATTTTGCAGATCTTCGGGCAGCCTTTTTTTCTTCGGAGAGGTTTATTTTGGACAGGTCCGCTGTCCACAGGAGTTCCTGTACTTTATTGCAGGCATGCAGTCCTCCCAAGGCTTTGGAGGACGCTGGACTGCAGGACAGTCGCCTTCTGGGCAGAGGATTTTTTAAGGCTGCAGACCAGATAGTAGGGTGGGGCCAAGTCAATTGGTGCCTTCAGTCTTCTCTGCTGGGTGACTTCTGTGGTGTCTGGCTCTTAGGTCGACAGGAATCTGATTCTGAACCCTAGAAGTGCCACCCACCTACTGAATTTAGGGACATTACATGGAGTGCCAGATGGTAACAAATGGGCTACGCACCTTTAGGGTGACTACACACTTTCTTTGGGAGGTGGGCATGGCCCTAATTCCTACAACACAAGATGAAGAAATGTCAAAGGTAGTGTCCACGTCAGGGATGGGACTGGCATGGCGTGGGCACTTCTCCGAATTTACCTAATTTCCCCACCAGTCCTGCTGTCACAAGTGGGGTTAGTAACTGGAGGTTGGCCTCTTCCACCATTTGGGGAGGACTGGGTCGCATTTCAAAGGAGACAAGGCCTTTGGAGCTTCCCGCCCTGGAATGTCCATCCTGCCTAGGAGAGGTCACACCTCTGCCAAGAGCAGGCCTTTGTTCTGAGCCCTCAAGAGCATTGGCTCTCACCTCAAGGAGCCAGAACTCTGTCTAAAGTGGCTGTACTGGTTCTGACCAGTCAGTGCCCACTCTAGGAGTTGGTAGGTTTCAAGGAGGCACCTCTAAGGTGCCCTCTAAGTGCATGCATTAATAAATCCATCACTGGATTCAGTGGGGGTTTATTAATGAGATGTTTGATACCAAGCATTCCTATTGTCAGCGAAGCCATCATGTAGCTGGGGAACTCGTAATGACCTGTGTCTAGCAAATGTACTCAAAATGGCTGCACTGTTCACTTACTATGTCTGAGAATCGACAGACACAGCAGGGGCATATCGGCTCATGCAGTTATGTCATTACATGTAATATAATATAATGCACCCTGCCTTTAGGGCTGGAAGGCCTGCCAGAGGGGTGACTTACATATATTGCATGAGGTGTTTAGGGGACAGGGCACACATGCTGTGTGCTATGTTGTGTTTCATTTTAGGTCTGCACTAAGACATGCAGCCTGCAAAGGCAGCACTGTGTACACTTAGTGAGAGGGTCCCAGAGGGTGGCACAATCTGTGCTGCAGCCCTGAGGGGCCTTCCTTTAGTACCCCATACCCTATGTACTAGGCAGGGTTCATCAAGAAAAGACAAACAGATGGGGAGAGAAGAGCTGCAAAAAAAAAAAAAAAAAAAAACACAACACAACAACAAAAAAGGAAGTATGATGCCTCCTATTTGGAGCAAGCGTCAACAAGCCTTGGTTGCGGCAAGAGTTGTAGTGCACAGTGACACTGTCCTGGAGGAAGATGCAAGGCTCGCAGTCTCCCAAGTTGGACAGAAGGTAGAGAGGACCCAGAGGAGCCCTCCACACCACTATCTGTGTTGGAGATTCTTCCTGGAGCCAGATGGCAGAAGATCCCAGCAGCTGGACGTCATTGCCGTAGGTACCTGCCAATGCAGGTGAGTGGCTCCTTCACTCCAAGGGAGATTCCTTCTTTGATGCAGCTGAAGACTTGATGACCCCAGGGATGCACAGCTATGGAAATGTTGCAATTACTGGAAGGAGCCGGAGAAACAATGTTGCGAGGTAGTCTTGGGAGTTGAAGGCTTGTTTGGTTCATATAAAGTTCAGCAGTGATTCCGGTGGCCAGGAGCAGAGGAGGTTGTTGCAGTGGAGTCCTGGTGGAGTCTTGTAAGCTGAATCTGGCGACCCACCCGCAAGGGAGTCTCTAAATAGCCCTAACAGGGGGTTTGGTCACTCTCGAGGGTGACCACCTATCAGTGGGGGTTACTGACGTCAGCCACTTGTCCTGACCAACCAGATGCTCCCAGGGGCCTCTGCACATCTTGGTTTCAAGATGTCAGCATCAAGTGGCCACCTGGAGGAGCTCTGGGAACCACTCCTGGGATAGTGATGGACAAGGGAGTGGTCACTCTCCTTTAATTTGTGTGCTTTTGCACCAGAGCAGGGACCGGAGGTCACTGGACTGGTCCAAACCGGATTATGCAAGGACACCAAATGTGCCCTTCAAAGCAAGGGAGAGGTGTTGCATCCCCTTTCCCACAGGAAATCCTTTGTTCTGCCTTCCCGTACTTGAGCCGTTCAAGCAGCAGGAGGGCAGAATTCTGTCTGAGGGGCTGCAGCAGGGTGTCTGCCCACAAACCCTGAAGGGCTGGTAGGAGCAATACTGAGGGTCCTCTAAGGAGGCACTGGATACACATTTGGAAAGAATGAGCTCAAGGATAGAAGGGGAGGTGAAAAAGATTTTAGACAGCTCTGTAAAAAGCGCTGGAATTGTGCGACAACTGGACAGCCCTGCACAGAGCTGAAAGGGCGCACTCATGATACTCCTGGGCATAAAACATGCACTGAGACTATTATTTTTTCACTACAAGTAATTCGCTCTCTAGGTTCAGCAAGGCAAAATATTTAGCACAGGGAAATCACAGACCACACATCCTTACAAATGACACTGTCCACTAATAAAAGGAAGCCACATGGGATGTGGAAGATGGAAATATGGCATCTATCTAGCCAGCAGGAGGTCAATGTTTAGGTAATGCCTCCAAACATTATTCTGAGAAAAATAAAGCCTCAGTGCAAAGCCCTGTTGTATTATGGGAGGAATACAAGGCCACCATCAGGGGCAGCACTAGAACAGGAGAAATTGGAGACAGGAGGGAAAGACGTGGTAGGCTGGATACATTAAAAAAAAAAAAAAAACACAGTCTCAGCTCGAGCGAGAAGATGCAGAAGCCTCCACCCCTTATAGGTAGACAGTAATGGACCTTAAAAGGGCTACATACCAAGCAGTAGTTGACCACGAAGCCAAGACACCCTACCTGGCAAAGCAGAAAAGGATATATGAAGGAGGGAACAAGGCTGGTAAACTGCTGGTGTGGATCGAGAGAAGAGAAAAGGACAGTATGTCTGCAAGAAAAGTAGTGGTAGACTTTGGGGGCATGGGGAGAAGTAGCAGGGAGATAGCAGAGGAATTTGCCAGAAACCTGGAGCTCTTTTATACTAGAATGCATCTGCGAGCCCCTGAGCAGGAGGTACTAGGCTTTATAGATGACTGCCCCATTAGGCACCTATGTAGACACCTCTCCCGGGAACCAGAGGCAGACATCACTGCAGAGGAGGTATCCACAGCCATGGGTCAAATGCAATTGGGCAAGGTACAGGGACCAAACGGATTGCAGACTGAATTGTTACAAAAACTCAATAGGTGGACGGTGGTCCCTCTGCATGAAACCTTCGTGAGGGTATTCCAGGAGGGTGAGCTGCCTGAGGATATGCGTTCGGAGACTGTGGTGCTCATCCCAAAGGTGAGGAAGTCCCTAAATAGGTGTGAATCATTTAGGCCCATATTGCTGCTGAAAGCAGCTATTAAGATCCTGCCCAAACTCCTATCAAACAGACTGAGAACGGAGATATGGGTTCTGGTGCACCCAGACTAGAATGGGTTTATACTGGGCAATTCAACAAAGCTGAATCTGAGACAGCTGCACAACAACCTTGCTAGGATGGAGGATTCACCGGATGGACGTGCAATAGCCTTAATCTCATCCATTGAGGCCTTTGACTCTGTGGAGTGGACGCCCCTATTCAGGGTACTGGCCAATGGGGCTTCGACTCCAAATATATCAGTTGGGCCCAGCTGCTATACAACAGGCCAAAGGCAAGTGCGCAGTGGTCACACATCTCGGAAATTCAGATTACAAACAGCACGTACCATGGGAGTCTACTCTCGCAGATGTTGTTTGTGCTTGCAATAAAGGTCCTGACAGAATGGGTCCGAATAGTTGAACAGGTTTGGGACTGGCCTAGGAGCGATGGACACGATGAATGTGTATCTCCATATGCCAACAACATCTTATTGTATTTGACAAATGTGGGCCAGACACTAGAAAGGCTGCAAGACATTTTCTGTGTCTTTGGGGACCATTATGATTTGCCTTAAACTGGGGTAAGTCATTAGTTTTCTTGATGGGGAGCTGGTACCAGGGAGAAGTGCTTGCTCTGCCACTACAGTATGAGAGAGAACAGTTCAAATATCTGGAGCACCAAGAATCCGGGCTCACATACCAAAGAACCTAGGGCCCCTGATGAAAAGATTGGAGGATGACGTGAAGCAATGGCAGGCACTGCCACGCTCATTACTAAAGGCGGCGGCGATGTTTAAAATGTTGTCCCTCCCCAGGTTACGGGTATGTCCTCCAGAACAAACCATGCAAGATACTGGACAGTTTTTTTTTCAACAGAGTAGATGCACTTGTGAGAACCATCCTCTGGTTGGGGGTGAGCGCAGCCCAGTATTTCATTGAGGGTCGTGCAGGGATCTAAATATGAAGGAGACATACCCTACTCAATGCTCAGAAATACTATGAAACAGCACAGGTGAGCACAGTCAATGACTGGACATCATGGATTTGGGGGACCCGGTGTTCTGGCAGGACAGGCTAGGAATGGGGGAAAAGTAACTCCTTCATGCTCTGTACGGGGGCTTATTGCTGCCCAAGGCCAGCAACAGGGACGTTGGTAGGAATAAGGAAAAGACTGACGAGAGACAAGGATTGGGGCCGCAGACTGAGCCCAAAGAACCACCTGTGGGAGGGAGCTAGATTGCACCCAGTGGGGGCTCTGAATGGCTTTCAGGGATTGGACAATACCGGCCTGATCATCATGATCGACATATGGGACGCAAATGGGGCTGTCCCCTTGGACTTCTTAAGAAAGAAATATCAGATGCCAGCGACACAATGGCTTAAGATGCGCCCACAGAGAATGAATATCGCCAGAAGAGGAGACTCAGGAGGACTCCCCCACTAGAAGGAAGGCTACTGGAGGGACAGGTAGATAGGAAAACGATTTCACTTGCACACTGTACGGTGATGAAAAACAACCCCCTCTATTAAAATTACAAGACAACTGGGAACAAGACTTGGGAGAAATAGATTCGGATGAGTGGAGGGAGGCTCTCGAGTACACGGCAGTCGTGGCAATAAAAGCGAGTTTCCACCTAATCCAACGGAAAAAGCATACACTGTGCCTACTATATGCGCACCGTGCTCTGCAAGATATGCAGTGCGGTTTACGCAACTTGTCTCACCTCAGAGGCTGCGGGTCAGAAGGCACATTTATGCACACACTGCAGTTGCTTCTGCTTACCAACTATTGGGGGGTGATCAGGGGCTCCTTGAAGAAGGCTACGAGATTACCCCTGGAACTACAGCCTAGAATGGCACTGTTGGGCATCTGGGGACCGGTTAAACACTCCCGCTATAGGAAGCGGTTGGTGAATTTAGGCGGTATGGTGGCAAAACAAGACAGTCCTCATAGATGGGGTTTGGAGATCCCACCCTAGCCCCTATACATGGGAGCTAGGAATGGAGCGCTCTAAAATTATGGAAAATAAAAGTATACAAAGGACGAGGGTGCCAGGGAAAGTTTTAAAAGATCTGGGGAGGGTGGGGCATAAGAGCAAATTGAGGGGGGGTGGAAAGAGGTACACAACATTGATACGAGGGAAACGTTTCGGATGGATTGGTCCAATAGTCCACAGACATAAGGTTACGAACCTGGTGGGGGTTGAAACACTGTGAGGTGGTAATGGCGGGCGGGGATGAAGAGAACAGTATTCCTGTACCTACTTTGATCATATTGTTCCCAATCACAGGGCAACTGGGGTGTTGCGACTAGTGTGAAATGTACTTGTTATGCATAAAATAATAAATATAGTATATTTTTTAAAAACTCACACGCTGATAACCTCTCGTGGTACCATCATGTGTATGTACTTACATTTAGTATTGCACTAACAAGGCAACCAGGTGGCTCCATCGCTAGACCTTATCAGATCAGTGTCACATCTGCATTATCAACACAAATATATTCGCACCAATCAATATATTACTTTGCAATATATTACCCGGATTTACTCCTGGTGGCTTCAGACCCATTACACAGCATTGCTCCTCATGTCTTGCAGTTATTATGCAGTGGCGGCCAGTAATTTTGACAGGGAGTGGGGTGGGCCACACATGTATACATACAGACTCCCTTACACCCATGAATTCACAAACGTGCACACACACCCATTCACAACAAATTCATACATTTATATATGCATGCACCAAACATTCAAAAACAGAAGAAAAAAAAAAAACAACACTTACCTGTCCTGCAGCTCCGGGAATGGAAATTGTTTGGATGTCCCAGAAGAGGCAAGACTGCTGTCTTCCCTCTATAGTCAGCCAATGAGGGAAGGCAGCAATCCCACATTTGTCACAGAGTGGGGTGGGTTCAGTAACAGTTGCTGACTGCACCCTACTCTATGACGAGGTGTTGCTGATTGACACCCTCCCTGGGCACTTCAGGGCTTAAAAAAAATGAAGCGCCTAAGTTTGGGGCTATGGGTGACGCTCCTTCGTGTCAGAAGGGAGAGGGTCTTGAGGTACTTCTGCCAGGCTGAGGAGGTCACGCCCACAGAGCTGTGAAATCCTTAGCCTGGCAAAATTCAGCTCAGGCAGCCAGGAGCCTGTGCATTTAGCTCATGTCTAGCTCCTTGCCGCCTGTCCTGAACAAGAAGAGTGCCTCTCAGGCTGACAGTAGCTCAGCCTAACAGACACTCACTCTTCCTCTCTGGAAAAAGGAGAGGGTGCGTGGCATCTTTGCCCATATGGACAGTCCACGGCTATTATTGTGGGAATCTCAGTGCTTTATTAATCATCCACAACAATAGCAGGTTTCTTTTTTAACAGAAGTATCACCAAATGCAGAATCCTTCAAGTATGCTTGGTTTATCATGCATCACTGTACATGTCAACTGTGACTTGGTCTATTCCTGCAAATGTGCCACAACTTTCCCTCAGACTTCAAATGGTTTTAAACAGTACCATAACCAACGCTTGTAGGTGCTCAACCTATACTGACACTAACAGCTTAGGTCTGATATCACCTGTTTTTATGTGAATCCACAGGTTTAATTTTTACCTTCACTATTCTGTAATTGTTTACAGAGTACTTTTGCTAAGACCTTTACTTGATACTACATAACTTGTACTTACTGCTTAATTTTCTTGCCGCCAGGGTCCACCTTGTTAAAGTAAGAATTTGTCAAGTTTCCATTTTGCTGCAGAATGCCAATGTCCCCAAACAGACTCAGCTTCTGAAGATTTCTGAAACACAATAAAGTACATCGTAAGCAATAGGGCAGCCACGATTTACATCTACATTGCATTTATGCCCAAAACAGTCTCCTCAACTTTTAAACACAGAAAATGAATATGAAGAGAAGGTATCATTTCTTAATGGCATGGAATAGGCTAACTGTCCCAACACAGGGTGAGCACTGGGACAAAACTATAAAACAGTATAGATTAATCAAAGCACTGCATCATAATTTTCACTCTGCAGTGGTGCCACAAAGTTTCACACTCTTAATTACCAGGGACAAGAAAGAGGAGGGATCTGCTAATTCATGCTTTAATTTAGGTATTACATAAGGCAGTGGTTCTTAACCTTTTGACTTCTGTGTACCCCCACTTAATCATTACTCCGGGAACCCTCCAATGAGTCATTACTGGAAACTGGGGATCCAGTTTAAACTACTTCGATGATTTAAACTGCAAAATAATGCACAAAAATGTGGAAACAATCAAAATACACAAATGAGGAAATACTTTATTAAATTAATTTAAAAATTCCTATATATTAACAATTTTATCATTTTTTTTTAAATGGGAAAGTTTGAGCTTTTCTAAAATTTAATTGAGGCCACCTATCACCCATAATGTATTTGGTTTGATTCCTGCAACAAAGCAATTGTTAGACTCCAATTACAAATTCCTTCACATTTACAGAACGTTTAAAATGTTTCCATTTTGCTTCTTTATTAGTATACACCTTATCAATCTCTGTCAATATTATTTAATTTTCTAAGCTTACTCAGATCCACGAGTAGGATTTGCTGACCCCTCAGGATCGCTTTTTGTTAGAGGAAAGAATAGTTGAATGACTGTAAAACCTCAACTGTCAGAACTAATCACTCAATAAAGCAACATCTAGATGTACAACAATACTGAAGCTGGGAGAAGGTACTGATTACGGAACACTTTACAGTAGGGCGAGGCAATCAACACTTAAAAAAAAAAAAAAAAAAAGTGTGGCGAAAAGGAGCTGGAAGATAAATTGTGTTTTTAAGAGTTGTACCAAAAGGTCATACATAGCCTAAAACTGAACAGAGACTTTTGGGCCAGTATTTTCGTTGCATCTTTGAGAAAACCTATGGGTCCCACGTGAAAAAAATGCAAATAAAATAAAAGTAAAGCAAATGTAAAAGTGATTATTGAATAGAAATGTGCCTTTATGAGAGACATAAGGCACCTAAAGCACACATACTTTCTAAACAGTCAGCAGTTATAATTCCTATGTGACAGCAAAATAAATACAACCAAAAAATCCTAAGGACCACTCTAGACATGAAAGCCAAGAGAGACATTCTCAGTTCTCTACCACTACCCAGCCCTTGACACTTAGGACTGATCTAATATTTTCTAAAAGCTAGGAGGATATCTAGGGATCTAAAGTTATCTAGTGCTCTCCAAGACAGATGAGGACAGAAAAAAAAGTGCTTTTCCCAAACTGATTGCAGATGTGTGGTCCTAAAGTAAGTAACTGCTGGGCAGACTGGTGATTCCTGCTCTTTTGATAGTGGTGATGTCCATTCAGAAGGATCAGGACCCAGGCTCAAAGACCTGCGAGTCAGGCACAATAACTTATGAAATCAAAGTATCTTACTGAAAGGGAGAGGGGCTTTTCAGGGGAAGTAACATTTCCGAAATATGAATTCCTTAGACCTTCCAGCTCCCTTAAAAAGCATGTTCAAAAAGATCTAGGATTTCTGTCCTTTGGTTTTCCCCTACTTTAAGGGCTGAGAAAAGCCTCTGCAAAACATTGGAGCGCAACTGGCTGACCCCAATGCTAAGATCCTTCATAAAGCTGCACTAAGCAGCTTCCGTAAGAAAACGTGTATTGCAATGAGAGAGTATTCTGTGCTTCGTTTTGAGGAAGATGCTAATTATTCTAGTGAAGCGTGCAAGACTGTGAAATCTTTCATCTTCCCTGTGGCAGCTAAAACTGCCATCTACCCATCTGCTGAACTTTGAGCAAAACTTTCGTTTTTTTTTTTTATGAAAAAAAATACAGGATCTTTATGCAACCTTTCCGGTGGCATCTAAAGGGGATAAGGCTTAAATTCTGCCTTGCAAAGGAAATGCACATTTCATTGCACCTGCCAGTCTCAAGACGTCCTTTTCAGAATTCTAACCTATATCTGAAGAAGTCACCTCAACTGAGCTAAAAAGTGCAAGTCACGTACCCATGAAGACACCTGTCCTCTGCACATTTATACGATGATGGCTCAGTATTTTAACTCTTACCTTAAGAAAATCTGGAATCTCTCTCTGTGACCTCCGTCTTTTTTCCTATGTGTTGGACACAGGCGCCTCTTTTGCTGCTTCTTAAAAAGCCAGACATATACCCTAGTGTCTTAAGCAATTATAGACCATATCACTTCTCCCGGTCCTCGCCAAAATTTTGGAGAAATTGATGAACCGACAACTATTAACTTTATGGAAAATAATTCCACAATTCTCAATCGGGCTTCCGAATGGGCTACAGCACAGAGGCAGTCGTCCTAGAGGTGGTTGTGATTGATAGGAAGAATCCTGATAATAGCACACCTGTCATGGTGTTGCTTCTTGACCCGTCAGCTGCATTCCACATGGTGTCACATTCCATCCTGTTAGACTCCGTCACCTAGGTATTCAGGGCAAGGCCCTTGCGTGGCTTAAATCCATCCGGAAGGGCAGATCCAATATGTGTACCCATACCCTTTTCCCTCAGCATCTACACCATTAGTGTGTAGAGCATCGAAGGGATCAGCCCTGAGCTCGCTTCTGTCCAACTTCTTAGAGAGCATAACCATCTGAGAAAAAAGAATGGGAGAAAGTAATCCAGGGTAACCATATATTTAACCTCTATTGTGTGTAGTGCATTACACATTTGCCAGGCTAACAGGCCTTTGCAATGATATTACAAACAAGGCCCATAAAACATAACTTCTCCGAGCTGTAAAACAAAAGTTCCAGCCATGATGGTAGAGGGTATTATTTGAGCCCCCACTAACAGTGTGGGGACCCAGGGATGATGAAGACAGAAATAACACATTGTAGTCAATGGTTTGAAGGTGGCCCCATTGCCTTAGGACCACCACAGGTTGAGTTATGATTTAAAAAAAAAATGTAAAGTAATGCCCTGCAAAGCATTATGGGGCAAGATTCCACACCACAAATATTTTAGTATGTTGATATGACTAAAGCTTAGAACAACCTCCTGGAGAACACCACAATGAAAATAGCAATTGTAAGAAATACAGTCTTGTAACTATATAGTTAGCCCCTAGAGGGCAGAACCACAAAAAAAGAAAATGTTAAGAAATTATGCAGTGTAACCATATATGTAGCCCCCAGAGGGCATAGTGAATTACACATTTTCAAAGTAACAGGCCAATAGCAAAGATATTACAAACAAGGCCCTTAAAACACAAGCTATTCCCAGCTGTAACACAAAGGTTCCAGCTATGACAGCTCTTAAATAGATACTGAATGGTGGGAGGGTTTATTATTATGGGGTTCCCACTTACCTAGTGTGAGGATCCAGAGTTCATGAAGACGGAAAGAGAATGTTGTTGTGAACATTTTGGTGAGGGTTCCATTGTCTTAGGACCACCACGGGCTGAGTTATAAGCAAAAACGTTTTGTAAACGTAATGCCCTGCAAAGCATTATGGGGCAGGTTTCTGTGCCACAAATAATTTAGCATGTCCTGGAGGACACCACAATGAAAAAAGCATTTATAAGAAACATGGCCACGTAGGCCAAGCCGAAAGCCAGATTTGAGTGTAAGTGCAGGGGAATCCGGATGTGTCAGATAGCTTCATACCTGTTATTGACGTAGGTAGATGGATACAGGAGGGTCTGGACCGTAAAAAGTAGGCCTCAATACTACAGTTTGTGTTTTTCTCTGAGTAACTATTTGTTGTGTACAGCCTAATAAACGGATTTATTTAAATAAAAAAAAAAAATATATCAATAACAGGCAAACCATATAACTAAAACCAGAGATGATTTAAAACCAGTCAAAAGTTTTTTGACTGGTTATAGGAGTATTATGTTACTGATCGAGTTTTCAAACACACGGATATTCTGCTAATACCAGAATTGGGCAGCGTAAAGTCAGCAATAGATTGTTTGATGGCCCCGTGCTCAGAAACAGAAAGTTCTTCAGTTAGTAACTCCTTATCCACAACCAAATTAGAGAAAAAAAATTGGGAGTAGGGCGAGCACATTTTGTCTTCTGGTTTTAAGAATTAGGCTGGGATGGGTGCAATACCTTTCAGAATATTTTAACAAGGGGGGTTTATTTCGAAGTGGATTAGATTGTCTTTCTGCAAGATCTTGTTGATATTAATTTTCCGAAGTGCAGCTTTCTTGCTCACTTTGTGGAGCCCAAAAAATGTGGAAAATAAGACAATGATCCTGGTACTTTAATCCGGGCAGGATAGGGCATGTATTTACAAGGTATCTCAAACCGCACCTGGGTTCCCCTTCCAAAACCCACTCGCTTTTAATTAAGACTCCGTGCAACACAAAATATTTCTACACCACACCTCTCTTCTGGCTTGAGCTCAACTAGAGCCTTGGCTAAAGGTTGATCCTGAGCCTCAAAGAATGGTGAGGTCTGGACTTTCAAGACAGGAAATCACCAAGCCAGACAACGGATTCCAGGACATGAGCACCACTGTCTGCATCCGAGACAAGTGTCATTATCTGAAGTGTCTGCATAGTCTCCTCAAACTTTTCTCCCTGCCCTTATGCAGTGCAGAAGTGTGCTATTCTCATCTACTCCCCTACTTCTCCTCTCTAAAACGTAACTGATTGGTATTATTGAGGTGGGCAGGAGTCTTCCTTTAACAGAAAATTGCAAACAGTCACACAGCTTCAACAAAAGCGCTTTGAATGATTTGGAGGCTGTCCTTGACCTAATTAAACCAGGGCCTGCACCAAGGCTCTGTCCGCAAATCTCTCCTCGGGCCGGGTATCAGCCACATGTTGGACACCAAACTGCTACTCTTGCCAGCAGAGCCAGCACAAGCTGCTTCTGGGATTCTGTCTAGTTACTGCTCATCACTGTAGCCCTATTGGCTACAAAGGTACGGCCAACGACTGTTGGTGTAAAAATGAGTAAAGCGTATGCGGAGCTCAGCACCCCTGCCGCCTCTGGGCCCAAGCAGAAGCTTGAGCATACACTGGCACATGAGGGATGTAGCCGGGAATATGACCGGCGGCACCTCAGAAAGGGTTCGAACAAGGCATGAGCCTGTGAACACAGTTGTCACTACCTGCATCCTACAGACATATGCTGGATGCCTGCAGGGCCCAGCCCTGTCTCCACCCGCTGCTAAAGTTTTACGCACTGCCTCCACACAACACGCTCTGCTATCGCTTGTGAAGTTCCACCAACAGCCTTACCATGCTATGCTGATGCTGCTTCAATCCTATGTTAAGATAAACATTTAATAGCAGTTTCTGGACCCTTGTATTTAGCAAATAGAATTCTGCTCCTTGTGGCCAGAAGATTCTGATGCAAGTTGTCAAATTTGATATTAAGATCAGTTCTGACGAAGATAGCTAGAACCCTGCTAGCGCACATATTTTACTGCTGGCCTATTATGTACCTCATAGCTTACTCCAAAAGGAGCATTCGTTTTCCTTTTCTCCTGAATAAGTATCATGTCAAACGCTAATAAATAGACTAGTTTGTCTTCTTGAATACGGACCCTGTTCTAACCAGCACCCCAAAGAATCCAGGGACTACTGGATCAACTGAATAGATCATCTCACAAGGCAGGCCTGAATGTCAGTCTTACCTTCTGGCATCAGCTTGCATTAGCTGAAGGGAAAGCTGTGCTAGACCGGAGAATTAAACTCTTAAATCACAGATGGCGGGGTGTAACCAAACGAGGATTTCACAGACAGTACGAGATTGACCAGAAGTTTTATATGCGATGCTGTACCCTTCTGTAATTGAAGCCAACTTTAGTGACAACTGAGACTGAAATTCTAAATAAGTCTTCGACACACTGGATACAGAGCAATGGAAAACATTATGATCCCACAGCTTGTATGAAACGATGATACAATGAAAGCATTGGACACCACTGGGAATACTTTCCACATCAAGCTGTAGGATGTAACGACTCTAAAAGTTAAACAATCATCACTCCAGACGTAGCATACATCAGTAAACTTTCAAAGTAAGATAACAGATTATGTCCCTCAAATGTAACATTCCCACCACCAGGAATAATATCACAGAACCGTTTTTAGATTAGCCTGCAGACCTAGTGAATAGAGGATGAATCATACGGCTTGGTCTCTTACAAGCTTCTGGCTAAGGCTGAACCAAAATCACTAACATTTCCCTCTAAAACTAAATTACAATAAATTCACTTCCCGAGCTTGTGCCCGGAGAAGAGTTAACAGTTTAGGTCTGCGGCAGACCTATGCTTTCCTCTCATAAAGCCTGACGAGAATTGTGATTTCCAGCCCATGGAGAGGACACGGCTGCGAGAAAACGTATGTCCGAGGAACTTGTTCAGATACAAAGGAGTGACAAAAACGGCACAACGTTCTAGTATGAAATCGGTGCACAAATCAAGCCATCCTTCATTTGAACCATGAGAAACTTTTTTTTTTTTATTCAGTACCCTTCTGTGACCTTTCAAAATGCATCAAAACTAGTGGTTTTCATAGAAAAGCCGAGGCTGGGCCTGCGTTTCAATGTGGGACTTTCCTCGTTACAACGGAGATATGCGGTGGGCGGTTAAGCGTATAAACATTGAACAGCCCCCATCGAATAGATGTCGTGGTCACTTGGTAACAAGAGGGTTTGGCCCAGTCGAACCCACAGTTGCAGCGACTCAGACGCAAGCGGTAGAATCTGTACCACTGCCTGGCGTATTAGCTTTATTTACACCAATAACAATATTTCGATGGTCTGTATAACTTCGTAAATCTACCAATGAGAATATTTCGTTGCAAATGCAAAAATATAAGTCACAACGTTGAGATACACAGCTACGTGTATTTAAACTTACAATGGACGCACCCAGGACTTTGAAAAGACACTCAGAGAAAAGCAAACCCACTCGTAACGGGTGTGGCAATAATGGGTTTGTGGCCACGGAGCCGCATCCTGCCTACCTGTTGTTGCTGATGCTGCTCAGCACGCACAGCACCAGCTCCAGGTAGGTGCGCAGCACGTCCATCCAGCGGGAGCTGTGCTGCGGGTCGGGGCCCGCGAGGTCCCCGCCGCCCGTGGAGGTGGCGTTCGGGTAGTTCTCAGCGGCGATCTCCACCCGCAACTCCCGCACGAACCAACCGCACTTGCGCATGAGGTATTCCAGGCGCGGCCGCTCGGCGGGAGACACCCGCAAACTGAGCTGCAGTTCAGGCCAAAGCGCTGGGTAGAAGAGGCAGTCCCGCCAGCGCGAACAGGCGGCCGAGGCCCGAAGCCGGTCGGGCGCAGACAGGAAGGAAAAGATGTGCACGATCAGCTCGCTGGGCAGCGACGCGGCGCCCACCTCCCCGCACAGCGCGGCCATGGGCACCCTGCGACTGCCGCACACCCCCGGCCCTGCCACAAGCTGCTGCTGCTGCTGCCGCTGGGCTCCGGGCTGCGAGCACAACAACAACATTCAATGACAAGCGGCCAACGAGGGGCGGGGCCGCCTTTCCTCTCTGCCCTGTCGGCGCAACCACTCACAGCAGAGGGGACGCCGGAAAGGTACATATAAGAATTAGACTTCTGCCGAGCACTGCACAAGTAGCTACCGTCATAATTCCTTTAATAATAGTCACACTAAAGGTGTTCCAGACTCACTGGTACGCACTGATGGAACAAGGTGCGCACTTTCAGGAGTATCTGTATAGCCTCCTCTGAAATAATATGGTTGGGCCTGATAGATGGGCGTGTTGTTGTGTGTCGTAGCTCAAGCTCGGTTCGGTGAAGCGATCTTCACTTCCGGATGAGAAAAATTGTGACGTCACGAGAAATGAACGAATGACTGCAGCGGTAAGGCTTCTTGGCGCAGCAGAAGAGGGTATGCGTCCCCGAGGACCTCTCGCGATATAAATTGTAGGTCTCTGTAGAAAAGTCACGTTGTGTTACGAAATACTTTCGGTACCTAATCATCGCTGTGTTTCTTTATGTAAAATTGCCCTCAACTGTGGCACCATAGTTATTTTTCGATTATGCACAATACTCGTGAGACGTGTGCTCAAAACCATACCTAAACAACATAATGAAATCATTGGATAATTGGGTAACCATGGTCAACTCACTTGGCTATCATGATCACTACGGTTGAAAAACCGCTTCCAGCCAGCTTATGTTCCATTAACCCATGTCATGCGGGATACTCCCAATTTTTTAAAGCAAACGATGTCTTCATTTCAGCAGTCTTCTCCTAAAATTGTCTCTATTTCAATAAAAGTCAATAGGCAAAATGTGTTCCCCGATATTTTTTTCAAAATGTCACACTTTTTATGTTCTAAAAAGTTGCATGAAAGAACAAGGATGCTTTTTGGGGAATTAGACGCCAATTATTGGCAATAGCAGTTTATTTTTTATTTTTTTAATTCTTTATTTATGCTTCTTAACACAATTCTAAAACAAAGCGCAATTGCATCATCACACATTACAATTTCTGTGTATCTCGCACAGTCGAATACTGTATTATATGCATCTTCTCTTACCATAGCAATAAATGCGAACCATGACAGTGCCATTCAAGTTGGACCCTCCCCCATCTCCACCCCTGCCCTCCAACATTAGCAAATAGTATGTCTCAGCTGTCTGGTTCACCTGTTTCTTTGCCAATCAGGTATTTCTTATAAGCTTCCTAATATTGTGTAGGTCTGCTGGTTGGAGGAGCCAGTTTGTTATATGCATCTTTTTGCGTGTTGCAATATACCATGTCCGTGTGCCATTCCTCAATCGTCGGCAATGACCCTCGATCCCATCGCGTGGCTATCCGATGCTTAGCTAGCAACAGTGCCATGGATCTCAAACGCCAAACCGTTTTCTGCACCTCCCTGTCCCAGCCGAGCAGCGCCAAGAACAGCACACATTCCAGCTGGTGCCCCACTATACCTTCTAGTTCTGCAAATACTTGACCCCAGAACTGTTGAATGCCTGGAGCGGACCATGCCATATGGAAAAAACCCACCTGGTTTTCCCCACATCTGGGACAGCTGGCCTCCATGCGCAATCCGTATTTATATAGTTTGAGGGGTATTATAATATACCCTATTTATGTAATTAAAGTGTATCGGGCGGTGCCTGCCATTCAAGGAGATTCTGAGAGTCATTGAACTGCAGTATTGCCACTGTTCGCCCGTTAACTGTATTCCCAAATCTCTCTGCCATTCAATTCTGGCCTTTATCAGCTCATGCACACACACCTTCTGCGCATGTGCATAGAGTTTAGACACCAAGCGACGGGGTTACGCGTCTGTAATAATCAGAGAGAGGGTCTGTATGGCTGGTGGTTCCCACAGCCCCTGGTCCAAAATGGCGCCCATTGCGTGCCTGGCTCTATAAAAGTGATATTGCAGACGTGAGGTTGGTGCACGCACCCGCTCCGCCATCATTGCCCAGGTGCGCATGCCACCCTCATGGAAAAAGTAGCCCACTGTCTTAATATTTAACTTAAGCATTGCCTCCACCACATTATTATCGCACCACAGCGCATACCACGCACACCATTCCAGAGGCACGTGCGGTGAATACAGTAGGGTGAGCCCTTGCCGGCTCATCAGGCTATGCCAGGCCTGTGTGGTAGTATTCGGGGATGCAAATTCCCCATATCGGAGTGAAATATCCTGCTAAGCAAAGAATCTGGGGCCACCAGCTCACGTTCTATTTTTAAGTATGGCAAGTCCTGACAGCCATGTATCCAGGTGTGGGCAAACATAGCATGAGCAACCCTATAATACGTCTCTAAATCAGGCGCATTGAGCCCCCCCATTTTGTACGGCAGGGTCAGAGTCCGCCACTTAACTCTTGGATGCTTTCCTGTCCAGGCTAGCTTAATAAGTAGGGCGTTCAAGGTCGCGAAAACCGCTCTCAGCAGCAACATACCGATATTTTGGAAGAAGAATAAAAATCTCGGAAGCACCACCATTTTCATGAGGGCTATCCGACCCCCCCAACGAGAGCGGTACCTGATCCATCTCTCCACATCTCTCGCCAGCGCTTTAATTGCAACATCATAATTATCCGACACAACAATTTCGGGGTCGGTGTGGACTCAGCTTACTAGATACCGAACTGATCCCCTTTCCCACTTAAGGGGAAAGTCCACATCCACGGGAGCAACCCTATAAGAGGAATAAAAATCTTGGAAGCACCACCATTTTCATGAAGGCTATCCGACCCCCCCAACAAGAGCGGTACCTGATCCATCTCTCTACATCTTTCGCCAGCACTTTAATTGCAACATCATAATTATCCGACACAACTATTTCAGGGTCGGTGTAGACTCGGCTTACTAGATACAGAACTGATCCCCTTTCCCACTTAAGGGGAAAGTCCACATCAATGGGAGCAACCCTATAATACGTCTCTAAATCAGGCGCATTGAGCCCCCCCATCTCATACGGCAGGGTCAGAGTCCGCCACTTAACTCTTGGATACTTTCCTGCCCAGGCTAGCTTAATAAATAGGGCCCTCAAGGTCGCGAAAACCACTCTCGGCAGCAACATAGTGATATTTTGGAAGAGGAATAAAAATCTTGGAAGCACCACCATTTTCATGAGGGCTATCCGAACACCCAACAAGAGCGGTACCTGATCCATCTCTCCACATCTCTCTCCAGTGCTTTAATTGCAACATCATAATTATCCAACACAACTATTTCGGGGTCGATGTGGACTCGGCTTACTAGATACCAAACTGATCCTCTTTCCCACTTAAGGGGAAAGTCCACATCCATGGGAGTAGTGGCTGGTGTCAGGGGGAACACAATTGACTTGTCCCAGTTGATCCATAGACCAGAAAGGGAGCCCTATTTTATGATCTGTCGCAATGTCAGTGCTACGTTACGATGTGGGTCTCGGATATATAGTAAGGTGTCGTCTGCATATGCCTTGATCACCAGATTATAATTCTGAAATCTGAGGCCCCGATGGCCATGATATTCCTGCAACGCATATGCAAGCGGTTCTGCAACTATCGCATACAGCAGGGTTGACAACAGGCACCCCTGCCTAGTACCCCTAGAAATGTGGAATGCATCCAATACCAAGCCATTAACTCTGAGCCTGGCCAAAGGCTTCTCATATAATGTTGTCACTAATTGTAGGAAAACGTCCCCCACTCCCAACTGCCGCAAGACTGCTGTCATAAAGTCCCACTCCACAGATTCAAAGGCCTTCTCCGCATCTAGGAAGACCGCCACAGCTTTCAGCTCCGGGTTCAAGTTTTGCATAGCACCAAACACTGTGCGGAGATTAGCTGTGAGACTACAGCCCAGCCCGGGATAAACCCTGATTGCTCCGGTTTAATCAATTTAGGTAAAAGTATGGCCAATTAGTCTGCCAGGATTTTAGCATAGATTTTGGTGTCTACATTTATTAATGATAGCGGACGGTAGGATGAGCATTGCGCTGGAGGTTTGCCAGGTTTCAACAACGCAATCAACATCGCCTCTCGCGTTGAGGGCGGCATCACCCCAGCTTCCGTTGTCCCTGCATACACTGCCTTCAGATGCGGGAACAATATTTCCTGGAAAGCTTTGTAAAACTTCACTGTCAACCTGTCTGGTCCTGGGGCCTTACCCTCTGCCATGCCTCCGAGAATCCTACTCATCTCTACAATGGTCAGAAGCGCCATAAGGGACTCTCTATCTGCATCCAAGAGCCATGGCAGTTCTATGTGCAGCAGATAGTTTAATGTGGCCTCCGGATTCAGGGCAATCTTAGACGTATAGAGGGCCTCATAATACTGGCGAAACCTATTTGCTATTTGCTCCGGATCTGTGATCTCGCTACATCCTCAGCCTGTATTGCCATAATCCTGTTGTTCGCTCTGCTGAGGTGTGCTATGTTTGCCAGTACTACCCCTGGTCTCTCAGTCTCCCCATAGATACGGGCTGTTGCATATTTTCCCATATGTTGAACCTCAGTGAATGCCACGTTCTGAAATTCCACCAACTTGGTGCTTATGCAAACTAGAATCTGTTAGTCGTGAGCAGGTGTTCCTGCTCTAACTGAGTGAGCTCTTTCTCCAAATAGGCAAGACGCCCCTGGATTGGTCTCAGAACCCCTGCATGTTTTGCTATGGTAATCCCACAGATGTACACTTTACATGTTTCCCATATGGTGCATATACTATCTACGGAGCCGATATTAACCTGAAAGAAGTCTTTAATTGTAGTAGCTTACTCTTCATGAAATGCCAAGTCCAATAGCGAGTATGGGAGAAATCTCCATGTAAACGGGGGAATCGGTCTTGGACCCAAAGTTATTACCAACGGGACTGGTGAATGATCTGAGTATGTTCTGGGCCAGGGGTCCACCACCTGCATGCGACCTGCCATGCTCTTGGAGACCAGCCAGAGGTAAATTCGTGTATGTAAATCATGTACTGTCAAGTAGTGAGTGAACTCCCCCAGTAAGGTGTCTGTATCGCCATATAGCGACCAATCCCCACTCCGCCGCCACCTTGGTCACTGCCTTGCTGCAAAGGCTGGGCTCCTATATGCGCCCTGATCTGTCAAGTAGAGGGTCCAAGGTGCAATTGAAATCACCTCACCATATCTGCAGGAGCCCCCCCTCCCCCCCCAGGTGACCGCCCTGGCCGCCAAATCATAGTAAAATTGGGGGTTATCAAAATTAGGCCCATAAACCCCAATAAGGAGAAACATGAAATTCCATTTACTGCTCTGCGCCACTATGTACATGCCGCTGGTGTCCATTTCAATCTCCCAGAGGCAGAAACTGGAGTGCTTTAATGCCCATATCAGTACCCCCGTGGAATGGGACGTGAACCCCGCAGCCAAAGTCTGTCCCTGCATCCTCCTAGGAGTAAGCATGGCGCTACCCGGCGCCAGGTGTGTTTCCTGTAAAAGAGCTAGGTTCACTTTGTGCCTCTGTAGGTAGGCCACTACCTTTCGCACCTTTCTGGCATCATTTAAGCCTGTAACGTTCCATGTGACCATTCTCACTATGTCCAAACCCCTGCTAGAGTCTGATTCTGAAGTGTGGTTTGCCATTAGCTACAGGATGTAGAGAACCTGATGCCTGCCATATTGGGTGTGTGAGTCTGCAATCGCTTTACTAGGACAACCTTTGTAACTAAAACCTCCCTGTGAATCCCCCCCCACCCACAACAGGTATTCCCTCAAACCGCCTGCCTACAATTACACATCCCACCCCCCACCTACCCATTAACCAAAGTAACACTTCCTTGATTCAACAAGTATTCCACACGCGTGGGTGGATGTTGCCCAGCCGAGCTGCATCCCTCTGTTGCCAGCCACGCACCTTATTGTGGTGGTCAAAGATCTAGGTACTTCGTATCTTACAACATAAGACCCCCTTCCGTCTCTTTTGCAGCATACTGTGCTTTACCATGCCGAAAGTGAATGCACTGCTAAATCATTCCAAGTCCTACCTTTATTCGTCCCGGTTGCCTTGTTACCAGCCCCATGCCCCACATGTCCATCATACGCAGGCCTCCTCTTCCACTTTCCACCTGCAGTAACAAATATTCTAGTCACGGCCATTCATGGGAGGGAGTCCGCCATTTCTGCCACCCCCCCCCCCAGCCATCCTTCGCTTCAGAAATTGGGCAAGGAGGTTATGAGTCTGTGAAGAGGAGCGGCTTGTCATCCACCATCACCCGCAACCTGACCAGGTATAACATGCGGTATTCCAGTCGTAGATCCCGCAGCTGCCGCTTCCCTGGAATGAATTGTCATCTTGCTATCTTGCACTTGTTGTGTAAAATGTGAATAAAGCGAAATCGTCATCCCCTCATGTTGAAGGGTTTTGAGTTCTGTCGCAGTGCAGCATCCCAGTCTCTGTAATTCAATCATTTGGCTATTATAGGTCTCAGCAGGGCACCCGGGGGCTGCCGGGCCGCCAGCGAACGATGCGCTCTTTGGACCACAAATAGGTTGGAAAACGTGTCACGACCCAGCAGCTGGACCAGCAGGCCTTCTATGTTGCCTTCCATGCATCAGTAGATTCCGCTACACCCAGTATTCATAGGTTATTCCTGCGGGATCTGTCCTCTAAGTCATCTACTTTGACTGGTAGAGCCATCAGTTCTTTGTTCATCTTGGCCTGACTAGAGGACATAGCTGAATGGCCGTCCTCCACGTCAGAAATGTGCCTCTCTGACTGGTCTAGCCATTCCGCATGCCTATCCAGCCTCTCCATCATTCTGTCCATTCAGAAGGAAAGGGGGTCAATCTTACTGTCTATTTGGGTCAGGCTTTGCTGCATTGCGGCTAATATTTGCCTGCTCTTCCAGACGCGTCTACCGCTGCGTGCTGCCCCGCAGAGTTCTGTGATTTTCGCTGGTCAAAGTGTAATTTAGTTTTGCCCATGATTCACACTTTGGTTAATGCACAGTTGATGCACAGGATTCACTCTCCTAATAAACGCTACCTGAGGACGCCCCCTCTGTGCCGATGTATAATGGGATGCGCGCCCAGGCCTCTATATCTCTATACTGACGAGGAGCACCATTATCCTCCGGACATCAGTATCCGTGTCTTCCACAACTCCCACGAGGGCTGTGACAGCAACTCACCGCATAGGGCAGGCCTCAAACTGCACAGCCAACCAGCCTGCCTTCACAGCCTACAGCCCACTGTTCGTCGCCGCCGACACCTGCTTAGCTACCACGAGATGTTCCTCCACAAAACAAAACTCTAGCGTCTATCTCGCCGTATTCCTACTGCTGCTGGGCCCCTCACAGCCAGCACTGGACCACAGAGGCTCCTTACTGCCTCCCAGCAAGGAGCGCGCAGCGTCGTACCTATCATGGCCTCCGCTCATCAGTCTTAAGCCGCGCGTGCTGTCTCCAACACTCACTGGCCTGGCTGCCTCACTTCTCCCCCATGCCAGTCCTCCTTTGCTAGTCGGCTGCACCGAGCACACCCGTCCGCCTGTCTCACCTCCTGCGCCGCACTGATTCTCGGCCCGCTTCGGCCTCGCCTCAGGCTGCCTCCAGGATCGCCACCACGCAGCCAATTCGCTCCTCGTACCTCTCCAGCCACTGTCACCAGGCCATCTCCGCCTCCACTCGTGTCAGGCAAGGCGTAGCCTATCGGATCTTCGATGAGCGCTCTGCAGTCTCTCGGCCGGGAGCCCCACCAGTCCGGGCCTCCCCTCGCACCGGCATCCGAGCCATCCCAGACGCACACCAGGGCTTCGTAGCCCGGGAACGCCTCAGCAATACCGGTTTGCCATTCTTGTAAGCCCATGCACACTCTGACCAGCAGCAGCATATACAATAGGGGCCATAAGTCCTTGTAGCCACAGGATTGTATGACGGATTGAATGTGGCCGGCGGAGCTTCACTAACACGCAGCCATCTTGAGCCTGGCAAACTCCACCCCCAATAGCAGTCATTTTTAGCTCTCGTATAGTGAAAAGGTTTTACCAAGTGTCACTAACGCACAAGACAGGTAACGCAAACGATGGGTAACAACAGTACAAATTTACAAAACACAAGTAACTAATTGAGGGTAGGTGGCACCTCTGTACTTTTCAGTATATATCAGTTATACTCAGTTTTTGCAATTTTACATCTGTATGCCAAGTTTGGTATGAAAATACAATAAATAATATTTACAAAGAAAATCACACTCAGTTCTCTTCCCGCTTGCACATGTATGTTGGCTCAGACGATGTCGATTTGCATGAAGGAAACTTGCTTGGAGTCTGTCCATGTGCAGAACTAGCTCTGCTTTTGAAGGTAGCTTGCAGAATTGCAGCCAGTGATGTATCTCATGTATGTGTCAGTGAGTGTTGCAATTGACAATGCCGTTCTGTGTGGGGCTGCTTGAACTCTTGGCGAAACTTCTGTGTGCGAGGAACAGTTGTAGTCCTGCTGTCCATACTGATATTTTGTACATGTGCTAGGACCTTGTGAAATTGATTCTTACTGTCTTTCACCAATGATGTATCTGAAAGAAACGTCCACTGGTGATGCTTCTTCAGGGTCTGAAGCAAGAGTGGACTAGCCATTTCGGGCACAAGGCATTTCCCTGGGAGGCTGGAAGTGTGAGGGTGCTGCTTTTATTACTGAGGGACCGGTTTTGTAGCAGTGTAGCAGTTTTAAAGGCACTGCAGAGTTCCTTGTATAGCAAATAGTGTTCAGACAACTAAAAATGGCAAGATAACTGGTGATTAATGTACTTGCTGGAGAAAGATCAGTTTTGTTTAGTAGCAGTTTTGACTCATCCAAGGTAGCACAGTGGTTTAATATGACGGCTGCAAAGAACATGTTCTATGCAGATTAGAAAACAGTATTTTATGTGCATAGCTTAAGTGGGATACTGCTTTTGTCAGAACTCGTTTTTTACTGTGCAGTTCATAAGTTACAATCATAATCTAGCTCAGAGAGCTATGAACTGCCACCAAAGAGCTGCATGAAAACTGCATGGTACATGTAAGAAAGTTATGTTTTTTTCCCATGCTTTGATTATCCTAATTTTTCTAAAAAGGGTTTGTTTGGGTAGAAATAAATTGCTATTAGTAAAGTCAACCCTAACCACTGTGTTGCATTCTGAATCCTGAGTTTATGGTTCCCCAGACCAAGCACTCTTAAAAAAAATGCTTACCAGTATGGATGACATGCAAATGCTACACCCTATAGTCCTCTTTGTCTTATATAACATTTTCTATACACTGATTTACAAACATATGATTCATTGTTTCTGTATGTGTGTGTAGGAAGTTGGCTCTGTATGTGCTATTTCAAAGTAAGGAATAGCATGCACAGAGTCCAAGGGTTCCCCTTAGAGGTAAAATAGTGGTAAAAATAGATAATACTAATGCTCTATTTTGTGGTAGTGTGGTCGAGCAGTAGGCTTATCCAAGGAGTAGTGTTAAGCATTTGTTGTACATACACATAGACAATAAATGAGGTACACACACTCAGAGACAAATCCAGCCAATAGGTTTTGTTTTAGAAAAATATCTTTTCTTAGTTTATTTTAAGAACCACAGGTTCAAATTTAACATGTAATATCTTGTTTGAAAGGTATTGCAGGTAAGTACATTAGGAACTTTGAATCATTTCAATTGCATGTATACTTTTCAAGTTATTCACAAATAGCTACTTTAAAAGTGGACACAGTGCAATTTTCACAGTTCCTGGGGGAGGTAAGTTTTTGTTAGTTTCACCAGGTAAGTAAGACACTTACAGGGTTCAGTTCTTGGTCCAAGGTAGCCCACCGTTGGGGGTTCAGAGCAACCCCAAAGTTACCACACCAGCAGCTCAGGGCCGGTCAGGTGCAGAGTTCAAAGTGGTGCCCAAAACGCATAGGCTATAATGGAGAGAAGGGGGTGCCCCGGTTCCGGTCTGCTTGCAGGTAAGTACCCGCGTCTTCGGAGGGCAGACCAGGGGGGTTTTGTAGGGCACCGGGGGGGACACAAGCCCACACAGAAATTTCACCCTCAGCAGCACGGGGGCGGCCGGGTGCAGTGTAGAAACAAGCGTCGGGTTCGCAATGTTAGTCTATGAGAGATCTCGGGATCTCTTCAGCGCTGCAGGCAGGCAAGGGGGGGATTCCTCGGGGAAACCTCCACTTGGGCAAGGGAGAGGGACTCCTGGGGGTCACTTCTCCAGTGAAAGTCCGGTCCTTCAGGTCCTGGGGGCTGCGGGTGCAGGGTCTCTCCCAGGCGTCGGGACTTTGGATTCAAAGAGTCGCGGTCAGGGGAAGCCTCGGGATTCCCTCTGCAGGCGGCGCTGTGGGGGCTCAGGGGGGACAGGTTTTGGTACTCACAGTATCAGAGTAGTCCTGGGGTCCCTCCTGAGGTGTCGGATCTCCACCAGCCGAGTCGGGGTCGCCGGGTGCAGTGTTGCAAGTCTCACGCTTCTTGCGGGGAGCTTGCAGGGTTCTTTCAAGGCTGCTGGAAACAAAGTTGCAGCCTTTCTTGGAGCAGGTCCGCTGTCCTCGGGAGTTTCTTGTCTTTTCGAAGCAGGGGCAGTCCTCAGAGGATGTCGAGGTCGCTGGTCCCTTTGGAAGGCGTCGCTGGAGCAGGATCTTTGGAAGGCAGGAGACAGGCCGGTGAGTGTCTGGAGCCAAGGCAGTTGTCGTCTTCTGGTCTTCCTCTGCAGGGGTTTTCAGCTAGGCAGTCCTTCTTCTTGTAGTTGCAGGAATCTAATTTTCTAGGGTTCAGGGTAGCCCTTAAATACTAAATTTAAGGGCGTGTTTAGGTCTGGGGGGTTAGTAGCCAATGGCTACTAGCCCTGAGGGTGGGTACACCCTCTTTGTGCCTCCTCCCAAGGGGAGGGGGTCACAATCCTAACCCTATTGGGGGAATCCTCCATCTGCAAGATGGAGGATTTCTAAAAGTTAGAGTCACTTCAGCTCAGGACACCTTAGGGGCTGTCCTGACTGGCCAGTGACTCCTCCTTGTTGCTTGCTTTGTTCCCTCCAGCCTTGCCGCCAAAAGTGGGGGCCGTGGCCGGAGGGGGCGGGCAACTCCACTAAGCTGGAGTGCCCTGCTGGGCTGTGACAAAGGGGTGAGGCTCACCGCCAGGTGTCACAGCTCCTGCCTGGGGGAGGTGTTAGCATCTCCACCCAGTGCAGGCTTTGTTACTGGCCTCAGAGTGACAAAGGCACTCTCCCCATGGGGCCAGCAACATGTCTCTGGTGTGGCAGGCTGCTGGAACTAGTCAGCCTACACAGACAGTCGGTTAAGTTTCAGGGGGCACCTCTAAGGTGCCCTCTGGGGTGTATTTTGCAATAAAATGTACACTGGCATCAGTGTGCATTTATTGTGCGGAGAAGTTTGATACCAAACTTCCCAGTTTTCAGTGTAGCCATTATGGTGCTGTGGAGTTCGTGTTTGACAGACTCCCAGACCATATACTCTTATGGCTACCCTGCACTTACAATGTCTAAGGTTTTGTTTAGACACTGTAGGGGTACCATGCTCATGCACTGGTACCCTCACCTATGGTATAGTGCACCCTGCCTTAGGGCTGTAAGGCCTGCTAGAGGGGTGTCTTACCTATACTGCATAGGCAGTGAGAGGCTGGCATGGCACCCTGAGGGGAGTGCCATGTCGACTTACTCGTTTTGTCCTCACTAGCACACACCAGCTGGCAAGCAGTGTGTCTGTGCTGAGTGAGAGGTCTCCAGGGTGGCATAAGACATGCTGCAGCCCTTAGAGACCTTCCTTGGCATCAGGGCCCTTGGTACTAGAAGTACCAGTTACAAGGGACTTATCTGGATGCCAGGGTCTGCCAATTGTGGATACAAAAGTACAGGTTAGGGAAAGAACACTGGTGCTGGGGCCTGGTTAGCAGGCCACAGCACACTTTCAATTGTAAACATAGCATCAGCACAGGCAAAAAGTCAGGGGGCAACCATGCCAAGGAGGCATTTCCTTACACAACCCCCCCCCAAACGAAAGAGGATGAGACTAACCTTTCCCAAGAGAGTCTTCATTTTCTAAGTGGAAGAACCTGGAAAGGCCATCTGCATTGGCATGGGCAGTCCCAGGTCTGTGTTCCACTATAAAGTCCATTCCCTGTAGGGAGATGGACCACCTCAACAGTTTAGGATTTTCACCTTTCATTTGCATCAGCCATTTGAGAGGTCTGTGGTCAGTTTGAACTAGGAAGTGAGTCCCAAAGAGGTATGGTCTCAGCTTCTTCAGGGACCAAACCACAGCAAAGGCCTCCCTCTCAATGGCACTCCAACGCTGCTCCCTGGGGAGTAACCTCCTGCTAATGAAAGCAACAGGCTGGTCAAGGCCATCATCATTTGTTTGGGACAAAACTGCCCCTATCCCATGTTCAGAGGCATCAGTCTGCACAATGAACTGCTTAGAATAATCTGGAGCTTTTAGAACTGGTGCTGAGCACATTGCTTGTTTCAGGGTGTCAAAGGCCTGTTGGCATTCCACAGTCCAGTTCACTTTCTTGGGCATTTTCTTGGAGGTGAGTTCAGTGAGGGCTGTCACAATGGATCCATATCCCTTCACAAACCTCCTGTAATACCCAGTCAAGCCAAGGAATGCCCTGACTTGAGTCTGGGTTTTTGGAGCTACCCAGTCCAGAATAGTCTGGATCTTGGGTTGGAGTGGCTGAACTTGGCCTCCACCTACAAGGTGGCCCAAGTAAACCACAGTTCCCTGCCCTATCTGGCATTTGGATGCCTTGATAGAGAGGCCTGCAGATTGCAGAGCCTTCAAAACCTTCTTCAGGTGGACCAGGTGATCCTGCCAGGTGGAGCTAAAGACAGCAATATCATCAAGATAAGCTGTGCTAAAGGACTCCAAGCCAGCAAGGACTTGATTCACCAACCTTTGGAAGGTGGCAGGGGCATTCTTTAAACCAAAGGGCATAACAGTAAACTGATAATGCCCATCAGGTGTGGAGAATGCTGTTTTCTCTTTTGCTCCAGGTGCCATTTTTATTTGCCAGTACCCTGCTGTCAAGTCAAAGGTACTTAAGAATTTGGCAGCACCTAATTTATCTATGAGCTCATCAGCTCTTGGAATTGGATGAGCATCTGTCTTGGTGACAGAATTGAGCCCTCTGTAGTCCACACAAAACCTCATCTCTTTCTTTCCATCTTTGGTGTGAGGTTTGGGGACTAAGACCACTGGGCTAGCCCAGGGGCTGTCAGAGCGCTCAATTACTCCCAATTCCAGCATCTTGTGGACTTCCACCTTGATGCTTTCCTTAACATGGTCAGACTGTCTAAAGATTTTGTTTTTGACAGGCATGCTGTCTCCTGTGTCCACATCATGGGTACACAGGTGTGTCTGACCAGGGGTTAAGGAGAAGAGTTCAGGAAACTGTTGTAGGACTCTCCTACAATCAGCTTGCTGTTGGCCAGAGAGGGTGTCTGAGTAGATCACTCCATCTACTGTGCCATCTTTTGGGTCTGATGACAGAAGATCAGGGAGAGGTTCACTCTCTGCCTCCTGATCTTCATCTGTTACCATCAACAGATTCACATCAGCCCTGTCATGGAAGAGCTTAAGGCGGTTCACATGGATCACCCTCTTGGGGCTCCTGCTTGTGCCCAGGTCCACCAGGTAGGTGACCTGACTCTTCCTTTCTAGCACTGGGTAAGGGCCACTCCATTTGTCCTGGAGTGCCCTGGGAGCCACAGGCTCCAGAACCCAGACCTTCTGCCCTGGTTGGAACTCAACCAGTGCAGCCTTTTGGTCATACCAAAACTTCTGGAGCTGTTGGCTGGCCTCAAGGTTTTTGGTTGCCTTTTCTATGTACTCTGCCATTCTAGAGCGAAGGCCAAGTACGTAGTCCACTATGTCCTGTTTAGGCTCATGGAGAGGTCTCTCCCAGCCTTCTTTAACAAGGGCAAGTGGTCCCCTTACAGGATGACCAAACAGAAGTTCAAAGGGTGAGAATCCTACTCCCTTCTGTGGCACCTCTCTGTAAGCGAAAAGCAGACATGGCAAGAGGACATCCCATCTCCTTTTGAGTTTTTCTGGGAGCCCCATGATCATGCCTTTTAATGTCTTGTTGAATCTCTCAACCAAGCCATTAGTTTGTGGATGGTATGGTGTAGTGAATTTATAAGTCACTCCACACTCATTCCACATGTGCTTTAGGTATGCTGACATGAAGTTGGTACCTCTGTCAGACACCACCTCCTTAGGGAAACCCACTCTGGTAAAGATACCAATGAGGGCCTTGGCTACTGCAGGGGCAGTAGTCGACCTAAGGGGAATAGCTTCAGGATACCTGGTAGCATGATCCACTACTACCAGGATATACATATTTCCTGAGGCTGTGGGAGGTTCTAGTGGACCAACTATGTCCACACCCACTCTTTCAAAGGGAACCCCCACCACTGGAAGTGGAATGAGGGGGGCCTTTGGATGCCCACCTGTCTTACCACTGGCTTGACAGGTGGGGCAGGAGAGGCAAAACTCCTTAACCATGTTGGACATATTGGGCCAGTAGAAGTGGTTGACTAACCTCTCCCACGTCTTGGTTTGTCCCAAATGTCCAGCAAGGGGAATGTCATGGGCCAATGTTAGGATGAACTTCCTGAACAGCTGAGGCACTACCACTCTCCTAGTGGCACCAGGTTTGGGGTCTCTGGCCTCAGTGTACAGGAGTCCATCTTCCCAATAGACCCTATGTGTTCCATTTTTCTTGCCTTTGGACTCTTCAGCAGCTTGCTGCCTAAGGCCTTCAAGAGAGGGACAGGTTTCTTGTCCCTTACACAGCTCCTCCCTTGAGGGTCCCCCTGGGCCTAAGAGCTCAACCTGGTAAGGTTCAAGCTCCAAAGGCTCAGTTCCCTCAGAGGGCAGAACTTCTTCCTGAGAAGAGAGGTTCCCTTTCTTTTGCTGTGTTGCAGTTGGTTTCCCAACTGACTTTCCTGTTCTCTTGGTAGGCTGGGCCATTCTTCCAGACTCCAGCTCTACTTGTTCACCCTGTGCCTTGCATTGTGCTCTTGTTTTCACACACACCAGTTCAGGGATACCCAGCATTGCTGCATGGGTTTTTAGTTCTACCTCAGCCCATGCTGAGGACTCCAGGTCATTTCCAAGCAGACAGTCCACTGGGATATTTGAGGAGACCACCACCTGTTTCAGGCCATTGACCCCTCCCCATTCTAAAGTAACCATTGCCATGGGATGTACTTTTCTCTGATTGTCAGCGTTGGTGACTGTGTAAGTTTTTCCAGTCAGGTATTGGCCAGGGGAAACCAGTTTCTCTGTCACCATGGTGACACTGGCACCTGTATCCCTCAGGCCCTCTATTCTAGTCCCATTAATTAAGAGTTGCTGTCTGTATTTTTGCATGTTAGGCGGCCAGACAGCTAGTGTGGCTAAATCCACCCCACCCTCAGAAACTAGAGTAGCTTCAGTGTGGACCCTGATTTGCTCTGGGCACACTGTTGATCCCACTTGGAGACTAGCCATACCAGTGTTACCTGGATGGGAGTTTGGAGTGGAACCTTTCTTGGGACAGGCCTTGTCTCCAGTTTGGTGTCCATGCTGTTTACAGCTATGACACCAGGCCTTTTTGGGATCAAAGTTTTTACCCTTGTACCCATTGTTTTGTGAAGAGGCTCTGGGCCCACCCTCCTGTGCAGGTTTTTGGGGGCCTGTAGAAGACTCTTTACTATTTTTAGTTTTGGTTGTCTCATCACCCTTCCCCTGGGGAGTCTTTGTGACCCCTTTCTTTTGGTCACCCCCTGTTGAAGTCTTGGACACCCTTGTCTTGACCCAATGGTCCGCCTTCTTTCCCAATTCTTGGGGAGAAATTGGTCCTAGGTCTACCAGATGCTGATGCAGTTTATCATTGAAACAATTACTCAATAGGTGTTCTTTCACAAATAAATTGTACAGCCCATCATAATTACTTACACCACTGCCTTGAATCCAACCATCTAGTGTTTTCACTGAGTAGTCAACAAAGTCAACCCAGGTCTGGCTCGAGGATTTTTGAGCCCCCCTGAACCTAATCCTGTACTCCTCAGTGGAGAATCCAAAGCCCTCAATCAGGGTACCCTTCATGAGGTCATAAGATTCTGCATCTTTTCCAGAGAGTGTGAGGAGTCTATCCCTACACTTTCCAGTGAACATTTCCCAAAGGAGAGCACCCCAGTGAGACCTGTTCACTTTTCTGGTTACACAAGCCCTCTCAAAAGCTGTGAACCATTTGGTGATGTCATCACCATCTTCATATTTTGTCACAATCCCTTTGGGGATTTTTAACATGTCAGGAGAATCTCTGACCCTATTTATATTGCTGCCACCATTGATGGGTCCTAGGCCCATCTCTTGTCTTTCCCTTTCTATGGCTAGGAGCTGTCTCTCTAAAGCCAATCTTTTGGCCATCCTGGCTAACAGGAGGTCATCTTCACTGAGAGCATCCTCAGTGATTTCAGAAATGTGGGACCCTCCTGTGAGGGACTCACTATTTCTGACTAACATAGTTGGAGACAGGACTTGAGGGGTCCTGTTCTCCCTATTTAGGACTGGAGGAGGGACATTGGCCTCCAAGTCACTAATTTCTTCCTCTGTGAGGTCATCATCAGAGGGGTTGGCTTTTTCAAACTCTGCCAACAGCTCCTGGAGCTGAATTTTGGTAGGTCTGGAGCCAATGGTTATTTTTTTGATATTACAGAGAGACCTTAGCTCCCTCATCTTAAGATGGAGGTAAGGTGTGGTGTCGAGTTCCACCACATTCATCTCTGTATCAGACATTATTTTGCTAAGAGTTGGAAGACTTTTTAAAGAATCTAAAACTGTTTCTAGAATCTAATTTCAAACTTTTAACAAACTTTTAAACTCTAAAAGACAATGCTAAACAGGGACTTAACACACAAGGCCCTAGCAGGACTTTTAAGAATTTAGAAAACTTTCAAATTGCAAAAATGAATTTCTAATGACAATTTTGGAATTTGTCGTGTGATCAGGTATTGGCTGAGTAGTCCAGCAAATGCAAAGTCTTGTACCCCACCGCTGATCCACCAATGTAGGAAGTTGGCTCTGTATGTGCTATTTCAAAGTAAGGAATAGCATGCACAGAGTCCAAGGGTTCCCCTTAGAGGTAAAATAGTGGTAAAAATAGATAATACTAATGCTCTATTTTGTGGTAGTGTGGTCGAGCAGTAGGCTTATCCAAGGAGTAGTGTTAAGCATTTGTTGTACATACACATAGACAATAAATGAGGTACACACACTCAGAGACAAATCCAGCCAATAGGTTTTGTTTTAGAAAAATATCTTTTCTTAGTTTATTTTAAGAACCACAGGTTCAAATTTAACATGTAATATCTTGTTTGAAAGGTATTGCAGGTAAGTACATTAGGAACTTTGAATCATTTCAATTGCATGTATACTTTTCAAGTTATTCACAAATAGCTACTTTAAAAGTGGACACTTAGTGCAATTTTCACAGTTCCTGGGGGAGGTAAGTTTTTGTTAGTTTCACCAGGTAAGTAAGACACTTACAGGGTTCAGTTCTTGGTCCAAGGTAGCCCACCGTTGGGGGTTCAGAGCAACCCCAAAGTTACCACACCAGCAGCTCAGGGCCGGTCAGGTGCAGAGTTCAAAGTGGTGCCCAAAACGCATAGGCTATAATGGAGAGAAGGGGGTGCCCCGGTTCCGGTCTGCTTGCAGGTAAGTACCCGCGTCTTCGGAGGGCAGACCAGGGGAGTTTTGTAGGGCACCGGGGGGGGGACAAGCCCACACAGAAATTTCACCCTCAGCAGCACGGGGGCGGCCGGGTGCAGTGTAGAAACAAGCGTCGGGTTCGCAATGTTAGTCTATGAGAGATCTCGGGATCTCTTCAGCGCTGCAGGCAGGCAAGGGGGGGATTCCTCGGGGAAACCTCCACTTGGGCAAGGGAGAGGGACTCCTGGGGGTCACTTCTCCAGTGAAAGTCCGGTCCTTCAGGTCCTGGGGGCTGCGGGTGCAGGGTCTCTCCCAGGCGTCGGGACTTTGGATTCAAAGAGTCGCGGTCAGGGGAAGCCTCGGGATTCCCTCTGCAGGCGGCGCTGTGGGGGCTCAGGGGGGACAGGTTTTGGTACTCACAGTATCAGAGTAGTCCTGGGGTCCCTCCTGAGGTGTCGGATCTCCACCAGCCGAGTCGGGGTCGCCGGGTGCAGTGTTGCAAGTCTCACGCTTCTTGCGGGGAGCTTGCAGGGTTCTTTCAAGGCTGCTGGAAACAAAGTTGCAGCCTTTCTTGGAGCAGGTCCGCTGTCCTCGGGAGTTTCTTGTCTTTTCGAAGCAGGGGCAGTCCTCAGAGGATGTCGAGGTCGCTGGTCCCTTTGGAAGGCGTCGCTGGAGCAGGATCTTTGGAAGGCAGGAGACAGGCCGGTGAGTTTCTGGAGCCAAGGCAGTTGTCGTCTTCTGGTCTTCCTCTGCAGGGGTTTTCAGCTAGGCAGTCCTTCTTCTTGTAGTTGCAGGAATCTAATTTTCTAGGGTTCAGGGTAGCCCTTAAATACTAAATTTAAGGGCGTGTTTAGGTCTGGGGGGTTAGTAGCCAATGGCTACTAGCCCTGAGGGTGGGTACACCCTCTTTGTGCCTCCTCCCAAGGGGAGGGGGTCACAATCCTAACCCTATTGGGGGAATCCTCCATCTGCAAGATGGAGGATTTCTAAAAGTTAGAGTCACTTCAGCTCAGGACACCTTAGGGGCTGTCCTGACTGGCCAGTGACTCCTCCTTGTTGCTTGCTTTGTTCCCTCCAGCCTTGCCGCCAAAAGTGGGGGCCGTGGCCGGAGGGGGCGGGCAACTCCACTAAGCTGGAGTGCCCTGCTGGGCTGTGACAAAGGGGTGAGCCTTTGAGGCTCACCGCCAGGTGTCACAGCTCCTGCCTGGGGGAGGTGTTAGCATCTCCACCCAGTGCAGGCTTTGTTACTGGCCTCAGAGTGACAAAGGCACTCTCCCCATGGGGCCAGCAACATGTCTCTGGTGTGGCAGGCTGCTGGAACTAGTCAGCCTACACAGACAGTCGGTTAAGTTTCAGGGGGCACCTCTAAGGTGCCCTCTGGGGTGTATTTTGCAATAAAATGTACACTGGCATCAGTGTGCATTTATTGTGCTGAGAAGTTTGATACCAAACTTCCCAGTTTTCAGTGTAGCCATTATGGTGCTGTGGAGTTCGTGTTTGACAGACTCCCAGACCATATACTCTTATGGCTACCCTGCACTTACAATGTCTAAGGTTTTGTTTAGACACTGTAGGGGTACCATGCTCATGCACTGGTACCCTCACCTATGGTATAGTGCACCCTGCCTTAGGGCTGTAAGGCCTGCTAGAGGGGTGTCTTACCTATACTGCATAGGCAGTGAGAGGCTGGCATGGCACCCTGAGGGGAGTGCCATGTCGACTTACTCGTTTTGTCCTCACTAGCACACACCAGCTGGCAAGCAGTGTGTCTGTGCTGAGTGAGAGGTCTCCAGGGTGGCATAAGACATGCTGCAGCCCTTAGAGACCTTCCTTGGCATCAGGGCCCTTGGTACTAGAAGTACCAGTTACAAGGGACTTATCTGGATGCCAGGGTCTGCCAATTGTGGATACAAAAGTACAGGTTAGGGAAAGAACACTGGTGCTGGGGCCTGGTTAGCAGGCCACAGCACACTTTCAATTGTAAACATAGCATCAGCACAGGCAAAAAGTCAGGGGGCAACCATGCCAAGGAGGCATTTCCTTACAGTGTGTGTGATGTAAAGTGCTCCAACACCCTATGCTGGTAAGAGAGGCACTATAAAACAAACAAAATACATGTAAGAGAGGGACTAAGCAGAGGTGAGAGGCACTGTAGAGGGTGATGGTGAAGGAATCATCGAAGAGCACCACTAAAGTTTGCCATATCCTGGAGCTCTGTAAGGTCATCATTTATTATGCTTTAAAAACAAATACAATTGAATACATTATGAAAAATATGTTGTAGAATGCCCTGTTTTTGCATTTCCCCCCAAATTTTGTGTGTGGGGGGACCTCCCCAAGCCCCATTGTGGTGGTCAGCCTCGCTCACTATGTCCCATATGGGGGCTGGTCTGATAAAATTTGCCAGAGCTGCTTTGGGTTCCCAGTCGGGCCTAGTCTGAAGGAATCTCTCATTGTTACTGTCTGTTCTTTTTTCGTGAATGACATATGCATTACTCCATTCTGGGCTGGCAAGTGATGTTTGTTCTGCTGTTGCCTGCACCATGGGCTGTTTGTGAAGAAAGATTACAAAGCAGCTGCCTTCGTCTCCTTAAACAACATAATGGAATCAGATATTACTCTTCTGCTTAACCCATCTCAAAGACAGGTATATGTACCTCGTATAATAGTTACTTTGAACATTGTAGCCCACAATTTAAATTTTCATTTTGGTATTTCGGAGAGGGTTGTAAATGGTTCAGTTGCATTGTGAAACATTTTTGTTGATTTTAAAAGTTTGACATTCATAATAGTGTGCTGTAATCCAGTCTTCAGCATTTGCATATAAATGAGGACATTTATTTGTAAATGAGCTGTGTTCCCAAATTAGTTCTTAAAACAGCACTGTGGAGCAGAACCTTTTCTCTGTGAAGGAAAGGTGGTGCAGCGGAGGTTTTCATCACACACAATTTTCCACACATGCAGAGAGATGACTTGAAGACTGTCAACAAATGGTCCTCTCAAAGATCCGTTGAATCCTAAAGTACAAAACAAAGAAATAGTGAAACACCCCATAACTCAATTATTTAACATCAAACTGTGGAATAGTATTTGTTATAACCACATGGGTCATTACATAAAGTGCACAGATACAGAAGGAGATAAATGAAAAAGAAAAGTCAATACATAACCATAAGGTAAATTCTCGAACAATCGATGTAGACTTTAGACTGAAGTCTACATCCATTGTTCGAGAATTTACAAAGATTGAATGTTTGAGATCTACAACCACCTTTCAGTGAGATTCTATATGAATCATTCTCTAAATTGTTTATAATTATGTATTTGTATGAGATCATATATTTAGGAATGTGAATATTTATAAGCAATTCTGTTATACAAACTATGAGTGTGAATATTTATAGTACTTTTGTAAATAGAATCAATAATGATAAAAAGAACCTTCAAATTATACACCCAGGGGACTCCAGGGCCAAAACCTCAGCCATGCCACATTCCAAATTTCTGTGAAGTTTTCCCTTCAAATCTTGATTGGATATCAATCAATCAATCAATCATTGGATTTATAAAGCGCACTACGTACCCGTGAGGGTTTCAAGGCACTGGGGGTGGGAAGCAGGTGTTATTGGTCGAAGAGCCAGGTCTTGAGGAGTCTTCTGAAGGTGAGTAGGTCTTGAGTCTGTCGCAGGTTGGTGGGGAGGGTGTTCCAGGTTTTGGCAGCGAGGTATGAGAAGGATCTGCCACCGGAGGTCTTTCTTCGGATGCGGGGGACGACGGCGAGGGTGAGGCCAGAGGAGCGGAGCTGGCGGGTGGGGGTGTAGAAGCTGAGTCTGTTGTTTAGGTAGGCTGGTCCGGTGTTGTGGAGCGCTTTGTGAGCGTGGGTAAGAAGCTTGAAAGTGATCCTTTTGTTCACGGGGAGCCAGTGAAGGTTTCTCAGGTGGTGGGAGATGTGGCTGTGGCGGTGTACGTTGAGGATCAGTCGGGCGGAGGCGTTTTGGATTCTTTGGAGGCGTAGTAGGTCTTTTGCTGGGATAACTGTGTAGAGTGCGTTGCCATAGTCCAGCCTGCTGCTGACGAGGGCCTGTGTCACAGTTCTTCTTGTTTCTGTCGGGATCCATTTGTAGATTCTGCGGAGCATGCGGAGTGTGTTGTAGCAGGAGGAGGAAACTGCGTTGACCTGTTTTGACAAGGTGAGGGAGGAGTCGAGGATGAAGCCCAGGTTGCGAGCGTGGTCGGTCGGTGTCGGTGGGGTTCCTAGTGCGGTGGGCCACCAGGAGTCGTCCCAGGCGGAGGGGGTGGATCCGAGGATGAGGACCTCCGTCTTGTCCGAGTTCAGTTTCAGACGGCTGTTTCTCATCCATTCGGCGATGGATTTCATTCCTTCGTGGAGGCTGGTTTTGGCGGTGCGCGGGTCTTTGGTGAGTGAGAGGATGAGCTGGGTGTTGTCGGCGTAGGTGAGAATGTTGAGGTTGTGTTGTCGGGCCACTTGTGCGAGGGGGGCCATGTGGATGTTGAACAGCGTCGGGCTGAGGGATGAGCCCTGGGGGACGCCGCAGATGATGTCGGTGGCTTCGGAGCGGAAGGGGGGGAGGCGGACTCTCTGGGTTTTGCCGGAGAGGAATGAGATGATCCAGTCGAGGGCTTTTCCTTGAATTACGGTTTAGTGGAGGCGTGATTCCAGGGTGCGGTGGCAGACTGTGTCGAAGGCAGCAGATAGGTCCAGGAGGATGAGGGCTGATGTTTCGCCGTTGTCCATTTGGCGTCTGATGTCATCTGTGGCGGCGAGAAGGGCGGTTTCGGCGCTGTGGTTTCGTCTGAAGCCGGACTGGGAGGGGTCTAGGATGCCGTTGTCTTCGAGGTGGCTGGTTAGTTGTGTGTTGACGATTTTTTCAATCACCTTTGCTGGGTAGGGGAGCAGGGAGATGGGTCGGAAGTTCTTGAGGTCGTTGGGGTCTGCTTTGGGCTTCTTGAGGAGGGCGCGGATTTCGGCGTGTTTCCATTTTTCAGGGAATGTCGCTGTTTCGAAGGAGATGTTGATGACCTTCCGTAGTTGGGGGATATGATGGAGTCGGCTTTGTTATATACGTGGTGGGGGCAGGGGTCTGACGGAGATCCTGAGTGGATGGAGTTCATGATCTTGCGTGTCTCTGTGTCGTTCACGTTGGTCCAGGAGGTCAGGTGGTTTGCACAGGTGGAGTGTTCGGGGGTGGGGTCTGGCGTGGGAGTGGCGACAAAACTGTCGTGGATGTCGATGATCTTCCGGTGGAAGAAGGTGGACAGAGCGTTGCAGAGTTCTTGGGATGAAGGGATGTCGTTGATGTTGGCGCTGGGGTTGGAGAGTTCTTTCACAATGCTGAAGAGCTCTTTGCTGTCGTATGCGTTGTTGTCCAGGCGGTCTTTGAAGTGGGATCGTTTGGCTTGTCTGATGAGTTGGTGGTGCTTGCGGGTGGCGTCCTTGTGGGCTGCGAGGCTTTCAGGTGTGCGTTTGAGGAGCCATTCCTTTTTTAGCTTCCGACAGTAGCGTTTGGAATTTAGGAGCTCGTCGGTGAACCAGGTGGCTTTTCTTCTGGCTTGGTTGTCGGTGGGTTTTTTGAGTGGTGCGAGGGTGTTGGCGCAGTCGTTGATCCACAGGGTGAGGTTGTGGGCGGCGGTGTCTGGGTCGGTGGAGTCGGGGGTGGGTTCTGGAGAGGGTGTTGGTAAGCTGGTCTTCCGTAACTTTGCTCCTGCATCGGCGGGGTGGTTGTTGGGTGCGATGGTGCTCGGTATGTTTTTTGTAGGTGAAGTGGATGCAGTGGTGGTCGGTACAGTGGAGTAAGGTGGTATGGTTGAAGGTGACGTGGGCGCTTGAGGAGAAGATGAGATCAAGCGTGTGGCCGGTGATGTGGGTTGGTGTGTTGACGAGTTGTCTGAGGCCGTGGTTGGTGAGGTTGTCGATCAGAGTAGTGGAGTTGGTGTCGTTGTTGTTCTCCAGGTGGAAATTTAGGTCCCCGAAGAGGATGTAATCCGTTGAGGTGAGTGCGTGGGTGCTGGTGTGGTCGGCGAGGGATTCGCTGAGTGGTGCTCGTGGTCCGGGGGGTCTGTAGATGAGCGTTCCTCTGAGAGTGGTGCTGGGGTCGGTGTGGATGCAGAAGTGTAGTTGTTCGGCGGTCTTGAGGGAGTCGTCGGTGTGGGTGTCGACCTTGAGGGAGGATTTGTGGGCGATGGCTATGCCTCCTCCGATTCCGTTGTTGCGGTCCCTACGGATGATCTTGTAGCCGTCCGGGATGGCTATTGCGATGTGGGGCGCCGAGGAGCCGTTCCACCAGGCTTCGGTCAGGAAGGCTACGTCTGGGGCGGTGGAGTTGAGCAGGTCCCAGAGCTCAATGGCGTGCTTGCATGCGGAGCGGGTGTTGAGGAGTATGCAATGGAGGTGGTTAGTTTCGGTCTTTGTCGGATTAGTTGTTCTGTCGCAGGTGAATCTGCAGGTGCGGCATGCGAAGGGTCCGTGGGTGTTCCTTGGTGAGGACTGGGAGCATGCTGTGGCGGGGGTTGAGGGCGTTGAGTTGGTCGGCCGTGTAGCGGTGTCTGGAGGTGCAGGGGTCTCGCGGACCGGGGGGGGGTGGTGCTGGGCGCGGTCCAGGCGTGGTCCAGACGCGGACGGGCGCAGACGGGCTTGCCTTTGGCGCGCCTTTGGCAGCTAGGAGGCGGGAGGGCTTGTCCTATGAGAGGGCTGGGGGGTGGGGCCGCAGGGGACGCAGCGGCGGGAAAAGGGAAGAGGAAAATGGTGAGAGAACAAGGGGGGAGGTGGGAGGGGCCGCAGGGGACGGAGCGTCGGGAAAAGGGAAGAGGAAAACGGTGAGAGAACGAGGGGGAAGCGGGAGGGGATGCAGGGGACGCAGCAGAGGAAAAAGGGAAGAGGAAAACGGTGAGAGAACGAGGGGGGAGGTGGGAGGGGCCGAAGGGGATGCAGCGGTGGGGAAGCAAAAAAAAAGTAGCAAGGAAACGGGAAAGGAGGTAGCGCGGAGCTGGGAGCGACCTACCTGCAAGCAGGGTCAAAGGTTGCTCCTTTATGGTTATCATTTTCAGCCATTCCCTTTCCTGAGTGCTATGCTCATGCACACATGAAGTTTCATTTTTATCTAGAAGATTGTGCAGTGCATAATAGTAGAACTTTAGCTATTATTACTTGATTGACACAGTTTTAGTTACTATTGTAAGTGGCCATCTACATCACCTATCCTTTAACCCAAACTTGTGGGTACAATTAAAAAAAAAGGTGCACACCAAATGCAGTGCTCATGATCTTAACCTTTATGTGACAGATGCAACTGCAGATGTGAATAATCTGTCAGATTTTATTACTTATTACATTACTCAACACTATGAAAGAGGCAATAGCAATATATAATGGTTTAAGGATGTGTTGGTACTTAACTAATTGTACTTTTATATGTTGGTACCTATTGGTAATATTGTGAGCTCATAAGCATTCCAATTGGTGTACGAGTTATGGTTTGCATTGCTGCTTTGGATTGTGGAAATAACCATAAATTGAAAATGTCATTGGCTTTTCAATTTTAGTTCATAGCCACATTGATTGTAGATTTCCTAACAAATTTCTCAGTTTCCTTAAGCATATGTTAAGGTGTTAAAGCTAAGCTAACCATAACTTTATTTTAACCTTGTTTTTTCATTGAATTTCTGTTTTCATCATATACTAAATCCATCTACTAGAAAAGTATACACTTGTCTTTGTGCAGCAGGGATTGGTCACAGGCCATGGTTGTCAGGCAAGCCCTGCACCCAGTCTACAATAGTCGGCAAAGCCCCGCACCCAACCTTACAGGCAGTTAACCCCGGCTGTGCATTACTCAAAACTGCACAGCTGATGGTTGCCGCAGAACTTGGCCTTTAGCCAGGTCATTACCGCCAACCGGCTGTGGGAGACCAAACCTGGCTGTGCAAGGCTTATCTCTGCGCAGTTAGGGTTGGCTGCAGGGTCCATCTCTGTAAGTAGCTTTTGGCTGTGTGCAGCGGGTATTGGTTGGAGACCCTGGCCCTGTAGGCCCCACCAGCTGGGCCAGGAGTCAGGGCATGCTCATACTACCATCTTGTGGACATGGTGACCGAGACCTGCTTCCACTAATGGCAGCTGCAACAGGTCTTTCTCTTTTACAGCCAGCCAGTGAGAAGCTTAGGGTCCATTCACCAGGCTTTTGGTCTGCAGTCTCGAAATGGATGATGTGAATAAAGCTCTAACATCCAAACTGATTTTGATTTTAGTTTTTCTTTTAATTTACCACTTGGGTGGTCTGCAAACCCTGGTTCGTTGACCATCACACACCATCCTCAGGCTAATGGTCCAGCTAGCTCTAACTTTTTAACCTTTTTAAGCCCACCCTGAAATATTTTATTAGATGCTAATTTCTTGGAAACTACAGAACAGATATACACAAACCAATCAAAAGCTCTTCCATGAGTAAAATTCTAATTTCATGCCAGTTTGGTGTAATTCCTTTCATCTCCTTTTCCCTAGACACCGATCTGCCAAAATTATGAAGTTAACAAAAAAGCCTTTTTACTGGAACCTCTGACCTAAGCATAAAGATACAGTCACTGTCGCTGACTGTTTAATATATAAAGAATACTTAACAGGTAACTGTATAATATGGGTGTAAATTGCTATTGAGGGGTTCGGATGAAATTTGCAAACCACAAGTCCAAAGGCAGAATGGTAGAGTGGTATCTTTCCTTAAACCATTTACCTGATTCCTGCACCATTCGGGTCAATGACTCCATCCTGTGTGGACAGCCAAAAGAAGTACATGTCCGCACATGGCTGAGGATAGGCGGGGGTGGGCAGAGCACACTGACAACTGCAGCCACATTCTTCTTATACTGTGCATGAGCAGGAGACAGGATAAATTTTTGAAAGAAGCGGGCTAAGTATCAATGAGGAACCTTAAGGACTGACCAGTGGAATGTGTAAAAGCAAGACCCCACCTAAGAAAAGGGAAACATCGAAGACAGTGCAGATGCCCTGGCAATGGGAGGTCCAATTTATACCCCCCATCATAAAAGTAGTAGGTAGGGAAGAAACCATACTAAGCGAGATCTGGTATGAGTGCTGCCTTCTTTCTTTCCCAAGTGTGCCCAGGACCTGATAAGTTGGTGATAATGGATGTAAGAGGGGGTAGGGAAGAAGGGAGAGGGAGAATCCGTGCACTGGGAGATATGGGATAAGTGCTGCTCTTTTTCTGATGCGAACCAGGGATCATCCAAGAGGTTGGAGGAGGGAGAACTTTTATCACAGCCCCGCAGAGACTGAAAATTAAAAGACTTAGGCCCTCATTATGACATTGGCAGTAAATGCCACTTACCGCCGTGGTGACGGTCGCCACCATACCGCCGCAGTGGCGGATATCCGTTCGCCATATTATGACACACACATACCAGTCTGACAGAATACTGCCACATATACAAATCCGCCAGCACAAAGGTCATTGGTAAAGTGTCGGTACCAACACCCATACCGTTACGCCAACAAAACAACGCCCACCACATTATGACTCACGAATCACCACAGCAGACATTCAGTAGCGGTAAACCATTGGCGGTACACACCGGCACGCTCAGAATGGACACCCAAATACAAAACAACACTACATTGGCCAAAACCGAAATCACACACCTGAAAGTTATACACACACCACACCCACTCACCCACAGCACCATAAAACACACCAATATTGCCCACAACCCTTTACGAACACCAATTATTGCCGACAGACTGAAACCAAGACCACTGAGACAACTACACACACACCAAAAACACCCACACATTTGTCACACACCCATGTCCCCACTAAGGCACCCCCGTTTCACTGATGAGGAGTTGCAGGTCATGGTGGAGGAAATAGGGTAGAGCCACAGCTGTCTGGAGCATAGGTACAGCAAATAGCTATTGCCAGGAAGCTGGAGCAATGGCAGAGAATCGTGGACAGGGTGAACGCAGTGGGACAGCATGCAAGAACAAGGGACGGCATCAGGAAGAGTTGGAATGACCTATGGGGGAAGGTACGTTCCATGGCAGCAAGGCACCAGTTCGCCATACAGAGGACTGGCGGTGGACCCCCACCTCCTCCACCACAGCTCACAGCATGGGAGGAGCAAGTCTTGTCAATACTGCATCCTAAGTGACTCAGTGGAGTTGCCGGAGGACTGGACACTGGTGAGTCAATATTTACTACTTATCACCCCCAATCTGCATGCCATCACAGCCCCTCACTACTCCACTACACCCCACACACTGCACCTACACATATGACTAACCCCAATGCCTTGCCCTGCATGCTATACCAATGCATGGCCAGCCGTTCCAGTCCTGCATGGACACACATCACAAAAGCATGCACAGCATGGAGAACTAACAAGCCCACAATACATCACCATACACAAACAAAGGTGGCAGGGCAACAGCAACGATAGAGGGGAAGTCAGAGATGTACAATTTGTCACAGACATGAGGCATAATACATCACTTACATCCCCACAGGTGCACCAGCCAATCTCAGCGGAGAGGAGGTGCCACATCTAACCAGTCCCCCAACAGAAGATGCCCCCAGTGATGAAAGTAACTCTGGACTTCAGGATCTGGATTAACTACCTGGCCCATCAGGGACCACTGGCCAGTCGGACACCCCAGCCCACTCACAGTCCACCACAGAGCCTCCCCATCAGTATCCAACACCACAGCACCCACCCAACATCCCCACACCTCTGTCCCCAGGACACGTCAATCAGCAGTGTGCCTACCTGTACAGGGACCCGAGCCCACACCTCACCTACAAGACAATCAGGGTCCTGGGGTCAGTGGCAGTGGGCACACCGTTCAGGGGACAGGGGCACAGGGGTACAGGGACACTGGGAGGACAGGCCCAGGGAACCGACTCTCCAGGAGGCACTCACTAAAGTCCTGGGGGCTTACCAACAATCCCAGGACAAAATGGGCCAGATGCTTACCAACATGCAGGAGAACAAGCGGCTGCAGGAGGAACACCATCAGGAGATCAGGGAGGATTTACAGGCCATCAACACCACCATGATCTCCATAGCAGGGGTGCTGGCAGACATGGCCAACATCATGAGGGAATGGACAGCACACCAGTGGGCCCCTACCACTAGCCAGCCTACTGACCAGCCCTCCACTTCTGCTACAGCTAGTGGGCTGGAGGCCCTGCCACAGGACCCACAGGCAACCAGCACCCCTCCCCCTGCAGAAGGTGAACCACCCTGCAAACGTTCCCTGCGACCCAGACAGAAGTCAGAGACACTTGCCAAGACCACCAGCAGGAAATAAGACCCTCCTGAATGTCCCCCTTGTGTCCTACCCTGTCACCATGTCCACTTTGAACTGCTTTTGCTCCCCTTCCTATGGCCATTGGACACTGGACCTGTGCTACAAACAGAATGGAACCATACCCTGGACTTTCCTCTACAATCACCCCATTCCATTGCACTTTCCTGTCAGTTATTTGCACTACAATAAACACCCTTGAACACAACTTGACTGATAGTGTTTAATGTGATGTAAATGGGCATTTATGGAGACAGTCACAACACATGCAAATGATCTGAAAACTGTGATAGCATACAGTTAACCTGTTGCTGTCTGTAGTCATCACATCAGTACACTGTTGTAATATCACCAACATCTGCAAAATGAGAAGCTATTGGTGACAGTAAGTAGAGATGCAAACAAAGTGAATTCCATCCTGCTACAGCCACACAGATAAAACAATAGTCAGAGGAATGGTCAGTTACAATGTTTCACATGTGTGTCATTGGAAGTATTGACGTATAACTGATGTTCTGTTGTCCACATCCTCATCCTCTGCCTTCTCATCCTCACTGTCCTCAGGGTCCACTGCTGGCACAGGGGCATTTCCAGTTTCCTCCTCCTGCAGATAAGGCACATGTCGTCTGCCAGGTTGTGCAACATGCAGAATGCCATTACTATCTGGCAGACCTTCTCGGGTGAGTAGCACAGGGGATCCACCAGTCAGATGCAGGCATCTGAACAGGCCTTCAGGAGGCCGAAGGTCCTTTCGATAACTCTCCTGGTTCACTCATGTGCATCATTGTAACGATTCTCAGCCCCTGTCCTGGCATTCCTCACAGGGGTCAGGAGCCACAATAGATTTGGGTAGCCCGAGTCACCTGCAAGTATTGAGGGACATACATTAGCCTTAAACAATGGAATGAGGTTAACACCAGAAGGCATACACTGACATACATTGGGTGGGCACTCTGACTCACCTATTAGCCACACTCTGTGCCTCTGTAGCTGTGCCATCAGGTGTGGGATGCTGCTATTCCTCAGAACAAAGGCGTCATGCACTGACCCAGGATACTTGGCAGTGACGTGGGAGATGTACTGGTCTGCCAGGCACACCATTTGCACATTGAGTGAGTGGAAACTCTTCAGATTCCCGAACACCTGTTCATTCTGGCAGGGAGGGGGGTGGGTGGATGGGGGGACAAACGCAATATGTGTTCCTTCAATCGCCCCAACAATATTTGGTATATGTCCCATTGCATAGAATCCTGCCTTCACATTGGCCAAATCTTCCACCTGGGGAAAAGCGATGTAGGCAGACAGAACCTTTGCCAGCACGATTAAGAACATTGGCTGTGACATTCCTCCTGCCAAGCCCACTGTCACTTGGAAAGAACCAGTTGGCAGGAAATGGAGCCCTGATGGGACTTGCACAAGAGGGGGGATCCCAGTGGGATGACTGATAGCTGATATCAGATCAGGCTCCAAATGGGTACACAGCTCTGTGATTGTGGCCCTGTCCAGTCTATAGGTGAGTATTATGTGCCTCTTCTCTAGTGTAGCCAAGTCCACAAGGGGTCTGTACACAGGGGCTTGTCTCCTCCTCCTATTCATCCACAGTGGTAGGTATCTAAGGGACACAAGAGTCAGTAGGATGTCAAAATTTAGACAACGGAACCACCACCTCAGTGTACATAGAGCATTAATGTGATGGGACAGTGGGAATGGCAATGTACTTGCAATCATCAGCAATGACACAGTTATGGATTATCTGAATTTGTCCACCACCATTAAATGGCGACCACCTGTCCTGTATGTAGGGACAGGTGGAAGTGAGGTAACTCCGCTGACATTGAGCGTTGTGGCCGAAGGCGGTCTCGCACTGCCGTGCAATTCCTCTTCTGCTAATATGGGGCTCTATGGAGTACAGTGGCCAGTGTGGATCAGCAGCAGCGGTGACGTGTTCACCACCGTGGACGTGACAGTCATTTTCTATCTAAATCCTCACTTGATTCCCGACTTTCCACAGGACAACACCTACACTGCGTGTGCTTCTGTGACCTGTGTCTGGAACCTACTGCAGCCCATGTGACTGTGGAAAGGGCCCCTGCCTTCACTTCGAGGAGTTTTGGTGGAAGGGGTCCTACCCCAGTATGGACTCCTATATGGGCCTCCAGACCAACAGGTGAGTACACCTTGGGCAAGATGCACGTGCCAAGGTTTCATGGAGATGTGTGTGCAAGCATTGTGTAATTGGAGGGGGTGGTATGTCTGTTGGCAGTGTACATGGTGGGCGCCGGGTGATGTGTGTGCCAACGTAGATGAAAATGGGATTGTGGGCCATATGTGTAACAGGATGGATTGTGTATGTAATGGTGTCCTTCCGTCTGTAATAGCTCTGCAGGTCAGCACCCATCAGAAGAAAGGATTGTAATATGCCATCGCCAAAGATGTGCAGACCCTGGGGGAAGACCGCGGAGGCCCAGCTGGGGATGGCCTCCCAACGAGGAAGGGGTGCCCGTCGAAATCTGACCCCCCCCCCTGATGGTCATCATGCTGTCGGTGGCCTACCCAGAGCTGGATGGGCACTTGAGGACATCACAGCAGCCACAAGGGGGTGAGTACAGTGGGCGTAACTACAATAATTGGTAGGTGGCATGGGATCCGGGTGGTGGTTGTGAGTCAGTGGGTGCCCCTTAATTTCAGGTCAGACATTGCAGCGCGAGCCAGATCAAGGGTAATGGGTGAATAGCAAATTCAGGAAACCTAGCTAGGTTGTATTCCATGTCAGACAGGGCTTAGTGGGTCCCAGGAGGGCTGTAGTTGGGGGTGTTTGGCCCTCATCGTGCTGTGGCACCTAGCCAATTGATTGCCAATGTGGTGCATAGTGCTCAATCCTGAACCCTGTGTGTGATGGTAATGTGTATGCCAGCTGTGGTGTTGGTACTGTAATTGACCCAGTGTTCACTTTCTCTCTCTCTCCCCCCCTTTTTAATTCTGTCATCGTGTCCATGTGTGCATTAGCATCATCTGGCGGAGGAGCAGGGGCACCAGCAACTTAGGGAGATACATCCCACGGGACCAAGGAGGCAGAGTCCACCTAGGCAGAGGGAACCAGTGGGACGGAGGGCGAGGGGAGCACCATGGCGGAGACAGGAGGTTACAGCACTGACTCTGATGCCTCCTCCGATGGGAGCTCCTCGGTGGTGGCGGACACCTCTGGGACCAACCCTGCTCCAGGTACAGCCTCCACCCCTGTACCAGCACCACCCTTCCAGTAGCCTCTCACTGAGTTGCGCGTGCCCGCTCACCCAGGAGGGTGGGCATCTCCTTTGCCCCTGGCACCTCAGGCCTGCCCCAGTGAGCCCTGCTGCCCTCAGTGAGGAGGCTGTTGACCTCCTGAGAACCATCTCTGTAGGGCAGTCAACCACAGTGAATGCCATCCAGGGGCTGGCATCCCAGATGCAACAATGCAATGCATTCCTGAAGGACATCCACGGTGGATTGGCGGCCCAACAGACATCGTTCCAGGCTCTGGCCTCCTCTCTGATGGCAGCCAGTGTCCCTGTTCCTACCGTCCCCCCTCCAACTACCACTTCCCAGTCCCAGTCTCCTCAACCCCAACCCATCCCATGCACACATACAGACAACCATGGACACAAAACATCACACATGAGTAGCACAGTCAAACACAGGCAGCACACTTCAGGCCACAAGCACTCACACAAACAACAGACAGTTACACACAAAATAACATCCACTGCCTCCACTGTCTCCACCTCCTGCTCCTCCCTCACAGTCACATCTGTACTCACACCTGCAAGCACCACCATCGCCACACTAAGCAGCACACACACCTCACTAGCATACACTTCCATAACATCCATCCATATGTCCTGTGTCCTCCCCCACCCTGTCTGTCCCCCCTCCTAAGGGACACAAACATCCCCAACAGCCATCCAGCTCACATCATGACACTGCCCACGCATCTGCACCCATTTCCAGCAGACATACTCCTCCAACAATAACTCCCTCAACCTCAACTTCCATCCCCCTTCCCTCATCTCGCCCCACCGTCCCTAAAAAGCTTTTCCTTGCCCAACTTGACCTCTTACCTCCCCCTCGTCACCCCGTCCTGCCAGTAAGAGCCAGGTCCCAACGACCCAGTTCATCACCTCAGCCAAACAGTCCACGGGGACAGTGGAGACATCTCCTAGTAGTGGAGGCAAGAAAGTGAAGGATCCCACTCCACCAGCCAGAAAAGTGAAGGATCCCACTCCACCAACCAGGAAAGGGAAGGCACCCACTCCACCAGCCAGGAAAGGGAAGGATCCCACTCCACCAGCCAGGAAGGGTAAGGTTCCCACTCAACCACCAATGACAGCAGCGGTTCCCACTCAACCACCAATGAAAGGCAAGACGCCCTCACCTCCAGCTGAGACACAGCATCCCTCACCTCCAGCAGAGGCTGCCCAGGGGACACCTCCCCCAGTAGAGACAATCCAGCCCTCACCTCCAGGAGAGGCTGTCCAGGAGACACCTCCCCCAGCAGTGCCAATGCAGCCCTCAACTCCAGCAGAGAGCATGTAAGCCACCCTTCAGAGACTGTTGTACAAGGAGCCCCCTCCAGAAGCAGTGGGCAAGTTCCCCACTTCAGAGAATGTGACCTTGCACTCCCCAGCATTGGGAAATGGGCACAGAGCCCCCTCCAGAACCAGTGGACGAGTTCCCCACTTCAGCTGAGGTTCCCCCCACCCACTTTCCCCCTGAGTTGCCTGCCCACTTTCAACATGTTGCCCCTCCACAGTTTAGTGCAGTGAATGTCAGGATCATGATGGGGCTTGGACGCTGCCATGTGGCCCTTTCTGGACAATTGTTTGTGTATAATGTTTGTCACTTCAGTACTTATAGTGGTTGTTGTCATGCAAATACTTTTTCAATTCTACCTTACTGTTGTCCTTGCATTATTATGATGTGTGTCCTGTGACATTGTTTTTTGTCTGCAGCTGGTTGCGTGTATGGTGTGTGTGTGTGAATGGTATGTGTTGTGCGTGTGTGTGTGTCCCTCTCCTTTTCTTCCCTCCCTCCCTTGTGTGCTAGGTGGCTGTGCTCACCGTCGGCGTTGATGTTCCAGGTGGAGCATGGCTTAGAAAAGCATCGGGAAGACCTGCAGTTCCGGTTCCATGGTGGCGTTGATCTTGTGTGTCTCTAATGGTGAATCTTTGGTCTTCTGTGTTGTGTTTCCGCCAGGCTTTTGATGGCGTTGGTACCGCCCCAGAAATCGTGGCAGTGTGCTGTGTCATAATATGGTGGGCAGTACCTTGTCTTCTGACTGGCTGTTGATGGCTACCGGCGTGGTCAGTGGTGTTTACACCCTGGTGGTTGGTGTGGTACATTGGCTGTCTATGGGAGGTATCCACGCCATGGTCATAATTCAGCGGTAATTACTACCAGCCTGTTGGCGGTATTACCGCCACTTTACTACTTAGCGCCAATGTCATAATGACCACCTTAATCTTACTAGAGAGAAAGAAGATATGAAGAAATATTCTTGAAACCGAACTTAAAGTGTACTGTGAACTAGAGACTGAGGGGTTATCTGATGAATAAACAAGATGTTTTCTATTTATATCACCCTATAAAGTGGACAAAAAATCCAAATCAAGTTAAATATGTATTGCAGATGCTGGTGTTCTTTAACAATGTCATCAGATACGGGATCATTTCTCATATGCTAATTGGATCACAGTCTATTTAACTTGTGAATCTGCCCAAGACCAATTATTTATTTATTTGCAATTTTATATAGTGTAGACCAGAACCAATGGCTATTGGAGACCTTTACTGAACACTTGTGTTCAAAAGATCAGTTAGGTTTCATTACATAAGAACATATTTGTTTTGGTACATTACATAAGGGCTCAGGTTACAATGTAAAACATATGCTAATCTGGCTGTCATTTACAAAGAGAATCAGGAGCTTTACAACATTGCTGGCTGAATCTGCAGTGGTGAAGGCGTCTAGGCATGGTCTGCCCTTGACTATGCCAGAAAATGAAAGCACAGAGTTTATCCAGGTTGCAGGACCCTTTGGTCCTGTAAAACCGTTGCCTATGTAGTTAGCTGCTGTGAAACTGCAGGGCTTCTTGCTGTTCCACATGGTACACTGACCATTACCAGTGTCTCATATAGCCATGGGTGTGTGTCATCAGCAGCCACTCCCTGACTAGTGGTGTTGTGTCATTCTGTGCCAGAACTTCAGACATTGTTACTTGAAAGAGTGCTTAGAGTATAAGTCTTTTCCTTGTTACATTATAGTAATCTAAAACAATAAATATAAGAAATACAAAGGCTCACACAATGTATGTCGAGACATGAATTTGTGTTCCACTATATTCTATAAAGTGCAGGTACTCGATTAAAAAGACTACACTTTAAAAATAAATTTGCTCTAAGGGACTACAGAAATATGTACATAATGGGTTCAGTAGGCTTGAATGTATTCTGGCAATTTTCTAACCGACTGTGTTTGAAAGAATAGCTTAAGAGACAAAGGCCCTCATTTCAACGGTTGCCGCCCGCCAAGTTGAAACCGCCGGGCGGCCGCCTATGCAGCCGTACTCCCGCGGGGCCTATTTGGAGATCCCCGGTGGGCGGAAACCTGGTTTCCGCCCACCGGCCCAGTGAGGATCTCGGCCGCAACACAGGAGCCGGCTCCAAATGGAGCAGGCGGTGTTGCGGCTGTGCGACGGGTGCAGTTGCACCCGTCGCACTTTACACAGACAGTGAAAAGCGGCATGGGACTGTGGCAGGGGGCCCCCCGACTCCTCTTTCCGCCAGCCTTTTCATGGCGGTTCAAACCGCCATGAAAAGGCTGGCGGGAGGAGGACTCGTAATCCCCTGGGCAGCGCTGCAAGCAGCGCTGCCCTGGGGGATTTAAACCGCCGGGACTAAAGTGGCGGGAAGCCGCCGTTCCCGGAAGTGCGACCGCGGCGCTTCCGCTGCATTGTAATTCCCCAGGAAGCACCGCCAGCCTGTTGGCGGTGCTTCCGTCAAAACAACCCTGGCGGTCAAAGACCGCCCGGGTTGTAATGACCCCCAAAATGATTTCTCCATTTAATATGGCAGCTTCATAATATAATTTTCAGATATTTCCCTGACATAGTGCCTAGATCCTGGAGCAGTTGTCATGGGATATCATATTTTGATGTTGATAGTAAAAGTTAACCCCTTGCAGGCCATGGACGTAATGATTATGCCCGTGGCTGCGCCTCTCAGGCACCACGGACGTAACCATTACGTCCGATTACCGGCCTTCGGGGGAAACGCTAGCGCGCCCCCCGAGGGCCGCCCCCCTAGGTCAGAGCTGGAAGGGGAATCGCTTTCCCTTCCACCCCCGACCCCTCCCAGTGATGTCTGATGATGCTGACCTCATCAGAGGTCACCTCCCATTGCGCTGGAAGCATGCTTCCAGCGCAATGCGGAAGAGAAATGCAGAAGCATTTCTCTTCCGCTCGGGAGGAGGGTATCAGCAGAGGCATGAAAGGAAAGGCCTTTCCTTTCATGTCTCTGCAAGCATTTCTGCTGCCCGATCACAATGCGATCGGGCAGCAGAAATGCTCACTAGACATCTGGGATTTTTTTTATTTAATGGACATGAGGGGAGCGTCCCCTTGGGCAAGGGTCGCTCCCCAGGGGGCCAAATCATTTTTAGGCCATTTCTGCCCTCCCACCCCCCGGGGGCAGATCGGCCTAATATAATTAAGCCAATCTGCCCCCGGGGGGGTGGGGCAGAAAACCCCTAGACACCAGGGATAATTTTTCTCCCGGTGGAGAGGTGGGGAATATTTGTAGGCCTTTTCTGCCCCCCCTGGAGGCAGATCGGCCTACTATAATTAGGCCGATCTGCCTATAGGTGGAGCAGAAACCTCTAGACACCAGGGATATATATATATTTTTATTTACTTTATGTTTTTATGTATGGGGAGCGACCCCCTAGGCAAGGGTGGCTCCCCGGGGGGAAAATTGTATTTAGGCCATTTAGGCCATTTCTGCCCCCTTGGGGGAAGATCAGCCTGTTTTTGTTAGGCCAATCTGCCTCCAAGGGGGGAAAGAAACCACTAGACACCAGGGATTGGTATGTGTGTGTTTTGTTTGGGGAGCTGCCCTTTGGGCAAGGGTTGCTCCCCATGGGGGCACATTATTGTTGGCCATATCTGCTCCCCTGGTGGGCAGATCGGCCTATTTTTGGAAGGCCCATCAGCCCTCAAGTGGGGGCAGAAAGCCCGCCAGAGACCAGTGAAGATTCTTTTCAAAATAAGAGGGTGGGGGTATGGCAATACTCCAACCCCAAATAAATGGGGCCAAAGGTGTCCTGCCGACCAGTAGGCAGATGGGGCAGTTACCCCCGATCCACACCCTAGGGGGTCAGAAAGTCTGCTAGATGGCACAGAATTAAAAAAATAGTGGGGTGGTGGCTACCAACCAGTATGGGCCTTTTTATGACCCCTCCCCAACTGAAGGGGGTAACAGTCTTTCAGCTCTCCCCCGCACACTAAAACATTTTATCCCACGGCAAGCAATAAGACATTTGATTATTTCGGGTTTTGGTTTTACATTTGGGCCATGAGAGCTTGGTAACTCTCAAAATCGTCCCACTTGGAATGGTGAGGGCTGCACTTTTTTGACTTTGGGACGCTGCCATGTAGAAAAATCCACAAGACCCAGACTCATCTGAAAACTAAACATCTGGTTGATTCTACGGTGGTGTGCTTCGCAGGCACCCCACACCATTTTCTTACCCACAATGCCCTGCAAACCTCCAACTTTGCTGGAAATCACACATTTTTCCAAAATTTTTGTGATGGAACCTTCCGGAATTTGCAGGAACCCACAAAATTCCTACCACCCAACATTGTCTCATCTATACTGATAAAAATTCTGCTGCTCTTGTCAGCCTAAAAATGTTTTTTTTCAAACTGCCCTTTTGGACCCGCTTTGGTCCCCCCTCAATTTTGACATGTTTTTGGCTCTTCCCTGTCACAGGCACTTGGCCCACCTACACAAGTGTGGTATCATTTTTACTGGGAGACTGAGGGGAAGGTTGGGTGGTAGGAAATTTGTCCTCTTGCGGTGATCCCACACAGAAATGTGGGAAAAAAAAGCATTTTTTTAGCTAAGTTTGAAGTTTGCTGGGGATTCTGGGTAAGAAATCATTTGGGGATCCAAGCAAGTCACACCCCCCCTGGACTCCTGCGGGTGTCTAGTTTTCAGAAATGTCTGGGTTTGGTAGGTTTCCCTAGATGGTTCCTTTCGTGAGAACTAGGCCTAACCACACAAGTGAGCTACTACTTTTTTCAGGAGACTTGGGGAAACGCTGGGTGTAAGGAAAGTTGTGGCTCCTCTCAGATTCCAGAACTTCCTGTCACTGAAATGAGAGGAAAAAATGTTTTTTTGGTCACATTTTGAGGTTTGCAAAGGATTCTGGGTAACAGAACCTGGAGAGATCCCCACAAGTCACTCCATCTTGGATTCCCCTAGGTGTCTTGTTTTAAAAAATGCACAGGTTTGCTAGTTTCCCTAGGTGCCAGCTGAGCTAGAGGCCAAAATCCACAACTTGACACTTTGCAAAAAACAGCTCTGTTTTCTTTGGGAAAATGTGATGTGTCCACGTTGTGTTTTGGGGCATTTCCTGTTGCGGGCGCTAGGCCTAACCACACGAGTGAGGTACTGTTTTTATCAGGAGACTTGGGGGAACGCTGGGTGGAAGGAAATTTGTGGCTCCTCTCAGATTCCAGAACTTTCTGTCACCGAAATGAGAGGAAAAAGTGTTTTTTTGGCCAAATGTTGAGGTTTGCAAAGGATTCTGGGTAACAGAACCTGGTCAGAGCACAACAAGTCACCCCATCTTGGATTCCCTTAGGTGTCTAGTTTTCAAAAATGCGCAGGTTTGGTAGGTTTCCCTAGGTGTCGGCTGACGTAGAGGCCAAAATCTACAGCTAGGCACTTTGCAAAAAACATGTCAGATTTCAAAGTAAAAATGTGATGTGTCCATGTTGTGTTTCCTGTCGCGGGCATTAGGCCTACCCACGCAAATGTGGTACCATTTCTATCGGGAGACTTGGGGGAACACAGAATAGCAAAAGAAGTGTTATTGCCCCTTGTCTTTCTCTACATTTTTTTCCTTCCAAATGTAAGACAGTGTGTAAAAAGACATCTATTTGAGAAATGCCCTGTAATTCACATGCTAGTATGGGCACCCCATAATTCAGAGATGTGCAAATAACCACTGCTTCTCATCACCTTCTCTTGTGCCCATTTTGGAAATACAAAGGTTTTCTTGATACCTATTTTTCACTTTTTATATTTCAGCAAGTGAATTGGTGTATACACGGTATAGAATGAAAACCCATTGCAAGGTGGAGCTCATTTATTGGCTGTGGGTACCTAGGGTTCTTGATGAACCTACAAGCCCTATATATCCCCGCAACCAGAAGAGTCCAGCAGATGTAACGGTATATTGCTTTAAAAAATCTTACATCACCAGAAAAAGTTATAGAGTAAAATGTAAAGAAAAATTTCAGTTTTTGGCACCTCAATTTCAATATTTTTTTATTTCAGCTGTTATTTTCTGTAGGAAACACTTGTAGGATCTACACAAATTACCCCTTGCTGAATTCAAAATTGTGTTTACTTTTCAGAAATGTTTAGCTTTCTGGGATCCAGCATTGATTTCACACCCATTTCTGTCAGGATGGCTCCACAAGGTCCCGCTGATGATCTCCAGGTGGGACAAATCTAAATCTTCAGTCATGCAGCAAGGCTCCTTCATGAAGGAGGCTGAAAGCACAAAAAGTAGTAAAAATGGGGTATGTCCCAGTAAAATGCTGAACTTGTGTTGAAATATGGGGTTTTCTGATTCAAGTCTGCCTGATCCTGAAAGCTGGGAAGATGGTGATTTTAACACCACAATCCCTTTGTTGATGCCATTTTCAGGGAAAAAAACATAAGCCTTCTTCTGCAGTCCTTTTTCCCCATTTCTTTTTAAAAACAACATTTTTGCTGTATTTTGGCTAATTTCTTGGTCTCCTTCAGGGGAACCCACAAAGTCTAGGTACCTCTAGAATCCCTAGGATGTTGGAAAAAAAGGACGAAAATGTGGCTTGTGTAGCTTATGTGGACAAAAAGGTATGAGGGCCTGAGCGCAAACTGCCCAAAATAGCCAAAAAAAGGCTTGGCACAGGAGGGAAAAAGGCCTAGCAGCAAAGGGGTTAGACTATCAATTTCACAATTGTTCTTCGTCCCAAGATCAAAGTTTGTACCAGCTAGACAATGTCTTTTTGACACTACCTAGTCCCTCATTTAAACTCTAACTATGAAGTGTTGCTTCCTAATTGTTTACATTATTTCTATAAATCATAATACCCTTTCAGCACATTTAAGCTTTCCCCCCTACATTTGTTGATTGAAAATCTCTTGGTCTGAACCAGCTTCCTCTGAATTCCACCATGTTTGAATTCCTTATCTGTTTGCAGAATGTCAGGGACCAATCTTTGTGAACGGAATATAGCGAACAGGAAATAATTGGTTTGATCAAACCCTAGAGTGAGGACACAAGGATTTTAGGGTCAGGGATTTGTAGTGCTCACGTAGAGTGTACCCTCTGCACTGCCGATGGGGTCAGTGCAAAATTGAAGAAAAACTATTTCTTGCAGTTATTTAAGAAAAAATCTCTCTTCCTTGCAAAACAGACTTTCTGTTAGTACTGCACCTAGTTATTTTCTGAACAAATATGTTGTAGATAACAACTTTGATTCTCGGTGGTACACAAACCCATATTTTTCTAGTTGACACAAGCTCTTTATTTTTTAATAAAGTGTTTGATTGTTTGAGGATACACAAACAGTTTCCCTCAATTGAAAACTGCCAATCAGCTGATACGAAGCTTCTTTTGGTTTTGGCTGGATGGGAGCTACACATTTCCGATACACTTTGCAAGTTCCCAGACTGCAAAGTAATAGATTGGGACCTTGTTGTACTGTTGAAAACTCAAGAAAGTAATATCTGCCTGCTTTTCAGGGGTAATCGTTTGAGGTAGGCAATGCTTTTGGCAGAATAAGGCCAGTTAACCTTTAGAAAAAAAAATGTTTTAGTTTTGGGTAAAAATTATCCCTTTAGTCCAATGTTCTGCCTATTTAGCGAACAAATGATGTTTCTGCAGATTGGTCCCATTGTTTATCTGTTTCCTCCACATCACTCTTCTTGTTCTGTCTTTTTCCGAAACCTCCTGTCCCTGCCCATTGCAAATGCCTTTGCACTCCCATTTCTCTTTTTATGATCAGATACAGCAACGTGCCTCCATTTCTCTTTGTGTTTCTGACTTGGTCTCATCCTTGGTCATCATTAGTAGTCTCAGGCTCCTTAGCTTTCCCTCCCACCACTCTATCTCTGTCTTACGCTTCAATACTTAACTACAGGCCCTTCTTTTCACAGCTCTCATTTCTCCTAATTGGATAGTCTTCCTTTCTCCTTAGTTTGGCACCCTCAATTTGGTTACCAGTTTCTCGTTACCCTCATACCTGTACTTCGGTTTCCAACCTCTTCTCTGCCAGCTGTAGCTATTGGCAGCCCCGCCACAGAATCCCTGGCGGTAACGATACTGGCAACAGCAATACTCATTTCTGTCGCCACTGCAGGACTCCCCAACACCCCCCTCCATGTAGGACTCACCCCTGACCCCATCAGAAGCCCCCCACCTGCCATGCAGTCCAAGCAGTGACACCCCACCCTGATCCCCATTGTGAACCTCCGATCCCCATTCCAAACCCCCGCCCGATCCCCATTCTGAACTCCCCCGCTCCCGTACATCCACGCAGGCACACATACATGCCCACACACATGCACACACACATGCACACACACATGCACACACACATGCACACACGGCCACAACACCATCCCCACCCCCGCATACACGCATTCACACAAGCACCCATACACTTGCATACTCATGCACACAAACGCACACAACACCCCCACCCCCCTCCATTCACACAAACACACAACCCCATTCACGCACACATCACTCAAATCCCCCCCCCCCCACCCGTCGGTCAACCACCTTACATGGTGGTCGCAGCGGTCGTCCGGGAGGGAACAAGGTCTATGTCGCTTGCTCCGCTGCCAGCGCCCCGTCACCACAACGCTGCTGCGACTATTACTAAGTCGGAATAGGTGTGGCGGTGTTGTGTGGACGTGGAAGTACCAGTGGAGCGACCTCCACTTCACCGCTAACCGACAGTATGGCTGCTGGCGGCTCTTCACCGAATTTATGGAGGAGAGCCGCCAGCAGTCATAATATGGCGGCCTGAAGACCACCATCACTGGCGGTCTTGTGGCTGGCAGGACTTCGACGGTCTACATTGTAGACTGCCGTAGTCATAATGAGGGCCTTAATGTGGAGGTTCATTTAGCAACGCACAAACAACAATCAGGCGTCATTAGCTAGAATGAGACTTTGGTCCTGATTTAAATATTGGCAGAAGAGTTACTCTGTCACAACGGTGATGGATATCCTATCTGCCAAAATCTAAATCCCATAGTATTCAATAGGATTTTGATTTCGACGGACGGGATATCTGTCACAGTTGTGACAGAGTAATTCATACGCCAATATATAAATCAGGCTCTGAATCCACTTTTATCAATCAAAACATATTACACAACAATGTTCTCAAACATGTGCATGTGTGAGTCCTCAGTGACAAAACAGAAATCACAACCAAAATGTATTCAGAACCGAGTGACAATATAAAGAACCCATGTGTGTTTACAACAAATAACTTAATGTGATATTCCTTAGTAATCCATCAGTTGTAAAGGGGTTTGTTGTTAGGTAGTCAACAACATTTCGACCCCCTTATGGATATTGAGGTCTAATCAGGACAGCAAGATAAGGGGACATCTGAAGGGCTAGATCAATGTAATCTGAATATACTAGCCCCTAAAAGACGAAGCACCCTGAAATGTGTGCACTACAGCTGGAAGGGGTATACAAATATAGTATATACTCACTCAGGAGTGGGAGATACCCCATGAGTGGTAGAGGTCAGACTGGATTAACACCCTACTAGTCCAAACTCTGGTGCTTTAAGAGGGTTAGGCCCTGGATGTAGCGACCTCCCTAGCCCAGAAGCATGTAAATAATCATGCCACACACAGAGCTCTGTAGCAGACATCTTTATTCCTCAGCATACAATCATACACTGCCCTCAGATCAAGTCATAACCGTTATTCACCACACCTTACCGCCAGCAAGTTACATAATCCCTCTATTGAGTCTGCCTAGAACCGCAAGGATCCTAGCACAGATAGTCTCACACCACATAACATCTCCCTTTGTTAAATAAAAAAGTATAAATGACAGTTACATTATATTTCTTCAATAAGTCATCAAGGCGTTCACACTGGTCGGCCAGATCAAGTGGTAAGAGGTAGTTGAGATACACTCTGGTTGTGTACCAATGTCAGTTGAGATGCACTCTGATTGTGCATCAATGGCACCGGTTCTGATGGTTGATCTGGACTGTCAGACGATTCATGATTGCAGGTGCTGATGAACGTCTAGGTAGGTGCTCACAATGTGACAAATCCTGTGTGATGGACTGTTCAGGACACTGCACTGTCACCATGTGTCCTTAATATGTCACCACCCTCAAAGGATCGACAGCAAACGGAGTGCCCATCTTCTGCTTTCGTTTTTGTTTGACCAGGTTCCAGTCCCCTTCATTGAAGACTGTTTCCTGAGCTCATCGATGATGATTTCTGTGGCAAAGTGCCCCTTTTTGACATGGTCACCCCCACTTTTTGCCTGGTATATGATGTCATTTTGACTGAAAGTGCACTGGATTCCCGCTATCCAGGTCCCCAGTGCCAGATCTCCTTCCTTAAAACTGTACAATTGTTCCCTATTTGGCAATACCTTTGGCATCCTTGTGAGAACCTAGTAAATGATACCGCAGTTACCTAGGGCATGAGTACCAAAGAGGGTCCCTAAGGGCTGCACCACGTATTGTGCCACCCTAAGGGATCACTCACCTAGAACATGAAGACTGCCATTGCAGGCTGCATGTCTTGGTGCACTTAAAACAGAAAACACAACATGGCACACAGGTCGACCTGGAAATGTGGCCGCTCTGGACAGATATGGCAGTCATCCCTCAAACAGATAGCGATCATGAGGCCTTAAGTGCTGTATTCTCTCCTGCTATATTTACTAGTTGCAATCTGCCAGCAGTAGTTCATGCAAATCTCCTAAAGACAGTTAATAACAGGAGGAATGTGAAATTCACAGAAGTCATGGATAATGCAGGAATTCCAACTAAAATATACGAACTATTTGTGGATAACCTAGTTGAAGTTACACCCCTAAGGTGGCATGAGCCCATTATGGTCCTTGCGCACCGTTGGCTAATGTTACAGCTTAGGCCTCTGTTTGCTAACATTAGGAAAAGAGAGACTTCCAATAAAGTTGCCCCAGGATGTTTAATTAAGGACTGACGCTTGGCAAGCTTGGTCTCCTAGACACTCTGAAGCAGGGAATCAAGTAAAAAATAACCTCTGCCAGGAATAACTACAAGGCTATCTTAAAAAAGGCCAAACAGATCTGGGAGATGTACCTATGGGAAGAGCTTACCAATGCACTTAAGAGTAAGAATCAGAAGATGTTTTAGACACTGGCTGTCTGGATCCCCTACCTGAATGCACTGAGCAACGCTATAATGAAGGGCAAGACCATTCCACGACCAGGTTAGGAGCTGCTATTGTACCCATATTAAAAAAAGGAATTAGGGACGTTCCCTCTAACTATAGACCCATAAGCCTCTTGGACAACTCCCAAAAAATCCTTTGCAGACAGGTTCTGGCTAAGCTACAAGCATGGGTGATCACATCCTTGAGGTTGCCCAGGCAGGGTTCAGGAGCAAGATCAGCACTGTTGACCAGGTCTTTTGCTTCAAGTAGTTATGCTGGAAGTATGTCACCCTAAAGAGGGACCACCTGTATGTCGCCTTTATAGATCTTAGGGCAGGTTTTGACCTGGTACCTAGGGATAACCTGTGGAAAATACGTGCAGGATGTGGGGTGCCATGTGACCTAATATGGATCTTGAGAGCACTCCACACAAACACCTATGCCAAAGTGAGATGGAACTTGGGGGGGATTTAACAGATCCGATTCCAACTCGCCGGGGGGTAAAGCAAGGTTGCATATTGGCCTCAACACTCTTCAGTCTCTACATTAATGGGACAGTTAAATGGCTCTCACAATGTATGCATGATGCCCCTAACCTAACTGGAACCCCACTCCTGATATTAATGTTTTCCGACAATACCCTGCTCACTTCTAGAACCCCCAATGGGGCTCCAGGCAGAACTGGACTCCTTTGTGGCCTTTTGTGAGGCAAGGGGTCAGGAAATTAACCCAACAAAAACAAACTTTATGGGTATAACACCCATAAGTCATTTAGAGGGAGAATGTCAATCCATGGCTTCACAATTGAACCAGTCAAACACTTAGACTATTTAGGGGTCCGACTGTCTGATTCATTGTCTGGGGGCCATCAGTTGGTGAAGAGCAAACATCTTCTCATCCAGAAGGCTCACCCAATCAGCAGGAAACAGAAGGAAACAGGGGGTGGCACAGTGTCCCCAGTTCTCCAGATCTACAAAGCTACTGCCCTCGCAGCAGCCACTTACGGGGCAGAGATTTGGGGCTACACGGATGCTACTGTCCTTCTAACGGCTGAGAACAATTTCATTAGGAACATTGTTATCTAAGGGCACGCCACTGGTGCCACTGAGGATTGACTAACCCTATAAATTTAGTGGTGGCTCTAAAACCCTTGTTGTGTTGGGTGAGGCTGTGGAAATGCATGGAACCGACACCATACATGGTCTCCTTGATTGACCTAATCTCTAGTGACTCAGGGGTAATTATGCCTTGGCAGAGCTACATCAAGTCCCAGTGTGAGAAACTGAAAATGATTGACCTCTGGAAGTCGCCCGCAGTGGTTGCCAAGGATGTATCCTTGATATCCTTGATATTGAAAAGAGCTTACTGGAACCATGCCTTGGAACAGACATGGTTGAACAATGGTCATGAGAACCTGGCTGGGCAATTTTCAAACATCAAATGCACTCCATCCTACGAAAATTTCCTGGATGAAATCCATCCCCCCTTTCCCAAGCGCCTGTACCTACATCTTAGGTACGGGTCCTTACCACTAAGACATCTAACGGCTAAATGGGAGAAGCGTGCCTCCTCTATGTTATTTCTGTCCTCAGCTAAAGGAAACTGAAGAGCATTTTCTCTTTTTCTGCCCACAATATTCACACCCTCAAGGGAGATGGATAATGCCTTGAGTGCTCTCTTGGGTGCCATCATGGCACATAAGACGTAAAGCCGTCTAATGGAAATTCTTTGACTGACAAAGCACCCAGGCTGACTACCTGTTGGGCAGGTACTTTCTGAACTTACAAGAGACCACCCCATCTCCAAATTTATACCTGTTTCTCATATGCCGTACATGTACTTCAAGATAAATTTTGTGCTTTCACTTACACGATGCATATGTATTTTACGCCTTTTTATTTATTTTAAGATCTGATTGCACTAGGAGATTGTATATACTCAATTTTATGAACGTATTTATGTATACTTTTATGGTTGTTTTACCGAAATAAAGTAAATACTACTACTACTAAAAAAGTGGAATGTGAAAGGCAGTCCCCCACCCAAGAAAGTGGAATCGGTAGAAGGAAGCTGGAGGAACTAGGGACCCCAAGAGGTGAGTACCAGAGTGCCCCCCAGCGACCAGAGGTAAGTACCCGGTCTTCCCCAAAACTAATGGGAGGACTTTGGAAAAGGATTGTGCAAGACCCAGCTAAGGCTGGAAAAACCCGTAGGTGGATCCTGACAGAAGAGGACCTGCAAAGATAGGGGACCAAATCCAGTTTGTAATGGAGTGTCCGGTTGTGGCAGGAGCCACTACCCACCCTTCTGTGGATGCAGAACCAAGGTCAAAGGTGGACGAACAAGATCAGCAGTGCAGCACAGGAGATGAAGAAAAGTCCTAGAAGTGATGTAAGTGATATCCCACACCGGCGGTGGTGCTGGAAAACCACCAACAGTCTGACATGTTTGATACCAAACATGCCCAGGTTCAGGAGTTACCATATTGTACCTGGACACAGGTAGTGTGCCTGTTTGCAGTACACGGGTAAAATGGCTTCCCCGCACTTATGAAGTCCACTGTAATGGGGCTGGAGTTCATAGTGGTACCTCTGCTCCTGCAGGGGTGCCTTCACACACAGGTACCTGCACCCTGTCTTCTGGGCTAGGGGAGCCTGTCACGGTTTCGGGCAGGTCTGATCAGGACTTTGGTTGGGACACCCCTTGAGGTCACTGAATAGCCTAAAGAGGTAGTACACTGGGGCAGAGGAGCAGCTAAAGGCATACACGGAAAGGACAGCTATGGATAGGCACAGGAAAGTAAAAGCAAAGCAACCCTTGTGTGAACAAACAGGAAATAGATTACTAAGGAGCAAACACGCTGGGGTTGTACACAGAGTAAGGCGCAGAACCTCCCACAGTGACAGGGAATCTCAATGCCTCTGTGCAGTTTGCTCTTACAGATAGTCACCCTGCCAGCCCCATAGAAAGGAGGCAGCAGAAGTGATTCTGTCTCTGGACCCTAGAGCACAAACAAGGATAGTACTTACATACACAGGACACGCTCTTGTGGGTCCAGCTGGAAACACAGTGGCGATTCCTGAGAAAACAGCAATAGCACACTGTCACTGTTAGGCACGAAAGACAATGTAAAACACTGGACAAGGATAGGGACTGGAATTGCCTCCTGGAAACCAGGAGCCAACCCCAGTACACAGGAGGACATGTATACACTGGTGAAGACTGATAGAACACTTACCAGACACAAAGAACCAAGAAGAAACAGAAACAGAAGGGAACAAACAAAGAGGCAGAGGCAAGAACTAGGAACAGGCTCAGGCTGAAGCAAAGGCGGGACTAGGACTTGAAAACAGGGCGCAAACTTCTGGCTGGGACAAACAGAGACAGGACTGGGAAACTGAGAGCAGGCTCTGGCTGGAACAGGCAAGGACAGGGTTTGAATACAGGGAGTAGGAAATTAGCAGTAAACAGGACTGGGAAACGGAGAGAAGGTTCAGGCTGAAACAAGGCAGGAGCAGGGCAGAGAAACAGGGAGCAGGCTCTGGAAGAAACTAACAGGTACAAGGCTAAGAGATAGGGAGCAGACTCTGGCTGGAACAATCAGGAGCAGGGCAGAGAAACAGGAAACAGGATCAAGCTGGAACAGAACAGGAACAGGAACAAAACTGGAACACCATCCGACAAAGGGTCTGTAACACAAAGGAATCGAAGTCCGATGCACGACAGGGAGCTTGAGGAAATGGCTGCTTATAAGCAGTTCCAAGCTGGGCTGCACAGGAGAGGTTTCAGGTGTGTGTGGTTTCAGATACTTGCAAGTCCTGGAGGAGAGAATCCAGTGATAAGGAGTAACTGGACTTCTCCCACAGAAGACAATGGGAAACAGAATCCGGGTTTTCCTGACTACCAACCTGTGCATTATGGGATTTGCAGTCCCAAGAAGCAAATGTAGTCCTACACAAGTGTACCATGGAGAAAAGAGAAACAAACAGGAGTCAGCAAGGGACTCTAGATAGGTGTTCAAGGTGATTCCCAGGCTTCTGACAGTCCCCTTACAGCGCCCCATGGAAATGGGACGACCGAGTCGTAACAGTATACCCCCTCCCACCAGTCTGCTCAAGAAGAGAAGGCGATCCTTTGGCTGAAAAAAGTTGAAGAGGAAAAGCCACAGCAAGAAAATCCAACACCAACCTTGGTTGATAAGTTTACAGTCCTGCGATAGGTGAAACTTCCAATGAGCAAAGCATGTATTAATACCCATATGGGCTCCGATGTCTTTCCTCTCTATTGTTCGATTGATATGGGAGGAGTGCATGGAGTTGGTTTCTGGTGAAGTAGATTCAGGAGCAAGGAGATCTGGAATGGCATTATGGACGGTATTCTTTAGGACATTAGTTTCCTGTTCAGTACTGCCGTCTTTGGAGGAGATAATTGGCATATTAGTAACTGTAAGGTCTGTAACATCTTCTGACAAGCAGGATTTGTCTGTTTCTGCAGCAGTATTTACATTGATTGTGGTCTGAGGCTTGCAAAGCATAGAGACTTGGGAAACATGGGTAACTGGTGTTCTCAAAGTAAACATGAAAAAGTCAGAATTTTCTTTCGTCTTGGATGACTTCGGAGTATCAAATTCAGGAGCAACAAGAGTTTTCAAGTCTTTAGAAACTGGATTAACATCTGAAAATGTAGAAGTTCCACAAGCTAATTCTTTAGGGTGATCTTCAGACAAGACTGAGATTTCATCATTGCAAGTGCTCTGTGGTGTATTCATGGTATCAGAAATGGTTTCTTTGCAAAGTGTTTCTACTACAGGTAGTTGATCTTCAACTCTGTTAACACTGAAAGGTTGTTCTTTGGAAAGAAATAGAACCGGAGTCTCTTCAGAAATCGCCTTTACATTGGTATCTAAATTTTCAGCTCTTGCCTTTGAATTGATGATTGTTTCTTGCAATAAAACACTAAGAACAGTACTTATCATCAGATCTTCGAATACAAGATTCAAATTCAAGTCTTTAGTTTTAGTGGGACATATCTTTCAGTACTTGAGCTTCAGTTTCAGATTGCTGGTTTTCAGGAGTCTTTAATTTCAGAGACACAGCAGGTGGCATTGGTGTGGCTGATTTTACATCAAAATCAGATACTGGTAGATCAGAGATCTGTTCTTCACTAATCGTGGAGCTGAAAACAGGATACACATTGGCAGGGATCAGCAGGTCAGGATCAGTGGTTGAGGCTGCAACTGGGTCCAGTTCTAGGAGAAGGCTCTCATTTCTTATGACAGGCTGTTTAGTTTCAGATTGCTGGCTTTCTTCATTGTCTGAAATCTCCACGGTTTGCTTTGACACAGAAGAGATTTTTAAAGTTTCTGAGAAGTCCATTACATTCTTAGTAATTGCGGGTATTTCTTCACGGTCAGAAAAATCCATTAGTTCACTTGAAACAGGAACTGTCTCTTCATTATCTGAAAATTCTATGATATTGTTTGAAAGGGCATGAGTATCCCCACAATCTGAAAATTCTGGTGTGTGCGCCATTTGAACAGCACTATCTGCAGGTTTGTTCACGGCAAGGCAGGAACCACTGTCATCACTAGATTCAGATTCTTCAACACTGTTGCACAACGTGCCATTAATCTCCAGTAAAGTCATATCTTGGTTTCTTAAGGTGCAGCTATTGGAGTCTGTATCATGACTCTTCTTCCTTTGGCTTTATTTGTTCTGATAGAGGGGCTGAGACACTTCCTTCTGAAGACTCTGATCCATCCTTTGAATCCAGAGGTGTCAAATCTCTCAGAGATTCAGTCAATTGTACAGGGATATTCTCTGGAAAACTACTAGCTGAGAGAGATTCCGAAGAAGAGGCTGATATATTTATAACTGGAGCAGTCTTTTGACATTCATTCATAGCAGGGAAAATCTGCTCTATAGTAGTCTTTGGAGAGGCACATGAGGTAGCATACTGTTCTTTATGCCAAAGCTGGTGATCATTTTCTTTTTTCAGGTTTTCAAATTGCCTTGCAGTAGTTTCCATAAGCTGCTCTGTTACTCCTTCTACCTTACAGATAAACAGAATGTCTGGTTCTGGCAACAGTGAAATATGCATTGATGAAAAGAGCCCACGTGCACAATTTCTTGTGTATGTTACAACATATTCATCATAGAAGTCCAATATCTGCCTTTTAATCTGCCAAAACTGCTCTTTTAGTGTGTGTATGTCCATATTGTTATCAAACCCACTCAGAATAGAAAAGGGTTTAGCAGAGCTTTTAGGGATTGAGACTGGTGTATTATCATCCAGTTTGGGAAGAGCACAAGCCTTTTGAGTTGAACTAAGGAATCCCACAGTCTTTACTGATCCCTTTGATACAGGTTCTATCCTACTGACTTGAAAGCACTGAGGGACTGGTAGATCCTTACACGAGTCAGCACAACACTTCGGAATTGAGACTGATGTACTGTCATCCAATTTGGGAGGAGCACAAGCCATTTGAGTTGAACTAAGGAATCCCACAGTTTTTACTGATCCCTTAGATACAGGGTCTAGCCTGCTGACTTGAAAACTCTGAGGGACTGATAGGTCTTTATAAGAGTCAGCACTGCACTTTGAATTCTGAGAAACTGGCCTAGATGGGCTGAAGCACTCAACAGAAAACAAGGGAATCCCTAGTGTGGCTTCTTGAACAGTGTCAGGGTTCTTTGTTTTGGCAGAGTGCTGGAAGTGAACTTGGGATGCACTAGCATGAGGCAAGGAATTAACCGTCTTTTCTTGAGAGTAAATGTCTTGTGCAGAGGTAGCAAAAGCACTTCCACGGTTACGAACATTCTTACTGGCTTCAGTTAAGAGATACTGCAAAAACTAATTACGTCCTTGTAATTCTTCTACAGACAGGGACTGGGGGTCATAGCCACAAATAACATAATAGTCTATCATTGAAAGATTAGCAAGGCACTCAGTGTAGTACTGAACTTGCAAGTTATGGTTTTCTTTAACAAGTCTATCCTTTAAACTAAGGCCTCTTTTAGAGGTCTTCAGAGAATGTATAGGTTTAGAAAGGGGTGTTTTAACATGATAGGAAAGCCCTTTAGGTTTGTGTGTGCCTTTACTGCCAGGGGAGCTTGAAATGTTTGGGTCGTGCATTCTGTCACGGTTTCGGGCAGGTCTGATCAGGACTTTGATTGGGACACCCCTTGAGGTCACCGAATATCCTAAAGAGGTAGTACACTGGGGCAAAGGAGCAGCTAAAGGCATACACGCAAAGGACAGCTATGGATAGGCACAGGAAAGTAAAAGCAAAGCAACCCTTGTGTGAACAAACAGGAAACAGATTACTAAGGGACAAACACGCTGGGGTTGTACACAGAGTAAGGTGCAGAACCTCCCACAGTGACAGGGAATCTCAATGCCTCTGTGCAGTTTGCTCTTACAGATAGTCACCCTGCCAGCCCCATAGAAAGGAGGCAGCAGAAGTGATTCTGTCTCTGGACCCTAGAGCACAAACAAGGATAGTACTTACATACACAGGACACGCTCTTGTGGGTCCAGCTGGAAACACAGTGGCGATTCCTGAGAAAACAGCAATAGCACACTGTCACTGTTAGGCACGAAAGACAACGTAAAGCACTGGACAAGGATGGGGACTCGAATTGCCTCCTGGAAACCAGGAGCCAACCCCAGTACACAGGAGGACATGTATACACTGGTGAAGACTGATAGAACACTTACCAGACACAAAGAACCAAGAAGAAACAGAAACAGAAGGGAACAAACAAAGAGGCAGAGGCAAGAACTAGGAACAGGCTCAGGCTGAAGCAAAGGCGGGACTAGAACTTGAAAACAGGGCGCAAACTTCTGGCTGGGACAAACAGAGACAGGACTCGGAAACTGAGAGCAGGCTCTGGCTGGAACAGGCAAGGACAGGGCTGGAATACAGGGAGTAGGAAATTAGCAGTAAACAGGACTGGGAAACAGAGAGAAGGTTCAGGCTGAAACAAGGCAGGAGCAGGGCAGAGAAACAGGGAGCAGGCTCTGGAAGAAACTAACAGGTACAAGGCTAAGAGATAGGGAGCAGACTCTGGCTGGAACAATCAGGAGCAGGGCAGAGAAACAGGAAACAGGATCAAGCTGGAACAGAACAGGAACAGGAACAGGAACAAAACTGGAACACCATCCGACAAAGGGTCTGTAACACAAAGGAATCGAAGTCCGATGCACGACGGGGAGCTTGAGGAAATGGCTGCTTATAAGCAGTTCCAAGCTGGGCTGCACAGGAGAGGTTTCAGGTGTGTGTGGTTTCAGATACTTGCAAGTCCTGGAGGAGAGGATCCAGTGAAAAGGAGCAACTGGACTTCTCCCATAGAAGACAATGGGAAACAGAATCCGGGTTTTCCTGACTACCAAGCTGTGCATTATGGGATTTGCAGTCCCAAGAAGCAAATGTAGTCCTACACAAGTGTACCATGGAGAAAAGAGAAACAAACAGGAGTCAGCAAGGGACTCTAGATAGGTGTTCAAGGTGATTCCCAGGCTTCTGACAGTCCCCTTACAGCGCCCCCTGGAAATGGGACGACCGAGTCGTAACAGAGCCTACCATAGGGGTGACTTACAGTGACCTGGTGCAGTGACCTGTAGTGAAAGGGTGCATGCACCTTTTCATGCAGGCTGCAATGGCAAGCCTGCAGACACATTTTGCATGGGCTCCCATGGGTGGCACAATACATGCTGCAGCCCATGGGGAACCCCTGGTGCCCCAATGCTCTGGGTAGCTAAGTACCATATACTAGGGACTTATATGGGGACACCATTATACCAATTGTGGGTGTGCAAAGTTCTAAGCAATCGAATTTAAAGGGAGAGAGCACAGTCACTGGGATCCTGGTTAGCAGGATCCCAGTGAAAACAGTCAAAACACACTGACAGCAGGCAAAAAGTGGGGGTAACCATGCCAAAAAGAGGATACTTTTCTACATTTGGTATCAAACATCTTGTATTAATATACCCACACTCATTCCAGTGATGGATTTATTAACACATGCACCCAGAGGACTCCTTAAAGCTGCTCCTTCCAAAACTTACCAACTGCCGCTGTACTGGGCGACTAGTTTTAGCCAGCATGCCAACACCAGATATGTTTCTGACCCCCAAGGGTGAGAGCCTCTGCTCTCTGGTGATCAGGAACAAAGCCTGCCGTGGCAGGGGTGTTAAAACACCCTTCCCAACAGGATGACCTGCAAATCTGCACTCCAAGGGGCTTCAAAGAAACTCACCACTCTTGGTATGCAGATCTGGCTTCCCTCAGTAGGAAGATGCCGACTCCCGCCCCATGGCCCATATGGCACCTGAACAGACGGGAAAATTAGTTGTCAGTAAGGCGTGTACCCTCTGAGGCCAGTTCCACTCCTAAGGTGAGCTGCCACAGGAAATAGTCATATAGGGGGCATAGTGACCCCTGAGGTAAGTAGCCCATTGGTTACTACCCAACACTCCCATAATGCCCCTAAATTCAGTATTTAGGGAAGCCCCTGGCACCAGAAAATCAGATCTTGCTGACCTGAAGAAAAGAGGGGCACTCCAGGGATGCAAAAACAAGAACTGACGACCGCTGATGGATTCAACAGCAACCCTGCCAGCCTGCCTTTTGTCTTCAACAGTCGTGCCAAAGACACCTCGTCCTGCAGCTGCTTGTGCCTCCAAAAACCCAGGAGGACTGCCAGCCTTCACCCAAGATCCAGGAACTCCCATGGAGCAGCAGAGCTGCTTCCTTGCATCTTTCAGGCACCCCAAAAGTTACTGTGAGGACTCTAGACTGTTCAGACCTGATGCCGGACAGCCCCTTTGCACCTGTGCCTCCTAGCCGAGTTGAAGAGGGTCAATGGTGCCAGCGTGGTCCCCAGACCCTCCAGAGAAAAAGCCCATCATGGGTTTCCCTACTGAGACCTTCAATCCGATGCCTGCAGCCTCTTTGTGCAGGACTCCCTTCTATCGCAGCCACCTCCGGTGATGGAAACCAGATGGTCTACTGGACCTCTGCACCCAGCTGCCCCAGACTGAGGAGGAGAAGAATACTGGTGATCATATATCCCGAGCCTCGGGAGGCCTGAGCCCACCTGTTGGTACAGTCAAACTGGACCCCCAGTCCATACCTGCAGCCCCTTTCTGCAGGCCCTCTGCATCCAGCTGCCCCAGACTGAGAAGAGAACCACTGGTGTCCCTGCGTCCCACAGCATCGTAAGACTTGAACCCACTTGGTGGTTCACCTGGACTTGTCACCCAGTCCCTGCCTTCAGTGCCTTTTTGACCAGACTAATCCATATTGACTTTTACAGGACACACAATGGTGAACTGCACCTCTGCACCTAACCTTCCCAGTGCCACTTAAAGTGACCTGTTGGTGTGGCCTAGGACCTTGTCACATACTCATCTTAGGTCTGGAAGGTTGGTCCTGTAAGTCACTGCTGAGATCCTGCTTGCTGTGTATGTTTTTCCTCCATAAGTTAACATTGCAGCTTCAGAAAATTGCACTGTGTCGACTTTTCAAACCTGTGATGATTACTATTGCAACAGTTATCGTATTGATACCGGTGCCCAAATATACAAAAAGACACTTGTTATTTTTATAAATTGGCATGAAGCTGTTGAGTTGCGTGTCTCATTTATTGACTTTATGTTTATGGTGAATGTCTAACACTCCTCTCTGATCAGCCCAAGGCTGCTCAACCACACTACCCACTAAGAGAGCATCTTGAGATTGCTAGAGCAAGCATGTGTTAACTAGTAAGGGCCCCCCTAGACTCTTTGCACAGAATACCTCATTTTGGTATACTATAAAAAGAGCCAGCTTCCTACACAGTAAGTATATGTTTGTATTTTGCACTTTTGAAAAGAGTCTGTGACATGAATCTTATCAGCATTTAAAGGTCAGCCCACTGTCCACTGTGGCAGTTTGGTTCTGATGGCTCCCCCAGATATCAAGGTGGCAGGACTCTCACCAGTGGTGGAGTGAGGAGTTAAACGAAAAACGTCGAGGGCTTGACACAGGCCTGGTTTAATTTGATTCCCTCCCCAATGCTCGTTGAATTACCCTTTTGAGGGTACCCATGAATCGTTCAACAATACCATTGGCTGACAGCCACAGAGGTGTACTCTTTTGATGCTTGACGTTCAGTCTAATAGGAAACACCTTGAACTCTTTGCTGTTGAACAGCAGACCATTGTCAGATTTGAGAATGGTGGGGAAACCCCACACTGCAAAGATGTTGTCCAGCCATTCGATTACCTTATCATAGGTTGCTGATGATAGCTCCTCAACTAAAGGAAAACGGGAATACTCATCAATGACTACCAAGAGATGATGCCCGTTTCCTAAGGGCTCAAAGGAATCAACAGCAACTCTTTCCCAAATTTGGGCAGGAAGGTCAGACATTGTCAGTGGATGCTGCATAATTTTGAGGGGAAGGGTGTTTCAAAGGTGGCACTCTTAGCGTTCATTCTCAACTGGCTTGTCTAAGCGCGGGGACCACACTCGGTCTCATAGATCTCTGTTGGTGGCTACCATGCCACTATGTCCCCCATGGGCTACTTCATTGACTTGCTGGCTTAGCCTCTAAGGTATGACTATTCTTAAGCCTCTTAGTAACACCATCTTTGGTCACAGACAGCTCATCCTGTACGTTTTTGAATTTTTGAAATTCAACATTGTCAGCAATAGGTCGAGGGCTCCTCTTCCACAATTGAGTTGAAATGATGTCTTTGAGGATGAGCATGTTCTTATCGGCATTAGAAGCAGGAATAATCTGTTCTAAGGACAGGGTTGCTGGCATGCTGGACTTTACAACGAAGTTAATGTTCTCTTACACTGTTTTGAATAAGTAACGGTAAAGTAATCCGGAGAGTTCTAATCTTTACCTGAGCTTGTGTACAATTGCATAATCGTACTCTTGCAGTTGCAACCCCCATCTCTCAATGCGAGAGGACATCCTGGTTTTTAGTTTCCAAAGATAGTGAGCAGCACTTGGTGATCAGTAATGATAGTGAAACATGTTTCATACAGAAACACATGACAATGTTTGCAGGCCCACACTACAGCCAAACTCTCTTTCTCTGGCTGAGAATAGACATGTTCTGTGTCAGACAGCCTTCTACTGGCATTGACCACAATGCGACTCTGAGCATTCGGATGACCATTATGTTGAGCAAGAATATCTACTGTGATCTCAATATGTAACTTGGGTGTTAAAATAGGGCATCTCAGTTGCATTCTCAATTGCAATTTTAATCTTTTAAAGTTATGATCACATTCAGCAGACCCCTGGAAAGGGAAATTTTGTTTTGTCATGTCTCATAATGAGGCACTCACTGCAAAGTCACAAATGTACCTTGAGCAATAACTGGCCATTACTAAGAAGGATCTCTGCATGGTGACATCTTGTGGGGGACAGGTAGTTGACAGTGCTTGCATTTTATCGAGGTCAGGAGTCATTCCCCCATCAGAGAATATGTGCCCAAAGAATGTAAGATTGGTCTTGTGAAACTCACACTTTGCTGCGTTCAGAGTGAGACCTGCATCAGCAAGTAACAGGCACACCTGTAAAAGTGCCTTCTCATGTTCCTCCTGCGTTGCTCCAAATACCAGTATGTCATCATCGTAAATAAAAGCTTGTGTGACAGGCAGAATTATTTGACATATAACATCCTGAAATATTTCAGCAGCTGACGACTCTCCAAAACTCAAACTTTTGTATCTGAACAAACCAATATGAGTCAGAAAAGTAGTGATGTACCCCCAGTTCTCTTCCAGCTCAAGCTGATGGTATCCCTTGTTCAGATCAAGACAGGGGAAGACTTTGGCACCATTTAGTTGCATTTTCACGTCTACTATGTCTGGACCAGGATGTCTTTCTCTTGATTGTTTTGTTGGCCTGGAACATATCAGTACAGATGCGCACTGCACCTCCACTGTTCTTTTTTGGTACCACTACTATGGGCGAAACCCATGGTGCACATGGCACACACAAGTAGTTTGCAGTGTCATGGCAAACTCTCAGGGAGAGCAGTCTCTGTTCTTCGGGGCATGTATCCCATCCTCGTTGCCAGTTGTAGCGTACTTCCCAGCCCATTAGCATGTAAATGGTCTACCCACACACAGAGCTCTGTAGCAGACATCTTTATTCCTCAGCATACAATCACACGCTGCGCTAAGATCACGTCATAACTGTTAATCACCACACCTTAACACCTTCTAGCAAGTTACAAAATTCCACGACTAAGTCTGCCTAGAACCACAAAGATCCTAGCGCACATAGGTAGTCATTATGAACATGGAGGTGTGGGCCGCCATGCCGGCGGTGGTGGGAAATCCCGCCAGCTGGCATGGCGGCCCACACCGCCACATAATGAACCTATGGAGGGCTGCCATAGGCGGCCCTCACTCACCGCCAGGCTGCTTCCGTCAGGCAGCCTGGCGGCGGTCGGCATCATTATCCAAAAGGGCAAGGGTGCTGCGCCTAGGATAATGAGCCCTCAGGCTCCAGCATTTCCCTAGCGGTTTTCCCTGCCAAGGAAAGGCTGGCGGAAGGGGTGCACCGGGGCACCCATGGAGGCCCCTGCACTTGCCATGGGCAGTGCAGGGGCCCCTCTGCAGTGCCCCATTGCGCAGGTCACTGCGCTATTTATGGGCAGTGATCTGTGCGACGGGTGCAGCTGCACCTGCTGGCGAGCCACCGTCAATGTCCCGGCCAGGCATTCCTCTGGGCCGGCGGGCAGAAATAATGTTTCCGCCTGCTGGCCCACAGGAATGTTCATAATACAGCCGGCAGGGTTCCAGGGGCGCTGGCGGTCACTAGAAAGACCGCCAGAATGAGCGCAGCGGTTTTGACCGCATTGTTCATAATGAAGGCCATAGTCTCACAACACTAAACTTAATATGCAGCCTATCTCTGCAATCTCTGAATCCAATGTGAAGCGACCCCTCTCCAAGAAATAGACAGTTGGGGGATGGGGACTGTATATGTCAGATGCTTATTTTCATGAACTTAGGGGCATATTTATACTCTGTTTGCGCCGGATTTGCGTTGTTTTTTTTTACGCAAATCCGACGTAAAGCTAACTCCATATTTATACTTTGGCGTTAGACCCGTCTAGTGCCAAAGATCTTGGAGTTTGCGTAATTTTTTTGCGTGGACACCTACTTTGCGTTAATGAAAAGGCAAGGTAGGCGTTCCCTTCTAAAAAATGACTCCAAGGATGTGCGCCTTATTTAAACTCCCGTGCAAAAATGACGCACGGGAGTGGGCGGGCCTTAAAAAATGACGTCCAGCCGCTTTTGCGTAATTTTTTAACGCCTGGTCAGGGCAGGCGTTAAGGGACCTGTGGGCTCGGAAGGAGCCCAGAGGTGCCCTCCCATGCCCCCAGGGACACCCCCTGCCACCCTTGCCCACCCCAGGAGGACACCCAAGGATGGAGGGACCCATCCCAGGGAACTTAAGGGAAGTTCAGGTAAGTATATATTTTTTTTTTTTGTGGCATAGGGGGGCCTGATTTGTGCCCCCCTACATGCCACTATGCCCAATGACCATGCCCAGGGGACATAAGTCCCCTGGGCATGGCCATTGGGCAAGGGGGCATGACTCCTGTCTGTGCTAAGACAGGAGTCACTTCAATGGGGGTTGGGAGTCAAAATAAATGGCGCAAATCGGGTTGAGGCCAAAATTTTGCCTCAGACCTGACTTGCCCCATTTTTTGACGCCCAAGCTCCATTTTCCCCTACGCCGGCGCTGCCTGGTGTGAGTCATTTTTTTTTATGCACACCAGTCAGCTGCGCCGGCTAACGTCATTCAATAAATAAGGCGCCCGCATGGAGCTTTGGAATGGCGTTAGCCGGCGTTAAAAGTTTTGACGCAGTTGGCGCAGTTGTGCGTCAAAAAGTATACATATGTCCCTTAGTGTTTTTTATGTGTTGTTTCTTGTTATGGTGAAAGCCAAATATACAATTTGTTACTAATGCTTACTTTATCAAAGTTGTACTCTATAGACATCCTAAACCTGACAACCTTCACGGATGTATTTTTTGACGTTGTCTTCTCTCTCTTGTTACTTTCTAACTAAACCTTCATTCTTGGTCCTGTTCTATGATGTGGATATCTGTCACATCTGGTAGATTTGTCTTGGTCCCCAGGCAGTAAATGTATACCTATTTGCTGTGTGCAGTATAGAAAGTGGACAGGTGTACCATGACCCACTCCTTTCTCTTTCTTTTTCCTGAAGAAGGGCACATATTGGGATAGACAAACAGTTCTCCTAGAAAGTAAATGGGTAAATTGAGTCCTCTCTCCAAAATAGCTCATATGTAATACTTTGGACTTGTATATTTGAGGCTTTTTATATGTCAACTTATGCAGAAAATATTTATCAAAATGGTAGCAAAGATCATGAACATACTGGCAGTAGTGAAGCGCAAAACAGCATTTTGTTGACATATATGTATTGCTTACATACTGTAGCACTAATTGTTAGAAGCTAGAATATTTGCCATTAGAAGTGATGAGGTACAGTAGTCCCATACCTGAAACAAGGGTTGCTCTTTGCTCACTATTTGTTACAGAGCAAAGTCTGGGAAAAATGCCAAATGTCTATGGTGGTGTATCTCTTTGAAAATGTAATTCTCTCTCTTGAAAGACAGGGGAAACAGAATTTACAATGCGGTTGTTATCATGCAATACTTCTACCAGGCATCCATCACCACGCATATTCCTTTTTACCACTCATGTCTTTACCATGCATATACTTTTACCACACATTTCTTTACAATGAAGATGTAGGCATTTTGCAGGTAAGTGTGTGTGTGTGTATATATATATATATATATATATATATATATATATATATATATATATATATATATATATATATCAAAACAAATCCCTTTCAGGGTTAGAGTGACGCATACATTATGCAAAAAAGAATAGAGAACTCTGGGGAGTTCACAAGTTTAAGTGGAGAGCAGTTCTAGTAAGGAGCACCCTGCAACACCAGCGACACTCTAGATTTGCTCACCTCAAATGTCTATTTATCTAGCAAAGGTTTTAAGCATAGGATCAGCACAGTGCTATCCACCCCGAGCTAGATAGTGACAAAGTATTTTGCCATTTGTACAGCAAAGTCTTTAAGCATAGGTTTGACACAGTGTCAACCTTGCCGAGCTGCAAAATGACAAAAGCCATTTACCACTCCAGGCACAGTATTACAGCTTTGGACTGGTAAAATACCGCCCAAGCCAACTTGGAATGAGTAAAAGCAACCCCTGACACGTGTTTCGCTCTCACTAGAGCTCACCAGAGAGGTCTAGCCTTGTCCAGACACAAGGGAGCACCCAGTATAAGTCAAAACAAATCCCTTTCAGGGTTAGAGTGATGCATAAATTATACAAAAAAGAATAGAGAACTCTGGGGAGTTCCCAAGTTTAGGTGGAGGGCAGCTCTAGTAAGAAGCACCCTGCAACACCAGCGACACTCTAAATTTGCTCACCTCAAATGTCTGTTTATCTAGCAAAGTTTTTAAGCATAGGATCAGCACAGTGTCAGTAGGGTTGGGGGGCAATGCAGCTTATACTTAAAATCGGAAGGTATCACAGCAGCAAATACGTTGTTTCCAATATTCTAAAGTGACATCATCAAGTGCAAATCAAGTAAAGCAGGTGGAACAAGACGAGTGGATCGGGGAATCATAGATCTTCCCATGATTTAGTGTGGGCGTAACTTAGTTATTTAGTTAGGAATGGCTACCTTTGAATATAAGGTTAAGAAAAGTGCATACGGCCATTTAAGTCAAGTTTCTTATTGGTATGTCATTGAGCGCTCTTTCATCTGAGGGTCTGATAGCGATAAAAAATTATAAAAAGATGCCATAAGAAAGGAAAGGGTAGGGGTTTACTCTGGAAAAAGAACGGTATACTTTTTTGTGAATAGAAGATAAGAGGAGATGGATTTAAGATTAGGTGGTAACTCATTGCACAGTTTGGGGTAATTACTTGAAAAGTTTTTCTTCCTTAGGTGCCTTTGTTAAATCTAGGAATACATAAAAGGTTGTTAGGCGCTGAGAAAATCTGCCCTGCTGTATATACTTGTTCAAGTCAGAGTTTTGGAAATTTAGTGAAGAACCAAAAAAGATACTTTTGAACAAGGCAAATTATTTTAAAAATCATTTTCCTCCCTGGATGCCAGCAAAGCTTCTATAGTACTTTTGTGGGTGAACTGAAACAAGAAGTTAGTAGAACGGCATTGGCGGCTTGATTTTGAACAACCAGAAGTTTATTCATTTGTTTTTTAACTGTATCTAAATATAGGGCCCTGCAATAATCCAACCTGGCTTGAATGATGGCAGCGACAGCAGTTTTTCTGCAGTGTTTCCGAGAGCAGGGGAAGAATAGGTCATAATGCTCCACTCATCCGGAGGACTCAGGGTCATAGGCATAGTGGAAATTTTGTTGGATGACTAAGGCTTTGCACAGTTCTTGGACTACTTACGACAGCAAATGAGTTTCCTTGCCACTTCTGCACTTAAGCAGGATACCAAACCTAGGGATACAGCTTCAGAGATCAGGCTTTTGGCCACAGTGGTCACATCAGCGGATAGGCTTCTACCCATCCAGAGATCGTACAGAACAAAGTATAGATATAAAAGAAACATTGACTCATTTGAATTACATTTCTCTGCACTTGCACAGTAGGTCCCCACGGGGGAGAGATGGGCAGCTCAGGTGGCCTTTCTGCTCTCACCAACATAATAATCATGGCAAATGCTGTATGAATTCCAAAACTGCTGAGAAATCAATGGAAGATACAGGTTAAATCTCTGAGTGTCTGTAGCATGGATTATACCCTTTTTACCAATGTGTGAAATCAGAGGATACAAATAGGCTGCGCTGATTAACAATTAAGTAGTTTGTTATACATACAGGGCTACATCTGAACTGGAAGCGAGAGAAGCATCTTTAGGAACATTACCAGCAAACACACGGCCGCTAGACACTTCATGTGAGGGGACTTTTTGGGCAGCACACTTTAGAGCATGGATGCCCAAAGTATGGCCCGCGGGCCTCATGCGGCCCCTCTGACCTTTACATGCGGCCCCTTGGGCAACAGGAGCACTGGCAGCTGTTTGCTCTACTCCGCACTAACAATAAAAATATTAAATACACACACAATCATTTATTTCAAACCTAATTGGTGTTAAAGAAAGGAAGTAACTAGGGACTCCTGCACTTAACTCTAGAAACGCCTTCATTCTTAAAGACATCTTGCAGCACAAGTGTAAAACTAAGACAGTCTCTTTAAAATTAAAAAAAGTGTATTTAGTTAACATGCAGAACCTTTTTGCCTTAGTACAATTTATTTTATCAGTGCACTGAGATGTATTCCTTTAAATATGGTAGTTTTCAAACATACATTTGGAAACATAAATTTTGAAACATTAATTATATCCCTTATCCTGAGAACACAACCAACAGTAAATTAAAGAGGCCAGTCACTTAGTATGTGCACTTTATGGGTGGCCTGGGTTCCTATCATACATCATACATTAACAACATTATTAAATCAAACATAGAAGCAGGTTTTGTGCAGTGCACACCATGAATCATGTATTTCGAGGTCATCTTAAATGTGATAATGCAGAAAAAGTAGTGAAGTGAGACTAAACAATTGCCTAGGATCACACAATTTGGAAACGTGGGTAAGCCGGGATTCATTCCAGGTTTTCTGTTTATTCATTGTTTATTTCAGCCACTCGATGTATATCATTTGCTTCTCCTACACCTACCTTGCCACCAATCCTCCCAGCCACCCCACTTGACCGCCACAGCCCTGGCATCAATGCGGTCCCCAGGCGCGTCACAGACCAAACTTTTTGGCCCCTGGGAAAATGTTTGCGAGTACCCATGCTTTAGAGTCATTACCTTCCTTGAGAGTTAGAAAGCGTCAACCAACCCTTTTAGAGAGGATCCATTTTTATTGGACTACGACATGCAGAAGGAAGGTCCAAAACCATAAGCAACCCCAAAGACACCTTTTGAACAAGAAGAGAGTGTCACTTTTCTGTATAGGTAAGGTACAGGAAAGGGGAAGAGCAATTAAAGGAACATATTAAGCAGTATATACTTGTGGTAAACAACGGCTCACAAATATTTCAAGTAAGATGCACACAACGTATCCAGCAACTAGCATTGCTCTATAATTTCTAAGGTAAGAAATATCAACATAATTGTAAGGATCAGTCAGGCCAGAGATTTGGAGCCACAGATATGCAAGAACTAATACCAGGGAGGCACACGAAGTATAAGACTAAAGCAGCAGCAGAAATGGGCAATGGGTGGAGCCCTAAAGATGCAATCTAAATATAAGGTGGAGGGACCGGGAGGTTAACTGGTCCAGTGTACAGTCTCCCAATAATTATGTTAAGAAAAAAAAAAACGCTGTTCCGGAGGGTAGGTCCTGAGTTATGGACCAGAATCAGATATACACAGTGTTGTTCTGAGTCCTTGGAACGCGCCTCCCAGGGAGCCTGTTTTCAATTTGGGGATGGGCGACTTGACTTTGACCTAGCCAGTTTACTTTAATGTAAGTGACCGGTATGTGTATTTTAATGTTGAGAGTTTTTCTTGAATTGGAGAAGAACTAAAACTTTGGTTCTGATGAAGCGTCATTGGATCCCTTTGGACCGCACAACGCGAAACATGTCGACCTTTTCCTAGAGGTACTATAATAGTCATAGACCTCGCACATCTGTTGCTTTTTTTAGAGTAATTGAGCATTATATACTCAATTTTTACTCTCCTTCTGTTTTTAACCTTGGTCTTCATCCGCTCACATTGATTAAAAATATGATATTTGTGGTGATGAATAACCAATTTTAGATTGCTTTTCTTTCTGTTCTCTCCTATGTGTGCTGGTGCCGGAATATAGGCATTTCTGTCCAGATAGTTTGAACCCACCAGTCACTATCAGAACAGTATGGCTTAGAGCCCCCTCACGGGGAGCCCGTCAGGCGTTGCAGCTCCGGCCTGGCGAGGAGCATTTCCCGATGATGATACTGGTCATCCATTGTGATGCTTGAAGGCTCTTGCTCCTGTGACCTCAGGTCCCCTAGGCCATTATAGAACACGTGGAACAGTGTACCTTTTTTTGTAGCCCTAAAGATGCAGGCCAGACGAGTTTTTCCAGGGCTATTTAGGCAGGTCCAGTCAGTAAAATCTTGCCTAGCAATTTTAGTGAGTTTTAAGGTTCTCACTTACCAAACTATTTCACACCCGGCTTTGCTCCCTGTTTGTTTTGTTTTCCTTCACTTATGTTATTAATTGTCACTTTTGTGCCTGTTTTTCCCTTGTTATCCTTGTTCGTACTGCAGAGCTTCCTCCTGCATTCCCCATGTTTGAGGCCTGTATTCAGGTCACCATTGGGCTCGTCATTGGATTGTGATTGGAGATGCATTTAAGAACTTATTACCGAAGTCCCTTACCCACTGATTCTGGAAATTAGTCTTATAGTCTGGTATGCCTTACAGTATTCACCCTGCAACTTGATCCCCTTGCCGTACCCATTCTGCAGAACCCCAGGGCTATTACATTCCATCCCAGATTCAGTCTAACATTCTAGTTCGGATCCTTCTTTCAAAACCATAACAACTTCTCCTCCTCTTTGTGTATATCCTCTGAAATAGGTTGTCATTGACCCTTATTAGCTGTCTTTGGAGAAGTTGAAGAATTGTGCTGAAGACCTGCTATGCGCAACCCCAGCCCTGGCAGTTTGCTAGGCTACTGCACAGGATAGATTCTGATGCCTATCCTCCGACCACTATAGCCCAAGCCATTTGTAAAATTCAGTCAGTGATGGAGATTGCCTGGGAAGAAAGAGTGTTTGTCTTATCCCAGCTCAATGAGGTATCCTCCTCAGGATCTAATATAACCTCCACTTCTGTCAATAGCGATGCAGTATTTCCAGGAAGAAATTCAGATACAGCTTTTCTTGCACAGAGATAGACAGCAAGGGTTAGGTCAGTGACCATAGCACCACCATTAAAATAGTCTGGAGAGTCTGAGGGATTTAAGCCTTTCTTTGCTCAGTATACATTACATCTTATGTCCCATCCTCAGCATTTCTCCATAGAGCAGGCAAAAGTCACCTTGTAGATCATAGTTATTGAAAGATGCTCTAATGATGAAGAGAATACACTATTTAATAATTTTGACAAATTTCAGGAAATGGAGCAGTTTTTGGCCAGCAAAAAAAATTATATTCAGTCTACGTGGGAATGTCTACTTTGAGGCACGGAAATAATGATTTAATTTCATATGTTGCCCACTTTCAACAATTAAAATTGAGAGGGATCATTTTATAGCTGTCTTCAAAAAGAGTTTAAAGATATGCTGTTGTGACTAGTAAATCAGTGCACTACTACTAAAGCATTAATTGAGTTAACTTTGCAAATTGAGGCGCACCACCATTCTCAGAATAAAAAATGAAGCTGGAAGATGAAATGCCTTGAGGACATGTATTACACTGTACTTCAGGGATGGGAGTGTACTCATGACTTCTGAATCACTTTCTATTGGCAGGGGGCCTATTAGAAATGGCACTATAACGATGAATCTTGTTTGGAAAGCACATAGATTTTGGGCACCAGCACTGCCAATGTTAGCCTTGGGGAAGTTCCGGTAAAAGAAATGAAACACAACATTATGAGGAATTGGAACAAATAAATGATTGAGTCTATCCAGAAATGGCCCTTGTCATCTTTAGAGTTCTATACATTTTGGACGCTTTTGGAACAACTGAAATGGAAATGTGACATTCGACCCTTGGAGAGTAAAGGCCTACTTTCAGTAAATGTATTGTTCTGCGTTCCCACCTTAAGTGTTCTTTACTGCTAGACATCGAAGGACTTGCATCAAAATAATTAAGGAACACAAAAGGTGTGTAGTAGTGGATAAACTACAGATGTTTTATTGTAAATTGTTCACCTCATTGTTTCTGAGCTACAAAGCAACTAAAAACTAGCAATAAATACCTTTTCAAAGAAAGCTCCCAACCACCTCCCTACAGTAGAATGAGGGTCAAGTGAAGCTCGTATGCCTGAAGAGGTGGAGATGAGTGAACCCATGCAAACTGATTCTGTAAGGAGGTAGATAAATAAAGATGAAAATGAGAAATAATGATGAACATGAGAGATGCAGAAAAGAGGGGTTATACTGCTACTGTGTCCAAAGAGGCTAATTTGTCAAATCTTGCCCTCAGGTCAGTTTTCAGGCCATGTGAAAACCCAACCCTGAATAGCAAAACCAGAGTGGACGTTATTCATAAAAGAGTCTGAAACAGAGATATTTTTTATTTAAATATATAAATAACTTTAGCTACAGCCAAAGGTCTGCTTCAAACTGTGGCCTTACCGGACAGCAGAGCCATAGGTTTCTATGTGGAACAAAAATGTCATGCTAACACTTGTATACCAGGGGCATGGCCACTCAAGATGGCAGACAGGATGCGTTCCTGAATGGCTCCACAGCCCCCCAAAAAATCCTACATAATCCTGTGGCTGAAATGGGCAAAAATGATTTGCCAACATACCATCGCCCCCTGCTTATCAGCTGATGAGGAGAGGGCTTACCGCTGACTGTTGGCGGGGCCTGAGAGATTCGGATCAGTCTGTGGTAACAGTGTGGGGTGTGGATCTGTGGGCCAATGCAAAGAAGAGCCGACCCACCTGGTGGACGCTGACAGACGGCGGAGAATGTGGCTTGCATGGTCACGCATTTGGGAGGACTTGCATTCATTGCTGTGGCCATAATATAAGAGAGGAGGACCTCCCCCACCCAAGTTGAGATACGGGGTGCCAGGCAGGCATGATGGTGGATATGTGACCGACTAGGAGGGTTGATCCCCCAGTGGCCAAGAATAAGGAGTTTGGGACCCCACAGGGGAACACAATGGAACACTATACTATACAGACAACCCCTGTCCGGTACTAAAGGGGTATGCCAGAAGGGATGCAGAGGTGGCCCCCCCAGTGAAACAGCCATCAAAGGCGGAACTCATGGCGACTATACAGGGTTCCCGTGTGGCATTGGAGGTAAGAATTGAGATGGTGGCGCTGGAGGTAAACCTCTTCCGCACCATCCTCTGGAAGGTATTGGACAGGGTCCAGGTTGCAGAGGGGTCCATAACCGACCTTCACTCAGATCTAGCAGCACTAAAAAATACAGTTGGTTACAGTCACAGCTAAAACTGCAACCCTGGAGGCTTGTTCTGAGGATGCAGAGGGGAGGTTGTGACGTAACAACTTGTATCTGCTGGGGTTTCCTGACACAGAGACATTTGTGGAAAACTGGATCCGGAAGGTGCTGCGACGCACAGGGCTCTCGCCACTTTTTGCCATTGAGCAGACACATCGAGCAATGGTGGCTCCTCCCCAGTCAGGGGCTCCCCGAGGGCCATTATAGCACACATCCCTACTTTCAGAGACTGTATTCTTTGTGCAGCCCAGGAAACTGACCACACTTGCTTTGAGAATCATAAGATATCTATTTATCCGGATTAAACCCACAAGGTGCAAGGCAACCGGAAAATCTTTATAGAAGTCAAGAACAAACTGTGCATGTTGGGACTCCGACACATGTTGTTATATCCAGCCCACATTCAAGTGATGTTGGGGGCAAATCCCACTTGAGTCTCAAGAGGAGGTGTGGCGATGGCTGGAGATATGGGACAAGGTCCCTCAGGACAGAGGGGGCACATGGAATTTGACAGCCCGCTCCAGTCAGGGGGCGCATTGCCCAAACTGGAGGTCCCATGAAAAAACCAGCAGAGGATGACGCCCGGGGCCCCAGCATCTGAGATTCTGGGCATATTGGGGTGCAGGAGGATGGCACCACGGCACAGGCCTCCCCAGAGACACTGGATGGTCCAGACAATGCAGAATTGACCCCAGGGCTGACCATAATGACAGAGGATCCTACTACATAATGTGGGATCCCCCAGTGGCTGTTGTTAAAGGTATATGTCAATTTCTCCCTTCTTTTTATTTCTGTATATTTTTTTCAATTTTACAAGGGGGCAAATATTCCTACTATGAGGAAATGTAATTGTATGGTACAGATGTTCACTATGACCAGTGAAGTAGCGAATGTTGTCCACTGTAGCAAATTCCATGACTATACGGGGTGGTGGGGAGCCCTTCCCACATTACTAGTAGGAGCTTATTAGGTGAGGGTATGGTTAGGATGTTAGTCCTGATAGCATTCAGCTCCATGAATAGACAGTATCTTTGGTTGTTATTGTTATGCTGTTTATCCAGGGTGGGAGGGTGGTTACTGTTCCATTTTCCATTTATGTTTAATGATAAGGTTTGTCATTGTGCATGGATAGGGGTGGATATAGCCGACTTCTTTGACAGAGTAACACTCCAACCAATTTGCCTATTAGAGTAGTGGGTACATGATATGACACGGGTTACAGACAGCCATGGCTGAGGAATTATGTTTTTTTAACCTGGAATGTCCGAGGCGTGCTGGACTACACAAAATGTTATAGAGTCCACTTGTATCTTAAGCGTCACCAAATCCAGGTAACCTGTCTACAGGAGACACACTGTGTGAACACAGAGGTGAAAAAAATAGCAAAAAAGTAGAGGGCAACTGTTTTTGAGAAAATGCCTCTGTTTTACATGATTAGCCCTTACTTTTTGCCTGATGTATGATGTAGCCTAGAAATTGTAGTGCCCAGTGCCCCTGCTAACCAGGTTCCCTAGGCCAGAGCTTTTTCCCTAAAACTGTTGTGATGCATTGGCACAACTGGATACACCTTTAGCTACCACTATAAATCCCTAGTAAAAGGTATTTAAGTAGCCAGGGCATGGGTTACTATGGGTAGGCCCTTGAGGGCAGCAGCACTGATTGTGCCACCCTCTCAGACCATGCATCCAGATGCCCCCAGCACTGCCAGGCAGAATGCACCTTATTGTATGTGAAGGCATAGCTTCATGAGCAATAGGCCCCCACTGTGTCCTTGCCAAACCTGGGACTTAGTGAGTGAACAGAGCAGCCATTTTAATGCACGTGCAGGACACTGATCAACACACGTTTCCCTGCTACATGGTGGCCACTCTGAACCCTGGGTTGTTTGATATCAACCAACTCAGAATGATAAATCCAAACGGGTACCAGTATTGAATGTATCTGTAAATGTACCCAGGGGTCACCTTAGAGGTTCCCCCTGCAAAAGCTAACTACACTGGCATGGTTGCTGAGTGGATCTATCAGCCTGCCACCTCCAGACACCCAATCTACAAACCTTGGGGGAGAGGTCTGTCTTTCTGGTTTGTAGAACAACACCCTTCCTGAGTGGAGGTGCTAACATCCCCTCATTCAGGAATTTGCACTGCCCTGGAGGTGAGCTACAAAGGGCTTACCGTTTTTTGTTAGCAGCAGATGGTCAACCCCTTTGTAAACCCCCACTTCTGGTGGGTGCAAAGGCAGGAAATTACACAAAGGGAAGAAGGAGTGGCCCCACCTGGCATGCCCCACCCCTATGGTGTTGCCTGCAAGGGGGACACTTCATTTCATTTTCATCCATCTTAGATGGAAGGAAAATAGCCAATCAGGAATATGGAAGTGACCCTTCCCACAGGAAGTGGTCACTGTAGGGGGTGTAGCCACACAGGTAGGTGTCCAATTGGACACTACCAGGTTCCCCCTAAAACGCCCATTAAATTCAGTATTTAGTGGGCCCCCCTAGACCAGGTAATTAGATTTGAAGGATACAAAGAAGACCAGCACCAAGAATATCCAAGGCACAAGAACTGTGGACCTGCTGCACAAAGAAAAGGCACCAAACCCTGCCTGCTGCATCCAGGACCCGACAATCACCGCTGCAGGCTGCTGGGCAACTTGACTGACTTCAAGAACCCCAGAGGATCACCAGGCTTCGCCAATCACCCAAGTATTCCTTCCAGAGTGGAGGTACCACTCTGCAGCAAAGAAGAAACCAGCAACTCAGTGAGCATTACTTCACTGACCAGCCGCTAACTCCCGAACTGGAAGTCGCAGCTGGACCCGACGACACACCGATGACCACAAAGACCAACCCTGCAGGAGTGCCAAGTTTGGTGGCACTGCACCCTCCAGTGGTCAAATCATACCAATACCCTGGGTATTGGTCAGCTGACGTCGAACACCAAGAAAACCAGCCTGCCCGGGGCTGATAAAGGACCAGCAAGAACCCCCAGTCGAGGGACATCAGGAACAACCTGGACCTCCCTCCAGAGTGCCCCCGTTGTCCTGCAAAAGACCCTTAAACCGACTGCTTCATCTTTGTGCACAGCTCCTGGCTCACAGATTCGCTCTGCACCTGGCCACCCTGTTCTCTGCAATGAAGAACCTGCTGTGCCCTAAGGGTTCCTTACCTCTTGCGACCTCGACACTCCAAGGGGACCCCAAGGAACCACCATTAAACTTACCTGCACAGACCTTATCCAAGTGGTCCCCCTCAGTGGCCCTGCACCAGCTCCAGAGACCCTTCACCGCTGATCCCGCCGAAACCGAGAGCAGCCCAAACTTCTCCAGCTACCACAGTGTGCTCACCGACAACCTCAACCAACCTGCAAAAGAAAAACTTGATAAAGCAATCGTGTAATTTTATATTTATTTGTAAATGTGACTTTCCATTGATTCCTATGGTGTGTAATTACGCACATAAAGACTATTTTTATAGAATCCATCTTTCAAAAAGTACTTGTCCAATTTTGATAATCCTGGTCTTAAAAATTACATAAAAATCTGAAGTATTTTTATAAATTGGTCTCGAGTTATTTCTTTGAGTGTGTGAGTGGCAAGATTGATACTGTGAGCACAATTAACGCTTTGCACTTCTCCAAGATTGGCCTAACTGCTTAACCAAGCTACCTTAAAAATTAGATCATTAGATGATCTAGTTTTTAACTCTGTAAACCAACGTGTGGTTGCCTGGACTCACTTAACAGTGTACTTAGCTTTGTGCAGTACATAGAGAGACAGACTCCTACACTGTTTTCCACAACATACTCCTCCATATACAAGAGGAGTGGCAATATGGGTGGCACCAGAGGTACCGTTTTGCCACATCTATAGTTAAACAGATATAGAAGGGAGTTACGTCCTCCTCCAAGGCACACTAGATGGTATGGCCATCACTATACTGAACACTTATGGTCCCAATGTAGATGATGGGCAATTCTACTTTACAATGCAAAGGGATATTGGAAGCTAGTATAGGTGCACCAATTGTATGGACAGGCGATTTTAATTGTGTATTAGATGGGGATTGGAATTGGCACCAACCAAAACAGGGTACTAAACCCTGAATGACAAACTCGCTGCGGCAAGTTATGCGAAATATGGGGATGCTCGATACCTGCCGCACCTTGCACCCATAAACACAAGGATATACCTGTCAATCACTGACCCACTGTACATACAGTCGCCTTGACAGACTCCTTGTTGCAGGAGTTGATCCTGGGGCATTATAAGGGAAGGAACACTTGGGCAGATACATGTGGATGATGACCCAATGTTGCTCTCCTTGGATTGGGGAGGGGGAACCCACGTGCCGCTCGATGTCGGCGCATGTCTCCTGACATGTTAAGTGATACAGCCTGTCGAGAAACACTGAGAGAAGCACTCCAGACATGTATAGTCGGCAACTGGGGATCGACAGACTCATGGGTGAAAAAGTGGGAGGCCCTTAAGGTTGTTGTGCATGGCACCTGTATTGGGAGGACATGTGGGGCCCAGAGACAATTTGTCCAGACACTGCGAACCATGATTGGAGATTAAAGATGATGAAGCGATCTTGGCCACCACTAGACGTGAGGTGATGCAGACTCAACGGGATCTACAAGGACTATGGGCATCCCCTGACAGACATACTGTCACCTCCTACATACAGAGACTGCACAGGGAGGGCGATAAGTCGGGCGGGCTACTGGCATGGATACTGCAGTGAGAGCAGGAGATTCCACCCATTCTGTGGATCCACGACGCAGGGGGTACAGTACTGACGCAGCACCAAGGCATACTGACAGCCCTGGTGTCCCACTTCTGCACTGTGTATGGGGAGCACAGGGAGGTTAGTCCTGCTGAGATGGAGAGAGTTTGTGTGGGAGTAGCACTGCCCTGTATGCCACCAGACGATGCAGGAGACCTGGAGGCGAATCTTACCCTGGAGGAGCTGCGGGCATACTCAGATGTTCTTGGCAAAAAATTGTTACAGGTTTTTTTCAGCTTTGTGTGGCCTTGGAACCCTGGCCCAGACGATGCACGAGGGTGTCATTAACCTTTTACTGAAACCAGGGGGTGACCCTGAGGACCGTTCCTCCTACATGCCCATCACTATGATTAGTATTGATGTTAAAATCCTTTGCAAAGTATTGGCAGCACGGCTGCAGGGAGTGGTCCATACTCTGGTCCATGAGGACCAATGTGGTTTTATGCCCTCAAGCAGCATGACCTTTAATCTGTGATGCAGAACACAAATTCCTCATGAGACAGAGGGTTCAGAACAAGACCTTGCCCTTGTTTCGGTAGATATTGAGAAGGCATTAGGCACGGTGAGGTGCAGCTATCTGATGAGAATGCTCTGTGAGATGGGCTTTGGCCCAGTCTTACAGGAATGGGTACACTTATTATACCACTTGTTATACACAAGGCCCATCGTCCATGTCAAGGAGAGAGGAGAAGTTCAGAGGCTTGATCAATTTAGTGGGGCACCTGACAGGGCTGCCTTCTCTAGCGATTAATATTTGCCCTCGCGGTCGAACCTATGGCTATCCTGTTACACAGAGAATTAGAGGAATCATTGTTATATGCCAACATTGCACTGGTGTATGTCCATTCCCCTATGGAGGCAGTACCTATACTAATGCAGCTTCAAGAGACTTTTGGCCTTGTATCGGGCCTCTCGATAAATCTTAGAAAAACAATACTGTTCCCTTTGGGGAGACTAGCCCGGATACCTCGGGACCATTTGTCAGACCTGGGAATCAGATGGGAACTGGAGAGCTTCCGGTACCTGGGTATTATGATCACCAGGACGCCAGAAGAGCGTCTTAATGTTGTCAGGGTACTACAAGGGGCTCGCTAAATCGATCAACTGCTAGAATAAACTTCTTTTATCACTTCTGGGGAGGACAGCAGTGGCAAAAATGTCTTCCTTCCCAGATGTACCTCATACAAAATGCTCTCTTCCCGTTACACAAAAAAATATTTCGGACCCTAGATGGTCTATTCATTTCACTGGTGTGGGCAAGGAAATGTAGCAGGGTCACCATGACAGTACTGAAAAGAGGCCTGATAGAGCATGGTGTAGCTCTCCCAGATATGAGTATACTAATACGCAGTGCACCTACAGCACGCTGCCAGATGGCTTACCGGGGGTAATAATTGGGAGAAGCGGCTTTTAAAGGGATCGATGAGACAACACACCTATGGGAGACTGTGGAGAGAAAGGTGCTGCATAGCGCTCCCTTCGATAGGGAGTTACCCCTTGGGAATTGGAGGCCTTCAGATCCATTGACATGTCCATGGAGAGGTGAAGGGAGGGTGGTTGTCTTTTAGTGGGGGATCTCTATCCTGTGAAAACCTTCATCACATTCCAGGAAGCACAGGCTACATTTTAGGTAAGACAGGGACATTTTCTACACTATGCCAAACTGGACAACACTGCAAAAGAACTATGGCACACACACCCAAGAGCCCCCACGCCCTTTCAGACGCTAGGGGGTTGCTTCACTGGAGAGAAGGCAGACACCTTATTTCCCTGTTCTACAGAGAACTCCATGCAGCTCAAACTAACCTGTGTACAAAGCGAGAGCGGCCTGGGAGGCAGATCTATGAGAACCAATTGCCGATTCAGACTGGGAACAGGCGTGTAGCCTTTGAAATCGGGCTCCTGCAATAACTGTTTCAAATGACTCCACTTTAACTTCCTTCAGCGCACATATAGAACACCAGGCAGACTCAATCATATTGATCCTAATAGGAGGGCAGGATGCTTCCATTGTGGGGAAGAGGGAGCCCCTCCCCCTCATTTGGTTTGGAACTGTGTGGGGGTACATGGATTCTGGGAAATGGTAATACCTTGCATTTCTGAACCAGATCCCTATGTCACCTGGTACATGCTTGCTAGGGGGGATACAACACCCAAGGGATGCAAGATCTCGTACAAGCTCCTACATCTGGCATTACGTCTGGAGAAGTGAGGAATAGTGATAGGATCCCGGCCTACTAGTGAGACCCTATGGATGAAGGATGTATTGGAATGGGGTGGAGGGGTCGCCGAGGAACTGCACACGAGGCTCTCTCATACAGATTATATGGTTGAGAGGGCTTTGGTGGACTGGGGTGCGATGTTGGACACATTCAATGAAACTACAAATGCTGATAGACTCGGATTCCCAAATTCAGAGATTTGAGGAAGTGTTGCCTAACCCTACATAAGAGAAATGTCATTGCCAAGTGCGAACTATCTGGATTTAAGACTTGTACAATCTGCTTACCATTTTGACAAGTGTACTGATTATGTGTACCTCATCGTCAACTGTAACCATCTTTTTTCTGCTTTATGATTCTGACACCTATTACCATGCACTTTTTGTCTTGTTGATGAATAATAAAAACTTGTATACCTTTGCAGAAGGAAGAAAGGCCAGAGTCTAGTTGAGGCTTTATGGAACACCTTCAACATAGGGTAATGTCTTCTGAGGAACTCAGGAAGTGATTATAGCGGCTGAAGTGGGGCATGCTGTAGCACTCATTTTTTATTTAATTGATGAACTGGCTTTCATAGTGGGGAACAGCACCTTTTCTTTCACACCCAGATTTTTCCGTGCACATCCTGGGCTCTAAAGTGTTCAAACATTGAAGTGTTTTGTTGTATCAAAATCAGACGCAGAAAATCAGATACTTTAACTTTATCAATCCTTGCTGATGGTTTCAGTCGACAAGGAGCAGACACATTATCCCCCCACTGGAGGTATGATTGTGATATTGATTTTGTCTCATGAGATAAGATGCCTCATGGCAAGGGACATCCCTTGACAGTAAAGGAAGATAAAGTATTAAACAAATATCAGGATGCGAATCTAAAGAAAGGATTTATACAACATTTAATTTATCTAGCCGGATATGCTATCTTTTTTTATTCCCAAGCCAGATGGAATCTATAGACCTGGATTTCATAACCACAAATTAAATCAGACAACCATTAGAAACCTTTATCTGTTGTCTCCAATCGCTGTACCTGTAGATCAAGTTAAGACAGCTACCATATTTACCAAGCACGATTTCAGGGAGCCTACAACTCAATATGAATAAAAGATGGTGACGAGTAGAGGGCAGCATTCAACTCAAGATGCAGCTGTTTTGAATACCTGTTTATGCCATTTAGTTTCTGCTATGCCTCAGCAGCCTTCTAGCATCTGGTGAACAATATTTTTCTCGAAGCATTTTAAACATTTTTGTTGTCTTATCCTGATATCCAGGAAAAGTTAAGGTGGTTTTGAAATTTCCTCAACTTCAAAAGGACAAGCTAATCCACAGATTCTTGGATTCTGTTAACTTCTACAGACAATTCTTCAAAGATTTCACAAACATTTGTCTTCTAGTTCTAGAGCTAACCAACAAGGCAGCATGTTTTATATGGGGTTGAGATCAGAAACATTTCAGTTCCACAAAGAAAGTTACTTATACTCACCTTTTTAGACATCCAGACTGTAACAAACAATCAATTGCCTTGGTATTTGCAATTGGAACCATCATATCACAGAGATACCCAAACAATGGCAAATTATATACTGTGGCCTAGTATTGCAGAACTTTAACCACAACCGAGACAATTGACACTATCAGTGATCATGTCAGGTGCAGAATCAGGTATACATACCCAGGTTGGAAACACTGGAAAACGGGCCAGTGGAAGTTTAACTGAATCACTAGATAGTTAACTGCAGTATAGACATCCATTCCCCGATTTGCTGAGCTTGTGGTCACTTTCGAGTGAAGGGCTGTAGAGGTCTATTACCAGGGGTTAGGTCTTTGCCAACAATGAGTCGTTTTATTGAATTGGGGCTCTGATTTCACACCAGTGCGCACCCTTATTGCATGTTTCACGTTTATTGTTATTCTCCTTTTCAGTTCCCCTTGTTAGTTTTACCTTGTCTTATCCTTTTATTAAGTTGTATTTCATTTACTCCTTTGTAGCAGCTTGATGGTGTGTTTGTAGCAGGGCCTGGGGCCTTTTACTGGACTCCTTGTCACCTCATGGTTCATTGTAGCACCATCCCCTGCTGGAATCAAAAAGCTTCGTCGTGTTGTTTATTTGTTTCAAGTGGCTGGGATCGCATATTTACAGTTCATCCTGTCTTCCATCTAGTTCAGACCTACCAACCCTTGCAATATCCAGAGGGGTGCCGCCCCCTGAAATAGACAATTACATAAAATAAAGTGCACAACTTCACAAACTGACGGTTTGCCAGGCCTAAAATGTCCCTGACTGAAAACTGGATTTAACTGGTGGCCCAAGCCACTACTACGATTCATGAAGAAATCAATGTTGCTCGCAAGGTCAAGAAATTCTGTTAAATAGACTGAATCAAATCACTCCCAGTCCAACCTCGCCCTGTATTGACAACCCTAGGGCAAGTATTAATAATACTTTTGAAAATACGAGGAATGGTAGAAACATGGGAATGAAATGGAATCCTTTCGTAAACAATATCATGATCTTATGTCAGGAAAGCGATAAACCTCTGAAGTGATGCGATATTTGTAGGCCCCATCTCCAGGTATCACAACTCTGGTTTAAACAGAGTATTGATGCTGCCAGGTTAGGGGAAAAGGCATTCTTGGAAAGAGGGAGCAGGGACAGAGAAGGGCTTGTTTCGTTGATACAAAGCAACTAAAATCTAGCAATAAATACGTTTTCAAAGAAAGCTTCCACCCACCTGCCTACAGTAGGAAGAGGGTCATGTGAAGTCTGTTGAAACACACAGAAGAATGGCATACTAATTATTAATCCAATTAGATCATGCTTTAGTTACAGCATTTTTCACTCAGGCATCTTATCCTAGCATATCAAACAACTGTGTGCTGTGAAGCATTTTTTAATCTTCAAACAAAACAGGTAGCAGGGTCAACTTCTCTTCTGAAAGTTCTCCATGCAAGCATGAGTAATTGGGGCATGGCTCCCTTTTATTTAGGTAGATGGCAAAGATGGATGCCACGCTGAAAATTCTGGGTGTTGGAAGTCCCAAAAGTGTATTGTGATCGTAAACGTCATTCCCAGCCTTTCCTTACAGACCAGACTATGTTTTGGGAAAGAAGGTGCATACTATGTTTCCTGGAAGTAGACAAAGGAGGATCAGATTGATTATGTACTGCATGATGAGGTCTCCCTTCTTGGGAATCAGGAATTAACTGACTGTGATAGGGTTTGTCCGCCTCCTAAAATGCTTGGAAGAGATTTACATAGATTCTTGGGCTTTCTGACCACAATGCCAAATACAAAATAGCCTTCTTATTATCATGTTTAAATAATGATGTGTTAGCATGGGCCGTGCCTCTCATTTTGAACCTAAGTGGTTAAACAATTGCACCCAGTTCACAACATAGTGAATTTTTGGCAAGGGGCATATTACTCAATTTTCCAATACTGGGTTATTAATACTCACACAGTAGCTAGGTTCTCATTGGTTGTAAAAGTCGACACCAACAGCTGGAGTCAGAAGTTACGTGGACAGAAGTTAGTGGCGGCTATGTTTTACTAGGGCCCGTGAGAAGATTTGAAAGACACTCGGTCATTGATTGTAAATCATCCAATTGCATCCTCCCAATGTGGACCTCAAAGATATCTGAAAGTAGTGAAAGTGTGGTCCTGCAGGACAAACAAATAGAGATCAGGAAAACCCTGGCTTTTGAAGAAGACATTTTCAACTGCGGAAAGGTGGGGTGCTTATTAATAGATTGCTTGCAGCTTCATGGAATACAAGTTAGCTTCTACCTGAAGAGCAGATCGGGGGAAGCTAGCAAATTAATGAAATGTGTATTACTGGCTGAGCTCTTTATTTAAGTAGTGCTTATCACATCTCAAGGCCCCATCATGATAAATTCCTTAGTGGATTTTGGGGTGTCCGGGTATTTTATGAATCGCAAATCTCAAGCCCCACAAAAAAATTCCAAGTACAAGGAAGCTAATTCAAGAAGAGCTTTGAGAGATTGATGGAACAGCTTTAAAATCGGGGCAAAATATAACAAAACTATACCACTGTTCATGACAACATGGACTAGACATGTAGAATTTTTTTTTTTTTACCTCAAGTATGCACCTTCTTTTGCCATTGTATTAGGTGATACATGGTTAAAGCATCATAACCATGAAATCAATCGGGAAAGGTAAGAGATGTTATTCAATTTGTCATACTTCTGAGAAAACACAGCTATTGCCTTGCTTCACCCTACAGCTGATCTCTCCGGCTTCACTGACAAGAGTGGTAGCAAGAGTGTGCTATTATTCTTCATCAGTATCAAGAACTCACCAATGTCTTTACGAAAAATAGAGACTTATACTCTAACTCCACATCTGGAGTATAACTGCTGGATAGACCTTAGGCCTGAGGAACCCATTCGAAAGGGTGCAGTCTTCCTCGATCGGTAAAAGAGGATTACATTCTTCAGCAGTATTTACAGTAGAACTTGGAGACTGGATTATTCTGCACTTAACGGCACCAGCTGGGCCACAGAATTTATTTGTGGCCAAGGCAAATGGGGACTACAGACATGGCACTGATTACAGAGAGCTGAATACTATTGGCATTTGAAACAGATGATATCTCTCATTTCCATATTATATCAAACTAAAATCAGCCAATATTTTCACCAAACGAAATGTTATCTGGGCATTTGCTCCCATATGGATCCATGAAAGGGATGAGTGGAAAAAAAGTCCTTCAGTTCCAAATATGGACATTTTGAGTACCTAGTTATTTTTTTCAGTTTCAGTAATGCTGCTTTCCAGAACTTTGTGAACAATATTGTTAGGGCTCTCTTGGGTGTGTTCATGGCAGTTTGTTTGGATGATATCCTGATCTATTCCACTACCTTAGAAGAACATCATTGTCAAGTATGAGATATATGCACAAGATTTAGAAAACATCTGTTGTATGCCAAAGAGGAAAAGTGTTGGTAAAAGTTATCTATGCTAATTAACTGAAGTGGCATGGTGTGCAAAATAAGGATAGATTTGGATGTGGCCTGAGTAATTACCAGTAGCTGAGATTAATTCAAGCATCCTATCCATCACTTTTAAAAAAAAATACTTTAACCTGTCAAAGTTAAGGCACATCTTGGATGCCCTTCACTGCAGAATGCGAAGGAAGCACAGCAACTCATTAGCTTTGCCAACTTATATTGACAATTTGATACAAACCTTACAACCGGCATATGTTCCATTGGTCAGAAAACCAATAAAGGCATGCAATTTGAAGGGAGTGAAGAGCAGGAGCATCCATCAATCACTTGAAGGAAATATTCATTTGTGCTCCTGTCTTGTGACATCCCTAGGATATGCTCCTTTTTGTGGTGGAGAACTGATGCTCCTTGTGGCATTGGGGCAGTGCTGTCACAATAGGATTCAGAGACCAGTAAGTTGCATCCTGTTGCACACTATTTCCAAGCACTGACTGAAACAGAAAAGAACTACATCATCTATGATAGGGAATTCAGAGGGCTCACTGAAATGAGTGATTATAAAAATCTGGGTGTATCTAGCAACGATGAAATATGATAACACCCACCATGCTAGAAGGAACCTAGTTCTTTTTCCGCTTTGGATATGTAATAACTACTGACATGGCAGTCAGCATGAAAAGTCCACACTCTCAAAAGAAGGAATATGACTCCAAAATTAAAGATAATGCACCCTGTACCTTAGCCCTTTCTTAGCACCTGCAGAAAGATCTTTTAGAAAGCATCAGGCAAGCTAAAACATAAGTACCGGCACATCAATAGATACAGCAAGAACCCCAGAAAGGATCACTTTAAAATGGACTCTTGTTCACATATTAAGCCTTTTTCTTTCCACATAAACATGTACAATCTAAAGTAATGAAGTGGTATTATGAGTCTCCAGTAACCTAACAACTTGGTCAAAGCAAGATGGTGGAACTAATCAAAAGGAACCTTTGGTGGGCTGGTATTAAGTCAGCCATCAAAGAACACACATGTGCCACATGTGCTCAGGCCAAAGCCCTACATATGAGTGTGGCTGGGGCTATGCAACCTCTCCAAACTCCCCATCATCCATGAATCGTGAATCTATGGATTCTATATTTGATCTGCCCCATCCTATAGTTATACAACCATATTGCTTGTAGTTGACTTTAAAAAAAATTAAAATAGAACATTTCATTCCACTGAAGAAACATCCAGCAGTGGTGCAGATCTCCATCATCCACATAGGTTGTCTCTGTGACTACCGGAATTCAACATTACTGGCAGAAAAGCGCAGTTTACACCACTGTTCAGGGGTAACCTATTGAAAATTGTTGTTGTTAGGCACTTTCAATCTACCAGTCATCATCCACAGAATAATAGACAAACAGAATGATTTATTCAGTCCCAGTAGTACCCCTGATGTTTTGTCACGAAGCACTCTCTTGGCTCGTATCGATGACACACCGTAGCTAAATTTGCATACATATCTTTGCACTTCAGTTCAGGAAGATCTCCCTTCTTTTGGCCATATAATACAATCCTCGGATATTACCCCAGAAGACATCCACTTTAACTTTTTCCTGCATGGCCACTCTCTTGCAAAAACCTCAAAGCATACAGAAAGAAAACGGAAAGCCACATACCAACATTTGTTGCCGGCAAAAGGAGCCTATGAATTAGTTGTTGATAGACACCAAAGAAAGGTACTAGATAACAGAAGGGTGACAAAGTTTGGTTATGTATCCAAAAATTAACTTTTCCCAGTTTGCATACTAAACTCACATCTATATACTTGCGCCAATCACAGTTTCAGGGAAAGGGGAGACATCATCTTTCTCCTTGACTCGGTATGGAGAAGGAGAAGAATCTGTCTTGCCTAATACATTTATATAAGCAGTTAGACCTGAATGTAAAGACAAAGCTATAGCGTTATTAGAAAAGATTCAACAACAGCAATCTAGGCTGAATAAAGAACAGTGGTAATTGGAATATCCACAACACAGAACGTCCATAGATGGATTCTTACTACACAAGCAAAGAGTATGTATGCCACATCAATATTTACTACAAAGAGTGCTCTCTATCTAGCTGTCCTAATAGTTAGTCACCTTGGCATTAGGAAAACAAAAGGCTAGTAGAATGTATGTTTAGTGGCCTAATATTCAGAAAACCACAGAACAATACATTTAGAAATGCAGTACATATCCACAAGCAAAAAAGTTCCATGGACATTTTGCAATTACAATCTCTCCCAGCCTTCAGGCAACCTTGATCTGAAACATTTCCAGGGACTTAAAAAAGGATTTAACTCCCTTATGCGGTTTGACCACCATTCCAGCGAGTGTGGACTATTTTAGAGAAGAGTATCATGTCCTTTTACAAAAACTGCCATCAGCTTCCATATTATCAGATTTACAAACATATATATATATATATATATATATATATATATATATATATATATATACACACATACATACAGATTACCAGAAGTGTTTATTACACACAGATGAGTTCAATCAAAATCCAAGTTCTGAAATTAATTGTTGAATTAGGTACCATCAATTTCAAGTCACCCAGCCATCATCCTCAGAGAGGTCAAATGGAAAGAGTTAATCAGATGTTAGACCAATATCTTTGCAGCTTTTTGATTAACTGTTGTCATAAATATGGAAAGCAGCTTCCACTGGTAGAGTCTGCATACTATAATTCCATACACACTTTACATGCTACTCTCCCTTTTTCTGTACTTTGGGAATTCATCCTAGAATTTAGCTCTCCAAGTTTAGTTCTATTCCATTCCCCTCTGTAAAAGGGGTTGTTACAAATTATTCAAGAAACACACAAGACGGCAGTGGTACGTTTGGTTAAGGCAAAACTGGATCAAAAGAATATGCAGATAGACATGGAAGGCCAGCATATAAATATAGAGGAAAACATAATATGGCTATCCACTACATAATTAAAGATGGGTGAATGACCAAGATGACAACGGAGCAAAAACACCCTTCTGCACCTCAGCGACCAACCCCTAAAATGCCGGTCTACATTCTGACTCCACAAACATTGGGATAACTTTCATAGCAGGCCTGTGAGATGGTCCGTAACGCTCAGCTCGAGCAAATGGCAGGAGGGAGGCCACCCCAAGTAATGTAATGGCGATTGCCTGGGACACATCACAGTAATGACGAGGCATGAGAATGCACCAAGAGCAGCAACAACCCTTGGTGCATGTGGAGATGAAGAAGCTGAACACCCTCTGACGGTCAAGCGAAATCTACTCTGGACATCGCTGAGCACAAGAGGAATTGGCCAATGCTTTTAGGTATATTAGGAACAGATGCTGATGGAGAGAACGTGCTTTGTTGGTACCTTACGGTCACAATGTGGTAAGCAAAATCACTCCCATTGGACATGAAGAGCATTGACAGACTGCTTCAGAAAGAAACGAGTATATAAAAAGTGCAGAGGGATTAGTGCCCGACCGAGTGCGGACAAATACATCTCTAACAGACTCATCTTCCCTTTGGAGCACAATGGACACAGGGAGATGCTGGGCCAATCTGCTAGTCTTCGACCAGAACTAACACATGCAAGGGACAGTTTATCCTCAGCGAGTCATGATCAGGAATTACAAAGGGAATGGTTAATGCATGAAGACAGTTCCTGAATTTTTGGAACATTGGGGCGTGTCATAAATAAGGTCAAGTGACTCCACCTCGGGTGGGTTCTAGACACAGCGTGGGGCGAAAGCATGGGCAAGAGAGATCTTCCCTGGGGGTGAACTGAAGGATTTTCATCTATGCCCCTTGGAGATGCCAACAGGCCAAAGAGACCAATGTCCCACTGAAAGGCTAGCCACCAGCCTGGAGTGAAAAACTTAGGGGTGGAGTAATTAGGAGTTGATTTAACACTCAACATCGTAACGGAGAGACCAATAATAGTTGCATCCTGCAAACAGCCAGACTTGAGGAGATGCAGAGGTATACACCCACCTCCAGAGGGCCACATTAATACCTAATGGTACTGCCTATCTGGAGTAAGTGCGTGGGCCCTCACATTACTGCTACCAACTTGTTGTGAAATATTCCACACAGGTCATATCAATTCAGCATCCCATTGGAGCCACCTAAATTACATTGAACATAAGGGCCCGAGAGCACAAAATGGCATCACATAAGTATAAAAAAAGACTCAAACTTAAAAAACATGATTTGCATAGCTGCTACCAGAAAACAAGATGCCCGTAAAGACCAGGATGTGGAGGGACAAGAGACCTGAGTTCCCTCTTCACAAAAACATTCACAGGGCTCAGTGGATGCCCTCTTAACCAGAACCTTTAACTTTTTTTTTTAATTCAACTTCACAATATTTTCTATAGGTTTTTATTTTAATTCTCTACCTTCACAACTTCTATTGGAGAGTATTGCAGTACCCGTAGTTTGCTGTGTGGCGCTGGACTTAATAATGCTTACCTTTTTTTTTGTAGTAACTAACATTCATATTTTGTGACCAGCTAAAAGTAGTAAACCTATTTAAAAAGGGTTAACTCTGTGAATCAGGCAAGAAGGCTTGGCTTGATACTGTAGACTACAGCAGATTATTAGAGGTATCCCTTTTCATAAGTTCCTTAATGTGTTTCACAATAGTAGAATGATAGTAGCCTACCAATCCTAAAAGTGTGTGTATCTGAGATATGGTGACTGGATGGGTTAACTTACCCATAGCTTGGTTAGTCAGCACACAAGTGCCCTTCCGCTGCAGAGTTGTTGGAACCTAAATATCGAACCTGGGACAAACAGAACTAGAGTTTGTTTCTCTAGAACCTTTGTGCTCATGCGTCACCAACTCTGTAAGCAGGTACAAGGAATCGCTTTTCCATTGGTCCACTAAATCAGAGGCTACCAGCATGATTTTAACATACTGAACCTTGGTAGAAGCACATATGAGGACCATTGCCCTGTGTTTTAAGTGCTTGTAAAAATATTGCTGTCACCTACCAATCTGGAAGTGGAGTCCACGCCATTTGAGAGTCTCTAAATGAGAATGCAAAAACAAACTGCCTTTCAGGATTCATGAGAATATAAACAAAAGTAGAACATAAATCAATAGCAGTAAAACAGATGACAGTGGCTGGAATGCTCAAAGAAAAAGTGTCTTGATTTGGTAAAACAGGAACACTGGCTAATACAGTAGCATTACTGGACAACAAGTCTTGTACAAAACAATAGAATTACTAGGCTGTTTGATGGGTAGAGTAGGAATATTACACATTCTAACAATGGGGATCAAAACATTTGCATCATTAGGGCAGCAGTGACCATGTGGATTCCTTCCACTCCCTCAGGCCAGAGAGAGTGTTGCTGTTTGCTGGGAGTTTCCTCATTGGGTTCAGTGGAATCAGGGGCCAAAATACAATCTACATCACTAGCGTGTTGAGAACATAAATATAAGGGGACTTGCACTAAAACATTTGACATTTCTTGCGAAGACAGCACCACAGGTAGTAGAACATTCAGTTTCACTTATCACAGTTAAAATAGCATTATCATTTTCAATTAGAACTTTTGAAAATATACCATAGTTGGTGTAATACACTACAGTTCAAATGACATAAAAATTCCTTCCCCAGTAAGTTAGCCCATGAGGTGGGTCTCAGAAGAAAAGCATAGTGATCTGTAATAGGATCCAAGGAAATGCACTCAGGACTGTTAAGTGTAGGGAACACTTGTCTGTAATGCCAACTGCATTCATTCATTGCCTGATAGTGGAAGAGAGAAACTCAGGGTTGATCCACTCATACATGTAACAATAAGGAAGAAGGTGGACTTTCTATTTATTACAAGTCATACATGCAGTAATGATCTATTGGGATTAAGTCTGAGGGCCTTCCCGGGGTGCAGCCCACCAAAGCCAATGACAGCTCCACCCCAGAGAGAGGCTTGTACTGTTTATACAGATTCTGGGTGTCCTGAGGTGGATTCAGGTAGTCTCATTTCCACAGTCCCAAATTACTACAGTTAAAATAGGAAGTGTTATAAGTCGGAGCCGGCTCCCTCATTTCTGCCCCATGGCCCTTTGCGCCCTTTCACCTTCTTGCAGAAATATAAAAGTTGTTTTGTTAAATTCTTTCTTGAACAGCTACACAATGATTAGCCACAGAAACAATGCTGACAAATTCTTATTTTGCCAACCCACAAAAACGTTGTTGCACCTTTGGTAACTACTCTTTAACAACAGCTGCCTCCTACTGATTCTTGTTCATTTTCAGTAGCATTTACAATACCTATATGCCAGTAAAAAATATCTTTTAATCGAGGGGGCGTAGCTTGGATTGGTCTGTGCGGTCGCCACTAATGCAACACAATCCTAGGAGGGATTGGGGAAATTCCTATGTCGGACCAGACACTTGGGGGGGTCATTACAACATTGGCGGTAAAAGCTGCTTACCGCCATGCAGAAGACCACCAACACACCGATGTGGCTGCGGAAATCCGCCACAGCTATTATGACCCACATCCCGAAATCCGACAAAATTCAGACACCCACACAAGTCCGCCACACCAAAGGTCAGTGATAAACTGGCGAAAACAAAACCTCCACCGTCACGCCAACAGAAATACGCCCATGCTATCACGACCCACGAATCCACGCGGCGGTCTTTCAACCACGGTATTCCATTGGCGGTACACACCGCTGCGCTCAAAATACACACACATCTCCAAAACACCACCACATTGGACAATTCGAAAGACACACACCTGATACACATACACACACCACTCCCACACACTCAATACTATATAAAACACACACCCACATCACCCAAAAACCCCTACGACAACAATTGCGACAGAAGGCGAGAGAGAGACACCACCATCCACAAACTAGCAGCCACAAGCACTCAACACCATCACCCACACAACTTCCACGCACAAAACACCACACACCACTACATATCACCACACTTATCACCACATACACCACCCCACACATCACCTACACTACTCCATGGCACGGCAAAGACACCCCAGGTTCTCGGAGGAGGAGCTCCGGGTCATGGTGGAGGAAATCGTACGGGTAGAGCCACAGCTATTTGGATCACAGGTGCAGCACACCTCCATAGCTAGGAAGATGGAGCTATGGCGAAGAATAGTCAACAGGTTCAACGCAGTGGGACAGCACCCAAGAAATAGGGACGACATCAGGAAGAGGTGGAACGACCTACGGGGGAAGGTGCGTTTCGTGGTCTCCAGGAACAACATCGCGGTACAGCGGACTGGCGGCGGACCCCCACCTCCTCCCCCACAACTAACAACATGGGAGGAGCAAGTCTTGACTATTCTGCATCCTGAGGGCCTCGCAGGAGTCAGTGGAGGAATGGACTCTGGTAAGTCAAATCTTAACTATCATATCCCCCACCCTACCTGCATGCTATCACATACCCCCACCCTCGCCCCCACCCCTATCACTCCAACTCCTCACAAATGTACCAATATCACAAACCACACATCCCAACACCAAGCCCTGCATGACACAACAAAGCCTGAACACCCATCACTAAAGCATGCCCACTGCACATACCCATAACACCCCCCTCAACCATCATCACACAAGCCCACACACAGGAATGCTAGCACTGGGCTACACGGTCACCCACCCATTGCACACCATCACACACACAGATGCAATAATCATGCTTTTACACCCCTGCAGGACCACTACCCAACGTCACCAGACAGGAGGGTCCAGACATCTCCACCCCACCCACAGAAGAGGCCCACAGTGATGACAGCAGCTCTGTCCACCTGGATCTAGATGACCAGCCCGGACCATCGTGGGCCTCTGGACAGTCGGTTCCCCTCACACAGACACAGGCACAGGCCACCACAGACCTTCCACCCTCTGGTAACACCAGCACAGCACCCACCCAGCGGGCCCATACCTCCGTCCCCAGGACACGTCAATCAGCTGTGTGTCCACCACTACAGGGAACCCAGGATGAACCATCACCCCAACAACAACAGGGACCTGGGGGCAGTGGTAGTGGGCACACGGTCCAGGGAACGGAGGCACAGGAACGCAGGGGAATTGGGAGGGCTGCTGTGCGACAGGGGGCGGACATGCCTAGGGAACCCACTCTCCACGAGGCCCTCTCCTCCATCATGGGAGCATACCACCACTCCCAGGAGACGATGGCAACGGTACTGGCCAAGTTTCAGGAGACCCAGCGCCTGCAGGAGGAACAGTATTTGGGCTTCAGGGAGGAACTCAGAACCATCAGCACTGCCCTGGGCACCATCGTAGGGGTGCTGAAGGAGATACTTAACACCAGGAGGGACACTGTGGCACTCCAAGGGGCCCCTGACACTAGCATGGACGATGAACTGCCCACCACCTCCGCCGGCGCTAGTGGACAGGAGGCACCGCCACAGGACCACCACCCCACCCCCTGCAGACGGAGAACCACCCCGCAAGCGGTCCCTGAGAACCAGGAACAAGACAGAGCACAATGCCAAGACCCCCGCCAAGGAATAAGACCACCCTGATTGTCATCCTACTGTCCCACTTTGTAACCCTGTCCATATTGGAACTGCCCCAGCTCCACTTCCTATGCCCATATGGGCAATGCACCTGTGAGACTAATAGACTGGACTCTGCCATGGACATTCCTCCACCATCATCCCTCACCATTTTACAACCCCCCTCCAATATTTAGCACTTCAATAAACACCCTTGAAGCACAAAACAATCTGGAGTCAGTCTGTGATTTTGAAAATGTGTATTTGCAATGACAGTGACAAAATGCGTTCTCAAATGTAATGTCAACATACCTATGTCACACATCTCAAGTCCATGAGGAATCTAAGCAAATGACACACGTTGGAAACCACACTCCTGAAACCGTAATGGAAATGTACAGCTCAGTTACCATATACTGGTTGAAATCGACAGACAGGATAGAGGTAGAAGTGTGAAAGTACTTGTAGTAGGCAGGAATGTATTCTCACCTGTGTGTCACTGGAAATATTGCTGGATAACTGAGTCCCTGTTGTCAATGTCTTCTTCCTCTGCTTCCTCCTCATCACTGTCCACAGGCTCCACAGCTGCCACAACACCGTCATCTTGACCATCCTCCTGCAGAAAAGGCACCTGTCGTCGCAAAGCCAAATTGTGAAACATACAGCAGGCCACGATGATCTGGCACACCTTCCTTGGTGAGTAGAATAGGGAACCACCTGTCATATGGAGGCACCTGAACCTGGCCTTCAGGAGGCCGAATGTGCGTTCAATCACCCTCCTAGTCCGCCCATGTGCCTAATTGTAGCGTTCCTCTGCCCTTGTCCTGGGATTCCTCACTGGGGTCAGTAGCCATGACAGGTTGGGGTAACCAGAGTCCCCGAATAGCCACACCCGGTGCCTCTGGAGTTGACCCATCACATAAGGGATGCTGCTATTCCGCAGGATGTAGGCGTCATGCACTGAGCCAGGGAACATAGCATTTACCTGGGAGATGTACTGGTCTGCCAAACGTAGTATCTGTACATTCATTGAATTATAACTCTTCCAGTTCCTGTACACCTGTTCATTCCTGTGGGGGGGGACCAGAGCTACATGGGTCCCATCAATGGCACCTATGATGTTGGGGATATGTTCAAGGGCATAGAAGTCACCTTTCACTGTAGGCAAATCCTCCACCTGAGGGAAAACGATGTAGCTCCGCATGTGTTTCAGCAGGGCAGACAACACTCTGGACAACACGTTGGAAAACATAGGCTGGGACATCCCTGATGCCATGGCCACTGTTGTTTGAAATGACCCACTTGCAAGGAAATGGAGCACTGATAGCACCTGCACTTGAGGGGGGATCCCTGTGGGATGGCGGATTGCTGACATCAGGTCTGGCTCCAACTGGGTACACAGTTCCTGAATTGTGGCACGGTCAAACCTATAGGTGATGATCAAATGTCGCTCCTCCATTGTCAACAGGTCCACCAGCGGTCGGTACACCGGAGGATTCCGCCATCTCCTCACATGTCCCAGCTGACGGTGCCTAGGAAGGACAACAGCGACCACAGAGTCAAACAACTCAGAGGTATGTACTCACAGTCTACACAGAACACCATTCATACACAGAATCTGGCCTGTATTTGTGTTGTGTGACAAGGCCTAGGTCTGTGTGACGCAGTTGGTAATTAGGCCATGTGGGCCCCTGAAATGGCAGCTGCCTGACCTGTAAAGTAGGACAATGGGATGTGAGGTAACTACGCTGGCGTTGTACACCGTCGCGGTAGGCAGTCGAAGACCGCAGCGCAATGCTACATTGGTTAACATTGGACCCAATGGGTCCCAGGAGCCAATGACTACGCACCGCTGCGGGTGTGACCGCCATTTTCTAGCTGTTCAATCACTCGATACCTGATCTTCGACAGGAGAGGACCTACACTGCAAGTGCTGCTGTGACCTCAGTCTGGAAGAGACAATGGCTTGTGCGTCTCGGGAAAGGGCCCCTGCCTTCACTGCAGAGGAGTTGGAGAAGCTCGTGGACGGGGTCCTCTCCCAGTACACGCTACTCTGCGGTCCTCCAGACCAACAGGTAAGTACACAGGGAGCACGTTGTATGGGCTATGCCTGTGTGGAGAGGGCTGGTTGTAAGAAGGAAGGGGGCACAGTTCTGCGTGCGTGAAGGACTGTGAATGCATGTGCCACATGGCAAGGCTAGGGATGTGGGCCACTCACTTCGACGGTGCAGTTGCTGACTTCTCTTCTTCCCCTGTACATTTCATGTAGGTCAGCGCCCACCAGAAGAAGGATATTTGGCGTGCCATCACCAAGGACATCCGGACCCTGGGGGTCCACTACAGACGGAGCACCCACTGCCATAAAAGATGGGAGGACATTCACCGCTGGAGGAAGAAGACGGCGGAGGCTCAGCTGGGGATGGCCTCCCAACGTGGGAGGGGTGCCCGTCGCACCATGACCCCCCTGATGTTCCGGATCCTGGCGGTGGCCTACCCTGAGTTGGACGGGCGCTTGAGGGCATCACAGCAGACACAAGGGGGTGAGTACAACATCATTCTGCGGACTTTGTGCGCAGTGAAGGTGTCTGGGTGGGGGAGGAGGGCTGTGGATTTCCCTAGGCCAGGGCGAGTTCCGTAGGCTAGGCCCCTCCGTAATGCAGGCCATGTGGCACTCCACCCCACCTCTGTAGAGTGCCAAGTACAGGTATACATGCCCCTGTGTCATCTGTGTGTGCAGATGTCGACCATAGCCATGTAGGCCATATCCCAGGAACTGCATCTGTAGAGCCCAACAGCATGGCGTAGTGCAGGGGGCTGCTGTGTCTGTATTGTCTGCCAACGGTAGCGGTAAGCAATGCACTCAACCTGTCTTTCTTCTGTCGTCCCCCCTTTTTGTGGTCTCCCGGTTCTTGTGTGCATCAGCATCATCAGGTGGAGGTACAGTGGCACCGGAGCACGAGGGAGCTGCATCCCACATGGCCATGGAGGGCCACACCACGGACTCGGAATACACCAGTGGGACGGAGGGCGAGGGGAGCTTCACGGCGGTCACAGGATCTGCAACCAGCGACACGGACTTGTCCTCCGATGGGAGCTCCCTTGTGGTGGTGGCAAAATCTGTGCCCCCCACTTCTACAGGTACAGCCGCCACCCCCCCTACAAGCACCGCCCTCCCAGCAGCCCCTCAGCCTTCGCCCCGTGCCCGCTCACCCAGGAGGGTGGGCATCACCTTTGCCCCAGGCACCTCAGCCCCTGCCCCTGTCACCTCTGCTGCCCTCAGTGAGGAGGCCATTGACCTCCTCAGGTCCCTCAATGTTGGGAAGTCTACCATTTTGAATGCCATCCAGGGTGTAGAAAGGGAATTGCAACACACAAATGCATTCCTGGAGGGCATTCATTCTGGTCAGGCTGCCCTTCATTGAACCCTTCAAACTCTGGCCTCAGCACTGATGGCAGCCATTGTCCCTGTCTCTAGCCTCCCCCCTCCAACTTCCTCCACCCAGACGCAATCTCCTGGTACCCCAGCCTATCCCAAGCACACCTTCAGACGAGCATGCACACACCTCACCACACAAGGGAAGCTCAGGCAAACATAAGCACCACACATCCCACAGGCACTCACGCAAGCATCACACACATACAGACACACCAACATCTACTGCCTCCACTGTGTCCCCCTCCTCCTCGTCTCCCTCCTCCCTCCCAGTCTCGTCTACCCTCTCACCTGCATGCACTACCACTACAGCCACTACGTCCCGCACCAGCACACCCACCACCACACCCGCTCATGTACACTCACCACCCCCACTACCATTTACACGTCCCCTGTGTCCTCTCCCAGTGTGTCTGTGACGCCCCCTCCCAAAGTACACAAACGCAGGCACACACCCACCCAACATACATACACCTCACAACAGCCTCCAGCGCATGCACCTGCACCCAAAGCCACAAAAGTTACATCTCCTACAACCACCTCCTCTTCCTCCACTCCCAAACCTCCTCCAACTACCCGTCCCAGTGTTCCTAAGAAACTTTTTCTTACCAAGCTTGACCTCTTTCCCAACCCCCACCCCCCTCCAATTCATAGGTCCCGTACTAGCACCTCAGCCCAAAAATCTCCTGGACCAGTGGTGCCTGTTGTTACAGGTATGTGGAGTGCACCGGGCACCAGGGCAGCCAGTGTGACACGGAGCCACAGCACAGCCAGTCCCCCCCCTGTGAAGCACCAGAAGTTGGACAGTGCCCGGCGGGAGAGGGGAAAGACTCCAGCCAGCAAAGCCGCTCACAAGGGTCCCGGGGGGAGTGTCGACTCAGCTGTGACTCCTCCCAAGGTGGGGAAGGGGCAGAAGAAATCGCCAAAGTCTGGGAGGAGTAGCACGGCGGAGAAGACCGCCATCATCCCCACTGCCCGGGAGGCCACCGCCAGCCCAATCGTCACTGGCCAGAGTCAGTGGCCAGGAGGCCACCGCCAGAGTCAGTGTCCAGGAGGGCAGCCCAATCGTCAGTGGCCAGGAGGCCACCGCCAGAGTCAGTGCCCAGGAGGGCAGCCCGATCGTCAGTGGCCAGGAGGCCACCGCCAGCCACAGCCCAGCTGCCCAGGACGGCCCCGGCAGCCACAGCCCAGCTGCCCAATGAAGGACCGCCAGCCCCAGCCCAGCTGGGCAATGAAGGACCGCCATGGCAAGCTCAGCTGAACAGGGCAAAGACCGCCATGGCAAGCACCGCTGAAAAGGGCAAGCACCGCCAAGTCAATTACAGCTGAACAGGTCAGAAACTGCAAACTCATGCACCGCTGAACAGGGCAAAGACCGCCATGGCAAGCTCCGCTGAACAGGGCAAGCACCGCTGAACAGGGCAAGCACCGCCAAGTCAAGCCCCGCTGAACAGGGCAAGCACCGCTGAACAGGTCAGAAACTGCAAACTCAAGCACCGCTGAACAGGGCAAGCACCGCCAACTCAAGCACTGCCGAACAGGGCAAGGACCGCCAACTCAAGCACCGCTAGCCCATGGGCGGCAGGGGTAGTGACGCAACTGGGACCGTCACGGGGTGAGTGATGCACTCTGGGCACCAGTCCCCCTCCAGAACCAGTGGAGACATACATCCACTCCGTCTGTCCTTGACAGGATGAAGCACTCTGGGCACCAGTCCCCCTCCAGAACCAGTGGAGAACAGCATCCACTCCGTCTGTCCTTGACAGGATGAAGCACTCTGGGCACCAGTCCCCCTCCAGAACCAGTGGAGAACAGCATCCACTCCGTCTGTCCTGCACAGGATGAAGCACTCTGGGCACCAGTCCCCCTCCAGAACCAGTGGAGAACAGCATCCCCTCCGTCTGTCCTGCACAGGATGAAGCACTCTGGGCACCAGTCCCCCTCCAGAACCAGTGGAGACATGCATCCACTCCGTCTGTCCTGCACAGGATGAAGCACTCTGGGTACCAGTCCCCCTCCAGAACCAGTGGAGACTGTTATCCACTTGAGAGACTGTGGCTTTGCACTCCCCAGGATGGTACAGTGGGCAAACCACCCACTGTAGAGACTTGAGAGACTGTGGCTTTGCACTCCCCAGGATGGTACAGTGGGCAACCCACCCACTGTAGAGACTTGAGAGACTGTGGCTTTGCACTCCCCAGGATGGTACAGTGGGCAACCCACCCACTGTAGAGACTTGAGACTGTGGCTTTTCACTCCCCAGGATACATGAATGGGCATGGAGCCCCCTTGTGGATCTGGTGTGGTGCACTCATCCGGCTGAGGTGCCCCCCCTTCCTTTCCCCCTGAGGTGCCGGTTGTATTTCTGTCTGATGCCCCAGCAGTGTTCTCTCCGTTTTGATCAGGTATCTAGTGTGGGCCTCGCCCATGCATTTTGGGCCCAGTGGTCCACAGACAATGACTTATGCATTCCCTGCACTACTAATTGTGGTGTATATTTTGTTTAATGTGTATATGTATATATATATATATATATATATATATATATATATATATATATATGTATATATTTGGTTACTGTATTTTGATATATTACAATGGTTCCACTCATTTCCTTTTGTCTTTGCATTCTTCCGGTGGGGTTGGGGGTTGTTACTGTAATGTTTGGATATGCATTGGTGTGTGTGTTGTAGTGGGTGAGGGTCGGGGTGGGGGTGTTGCGTGTGTGTGTCCCTGTCTTTTGCCTCCCCCTCCCCTATGTTGTAGGTGCAGTACTCACCGTTGTCTTCGCCGCCGGCGTTGATGATCGTCGTATAGGAGCAGGAAGACTAGTGCAGGAAGAATATGGAGTTCAGGCTCCATGGTGCCCTCGTTCCTCGTGGAGTGTGTAGAGGTGAGCGTTTTCCCTTTGAAATGGCTGTTTCTGCCGTGTTTTTATCCGCGGTGGATCCGCCCCGGAAAAGGCGGCGGATTGGTAGGTTGTGATACTGTGGGCGGTACTTTGTCTCCCGCCTGTCTGTTGGCGGTGACCGCCGCGCTGTTTGTCTGTACCACGGTGGCGGTCAGAGTGTTAAAGTGGCTGTCTTTGGCGGTTTCCGCCATGGTCATAATTCCCATTTTTTTTACCGCCGGCCTGTTGGCGGTCTTACCGCTGCTTTAACACCATCCGCCAGGGTTGTAATGACCCCCTTGGTCTTCCCAGGTAGCTACTACGGAGGGACCAACTACAGCAACTTTGGGGGGCTCTGCTGCCAGTGGTACAGGGTGGAGTGGCGCACCACAATCAGGGATTATGAGCAGAATCAGATGCCATTATTTGTGGTGTGGGGGGCCTCTACCTGAGACCTACGGAGGAGAGCCATGCAGACTGCCATCCCCGACTTGTCTCCTTCCCCCCAAGTGATCCCATCCCTGGGGCCTGACAGAGCATGGGGATCGCCTTTGATTGGGGTGTGTGGGCTCCGCGAGGTCATCACCACATGAAAGGAGGAGGAGGGCGGCTCCCTGGGCCCATGCAGCATGGGCAGTGGTGTGACCCCAACGGAGACACCAAAGTCAGCTGCTGACACGCCTGTAAGGGGGAGTCTGAGCCCCAGGGTGGTGGGCAGCAGAACGCACTTCAGCCTCTGAGGCCTTGATAGCAGGCACGAGGGATAGTTGCTGCTTTGGCCCTGCGTGATGGCAAACCTGTGGGGGTGTTGGAGGCACCCTTCCTCCCATTTGTGCTTCCTTCTGCAGGAGACCCCCACTGTCCCTTTGTGTCCCCCCCCCCCCACCCTCCTCAGATCAGCACCCAGCTTGTGATTGAAGAGTGTGCGGGGCCTCAGCGCTGTTGGCACCCTCTGTGTGGGCCCATTAGTGCTGTTTGGCCGGTGGGTGATGGGCTCTTGGGTGATGTGAACTGGGGTTGCCTCCTCTGGGGTGCTGGACTACCATGACCACCGTGTTGTTTATTCTAGAGAATTCAACCCAGTAGTGCACCACAATTTCTGGGGGTGTATACCTGTTAGTGGCCCCAATACAGAGGTCACACCAGCTGTGGAGACTGTCGGGCTAGGTCCTGGTATGGTCTGTGGCAGTGCTCCCCTACCTCACACTGGGATCCTTCGTTGCACCCCCCAGTGCCTTCGTGGGGTGTTGAGACTTACACTTCTGGGGGGAAGGAACCGTGCCATCTGACTGCTTGAGCCGCCCCATAAGCCGGGCACAGGTGATCGGGTGGGTCAACTACGATCCAGTGAGCTCCAATGACCACATAAGGGGGTTACTACAACACCTGTCACCATGGACAAAGAAAGATCCCACAGACGCAAAACAGAGTACCCTGGACAAGTGCATGCACCCCTACATGTTGCATGCTAAAATTGGGGCGGTTGGCGCAGATGTTAACTTGCTTCGCCATGGCCTCAGGAATGCAGTTGGGCAGATAACAGAGGCACAAACCAGGGTGTCACAGGTGAAGGACTCGGTCACTGCCCTGCAACAAACAGCGATCAAACTCACTGCAATGTCCAAGGAGCTAGTAGCAAGAGTTAAGGACATGGAGGGCAGGGCTCACCGTAATATGCGATACGTGGGCTTCCCTGAGGGGTGGGAAGGGCCCTCCATGGAACATCTTCTTGACCAATGGCTCCAGAGAGGCCATTTCCTCATGTTTCATTGTTTAGCGATCCAACAGGGCATTGGTGCGGTACCATCCGCCCAGGGCACGACCTGTCCTGTCATTGCAAAACTCCTCAATTATTTAGATCAGGGATGCTAGTCTCAAATATGCTCGGCTCCAGGACAAAATCCCCTCACAATCCCACAGCATCATGATCTTCCCTGACTATACCAGGATAATGCAACAACAACGGCAATCATTTATGGTAGCGAAACTAACGCCTAAGCGACCTTGGAATTCAATACTAGTTACTATATCTGGCGAAACTAAAGGTCATATACCGCTCAGACACTCTTCTTTGAGGCATTGGGGAGGTCTTTCAGTGGACCAACAAATTTCCAAAGCTGAAGCCACACCCCGTGCATGGATTCTGACTGTTCCAGGGGACAGACAGAACTGTCCAAATAATACTGCGGCAAAGAGGCATAACAGATCTCGCTCAACGTGGACAGACCCCCAGCATGATTTTTGGGGGGACGGCAGAGGATGTCAGTGGGTGCAAGGGTGGTAGCGAGAGCTCTTAGAAAATGGGAGGAGGGGGTTGCCTTGGCACCATACTCATGACAATTATATGACTTGATTCCTTGTGGTGTCGGCAGCACTCCCCAATATCCCTCTACTGATTAGTGACTGTCAAACTGTGACCGTTGTGTACCTCCAGTAGTTGAGCCAAGGCTAGCCCCACAACAGATGATTCTTTTTTACTGAAGTATGGGGTTGTTTGGTAGGGTATAGTTTGCGATTCCTATTTCTTTTCATGCTTTTACACACATGGTACACTCCACTCCATCTGCCAGCCACGCTTGCCGACTCCTCCATTGTAGGGGATTATGAGTGCCACCACAGTTGGTGGCTGTTACATGTGCTGTCACAGAACATTAACAGCCACCTCGACAAGGTTAAGGGGTGAGCAGTCTAGAAGCAGGCTAAAAGGGTGAAGAATGACGTCCTCTTACTCCAGGAGACTCATTCAATGGACAAGTGGTGTCTGTGTTGGCTCCCCTCCCACCAAGCTCTGGTAAGACCCTCCTCTTATCCTCCTTGGTATCTGCTGTGGGTTTGTTTGACGTCCAGAGGGCACACCACCCACAGCAGGGAGGTTACACCTTTTTTTCCTCAGCACATCTCCTTCTCCCACCTCGATTACTTTCTAATCACATTTACTTGCATCCAATTTCTGATGTTTCTGTCTTGGCTCAGGGCTCTCCAACCACTCCCCGTGGCCATTCAATTCAGTGTGGGCCATCAGCGACAGTTATACTTTGGTGCTTGTTGCCCTGGCACCTAAGAAATCCAGTTTACTGTCTCTGCATTGAGCAATCCATGGAAGAATATCTCGCCTGTAACATAGCTTCGGGGGCGTCCCAGGTGATGCTGTGGGACGCTATGACATTGACACTGCAGGGAGCGGATATTAGCTTCTGCACCAGGCAGCAGCGCTATCAGGCGGAGGACTTGGTAGATCTTGAGACCCAGATGACAGACTTAGAGGTGTGAGGAAGTATGGTGGGTGGGAAGCAGGCACGTAAGCATTTAGGACTCATACAACAGCAATATCAACAAATCCTCTTAGGGGAAGCTAAGTTGTCTTGGCAGTCGGTGCAGAGCGGCATCTACAAATGGGGTAACAAGTTGAGCAAACTGCTTCATAAACTGTGTCACAGACTTTGTGACCCTGCCACTGTCCCTCTGGTATGTGATCTGATGGGTGCTCTCCTCACTGATCATAAGGAGGTGATCTTTGTTGCCCACTTCTGAGAGGTCTACATTGAGCGTGAAGACCTGTCCCTGTAACAGATAGAGGAATTTGTGTTGATTTCTCCCTGCCAAACCTCACCTTTGCTGATCATGTTCTCTTGAACAAGCCTCTCTCTGGTGCTGAGCTCTCATTTGGTTTGGCCGGCTGCACCCAGGGAAGGCCCTCGGACTTAATGGGTTCCCGTGCAAGTTCTTCAAGACCTTTATGCCTCAACTTCAGGAGCACATGTTGGGTGTGATTCAGTTGGCTGCTCACAGAGCCACCCTCCCTCCTGACTGGTGACATACTGAGATAGTGGTGTCCCCCAATCCTGGTGGGCCGGTGAAGGACCATTCTTATCACCCTATCTTTCTTCTGAATCTGGAAGTCCAGATCCTCGGCAAGGTGCTGGCAGATTCAGTAGCTTGATTCTCAACTTTGCCCACCCGACTGGGCAGGCTTTATGCCCGATTGTGTTATCTGGCACAACAATCGGCACCTGTATAACGCTTTAGCATTAGCTGATAGGTTGAAGGGGCCTGCAGTAGTTCTCTTGGCCGACATTGATATTGCCTTTGATTCAGTGAGTTGAGCATACCTGTTCACTCTTCTTCGTTGCCTTGACTTTGGCCCGGGGTTTCAAACCTACCTCAAACTACGATAAATTGATCTGACAGCAACCGTGCAGGTGGCCAGGGCAAGTTCGGATCATTCCCTATTCAGAGGGGGATAAGGCAGGATGTCCCATCTGCCCTGCTATTTGCTCTTGCCATTGAGCCCTTGGCAGTGTAGGTGAGAATGGCTTTATGTGAGGTGCAGGTTTATCTGATCACATAGTGCTATATGTGGACAATGTCCTCTTTTTTGTAATGTCCCCAGCAAACTCAGGGACTCATATTGCAAATCATGCGTATTTTGGGGGAATCCTTGGGCCTACAACTCAATATTTCCCAATCTACAGGGTTCCCTGTTGGTGGCTGCCTGCAGGATCTTGCCTAGGTTTCGGGCCTCTGGATAGCCTTAGGCAAGTTTAAATACCTGGGTGTTTTCATGTCCCCAGATGTGAATTGGTGTGGACTTGCAACCTGGAACCAGTTCTGGCTCGTTTAAGGGAAAATGTACGGGTCTGGTCGGTCTTACCATGATCTTTAACGGGTCAACAATTTTTAAAATTGTGCTCCTGCCCTGGTTTTTATATGAACTATAGAATTTCCCATACCCCATCTCCTGGCAATGGTTCCGCACTTCAAATTCCATTCTTAATAGCTTTCCTAGGGTGGGTGGGATACCCAGCACTGCCCTGGGAAAGTGCTATCAATCTGCATACTGCGGGGATATTACAGCACAGACATCGAGTCGTACTATTAGGCATCGCATCTTCTGATCATTAATGATTGGTGGTGTGATGCCCATGCGAATCTGAAAAAAGATTAAATGGTTCCCTCATCTCCTACCAATATGGTGGTGGCGACTGTGGCAGCCTGCCTCCATCGACTAAACTTGTTTTGACCCAATGGAGGCAAGTACTTCGTGAAATGGGGTGGCTGGGAAGGCTGACACAGTGGATGCAGTTGTGGCAGAGCCACATGTTGCCGACAGGTGGCTGAGTTGGAAGGGTTTGGGAGATGTGATCTTCACTCTGGGCAATGTTATGAGTGGTACAGTCCTTAAGTCATTACAGGCTTTGCAGGCAGAATACCAACTCCACTGTAGCCAATTTATTTTGTTATTTACCGCTCCAACATGTAGTAACTCCTTGCATTCAAGACCTACCTAACCTTTACGAATGTAATCGTTTGGAGGGTAAGCTCCTCCTGGGGGATCTGGGTGGCCACAAGACTGCCGACAATTATCAGATGCTCATTTCGAACTGTACGGACACGTTCGCTGCTCTTCGGCGGGCACAGGAGGCACACAGAGAGGCTTTGGATGGCGAGGACTGGACTGTGGCCTTGTGTGAGCCCACTGTTGCTAGACTTCGGCTGATTCAACTCAGGTATCTCCATAGAGTACATTTTACACGCCATCGGCTCTGGCAAATAGGTGTGCTTGCTTTCCCATCATGTCTCTGTTGTAACGCAGAAAGGGGCGCTTGGTTACATAGTTTAAGGAGCTGCCCGGCTCTCAATCTATTCTAGCATGGGGCGACAACCTGTCTTTGTAGGGTTCTGCACTGGACGATCCTGATGGACCTGAAGCTCTTGTTCCTTCACATCACAGACACTCCGGGTGGTACTCGATATAAGCAGGCATTACTGTTCCTAAGCCTGACCCTAGGGAAGCGAGACAGATAAAGGGAGTGGAAAGCCCTCCCCAGTCTCTGGCGATGTGGACGATTGGCCTAGATCCCTGCGTGGGATTAGAGGTGGCCGTGTACAAGCCAGAGGCTGCCCACAAAAACACTCCAAGATATGGCAGGCATTGGCAGAATACAGGGGCATAATGGTAGGTTCTACCAGCTATGTGCGGCAAATGGTGGATGATGAAATTCACCTGTTTATGGGATAGGGTGTTGGGATGTGTTGACTTTGGGATTTAGTGGTCGGACATTATATTACAAGAGCATAGTGGGGCAGATTCTGTGCATTTGTTTATGAACCTATTTTCTATGTTTTCTGTTCCCTTATTTGTCGGCTTCATGAGCCGTATATGCCCCGTACAACTAATAAAATCTGTTCTAAAAAAATTCTTTAATGGGTTAAGTAAATCAGCAGCAAACTTTCCCTTATTTTGTTTACAGTGTTAATTTCCATCAAATCAGTTTTAGTGTGGCAAAAATTAAATAACTGCATCTACTACATTGTTCAAAGCGTCTTTTGCATCCAGTTGGCCATGGTCACCAACCTGTCTCAGACTTCTACAAGTATATTAACATGCACAACTGGTTTACATCGGACTTTGCAGTTCTTCTCTACTTTTCTGTGGATTCTCTACGGTTTTGGGAAACTTTCTTGTGATATGCAGAAGATTGGATGGAGTCCAAGAAATTGTATGGTGATCCGACCATCTTCTGGGCCTGTACACTGTCTAAAGGGGATGAGAATTTTTTTGTGGATACTAGAAAGGACACTACCCGAGTTGTCATTGTCATCATCACTGAAGAATGGGATTCCTCTTCTAGGTGTGGTACATCCTCTAAGGTGTGGTACATCCTCTATTCTCCTAACCCTCAATTTAGCAGTCAGTCATAGACTATCTGGGTAATAAGACAATGCCCAAGCCACTAAACGTAAATGAACTGGAATGGTGCGGTAATTATCACATTGGTGTTGGCGGTGGTAACTGGGATGCATTCCTCTCATCTATTCCGCACTTGTTGCACTAATGTCAATCATTCCACCACCTGCCAAGATTGCTGCATTTGGTGTGCCCAAATACAATCCTTATATATGTACTGGCCCTGTTTGAACTCCATTGGCCCGCCCCCTCAGCTGGAGCTACACCACCGCTGGTGTTCCTCCAGCTCTATTAACTGAGATGAGAAAACTCCAAATATCTAGAAGAGCCTCCTCTCTGTCTTACAGGAACACATCCGTAATTTGGAAATATAAGGTGGGGGGCTGTTTAGAGTGGAAGCAAGTTCAGTTCCGATCTACCCGACTTATTAGGTATTCAATATTTCATGGATCGCTTTAAGAACCCTCACTTGAGATTCTTGCCAGAATTTCAAGGCTTCCTGAAGCCAATTCAGGAAAGCCTACCACTGCTCTTGTGTTGTTTTATTTTGGGTTCCTTTAGTTTTCGTGTACGGTTATTTATGCATTCAATATTAATATGGTCTTGTTAAAGGAAACGTCTGCCATACTCAGTGCACATTACTCAATTCCATATTAACCTACACATGCATATACTGGACAAGGTATTACATGATGTGTACTGTCACTCTTTCCAATGATTAAGGTTTAGACAGTCTTCAACCAATCACCACAGCTCATCCAAGTGAAGGTGAAAAGAATTGGTAAATGTGACCGCTTACTATGCCAGCTCAAACTAGAAGCAAGGGTTAAAAATGCACTCAAGCATGTCGACTTGCCCCCTTGCAATCGTAACACCGCTAGTTACAGGTTATTATACGCAGAAGATCCAGGGATGCTGATCAAGTGTACTCTTGAAATAACATTCATCACTGCGGTCTATACTGGGGACATAAGCAAACCTGCTGTTCCTCCGAGTCTGCTGTTATGTTTTTCCGTGGCTTATCACAGACACCTTTATCTCTTAGTAAACTCAACTCTTCCCTTTCTTACTTGGCCTTTTTCTTACCATCATTTCCAACCCAGGCAATTTTGTCAAAAAGTTAAAATAATTAAATACTTGGAGTTTAATCAATAAATGCAAAACAGACTTCCATTCGAAAATTCAAAATGTGCAAGCGTGTCTCATCTGATTGGCAAGCTAAGCACCTTGCCATCCCCACTCATGTAGAAACCTCTGTCTTATCTTTGGTACCTGGGTTAGTCGAGTGGAGGTCCGGTCCAGCACCAATGACCATTCTCAGTCATTTCGGTGCAATTCTTGGCCAGTGCACCCAGACCTGTTGAAGAAAACTCCTTCTCATGTTTGGGTTCAGTCTGAAAATTACATTTTGCAAAAATTGATAGCCTGCAAGTCAGAGAGCGAACCAACAAGCAGATCCCCATAAACAAGTAGAAGCAAGTTTCCTGAGAGAAGGCAAGAAGCAAATATTTATCCTGTCACAAACAGGTTAGAGTAGTGGTCACATGACTAAATTCTAACCAAAAACAAGCAAGTTGAGCTTGTGAGAGAGCTTGCTTTCTCAGTGAAAACAATGTGAACAGCTTTGGCTTAGCAATCCTATTTGCAAAATTCACATCCAGAGTGCCAAGATGTGTATAGCCTCAAAAGTGGCCTATACAGTGAGCAGAGTTAACTTAAGGGAAAATTGTGGTTATGCGTTAATATAAGTAAGCATCTGTATTTTTAATTTCACACCATTTATGCAGGTAGGAGAACTCAAACACACGTTTGGTTAATTTCTTCAGTCAGATAGGGAATACTCTCTTTTCCCATACCTTTTGAAAGTATGGGAGCTTAATGCTAAGAGAAGTGCTTCAAAGATGCATTAGAGGGCTGGAAAGAGTTGGGCTCCACAGCAGGCTTTTCTCTTACTGTCTAATGCAACTTTAAGGCTTTTTTGCAACTTTATATTTCAGCAGCTATTATACAATGAAATCTTTGATGGTGGAATGCATGGAGTGTGCTGTTAAACATTGCTGAGTGGACCCGCATGCTTTATGTGGGGCAAAAGAACTATCCTGCCCCATTCACTTCAAGTCATCAAGCTGAAGGGAAGTGGTTTACAGTATTTTGACAACTCCCATGACCCATATGGATATTTTGCCAAGTGATCCTAGGATTGAAGAATAATGCAATTTTTTACTCCTTCCTCCATTTTCCTGAATTCTATGTCCGAAGTAAGGGGGAGAGATGAACCCTAGCCAACCCACTCAATGCGTTTTTTGAGTGGATGGTCAGTATATCAGCAACTGGGTAATTGTTGGAAATGGCCCCTTCTGCAGGGTTATCCCCAAACTTTTTGCCTTTATCCTCCTATTTTTCTGACCCTCTTTTTGTTGGCTTTAGGACCCTAGGCACTTTACCACTGCTAACCAGTGCTAAAGTGCTTGTGCTTTCTCCCCTAAAACTTGGTATGATTGGCTTACAACCGTTTGGCATATTTAATTTACCTGCAAGTACCTTGTTAAGTGGTATCCCATATACCCAGGGCCTGTCAATTAAATGCTACTAGCGAGACTGCATTGCTGCTTGCGCCACCCACAGAAGTAGCCTCACAACTAGTCTCAGGCCTGCCACTGCAGTACCTGTGTGCATAGTTTACTGCCACATTGACTTGGCAAGTCAAACTACGTTCCAAGGCCTAAACTCCCCTTTTAACTACACGTAAGTTACCCCTACGTTAGGACCTAGATAGCCCTATTGGCAGAGTGTTGTGTATGTAAAAAGTAGGGCACGTATTTTTATGTTTTTGCATGTCCTAGTAGTGACAAAGCCTGTTTTGTTGTTCACTATTGTGAGGGCTGCTCCTCTCAAATTAGCATTGGAAATTCCCTTATATATGTCTGAGTAGTAATTTCTGATCTTGAGGACAAGCATATGTTTGGAATGGTAGTAAGAAATCCTGCTTACTGGTGTATTTGGATTTTAGTAATTACACTTTTAGGCTTTTCTCTATGCTTATAACTCTAAGTGCTTTGCAGTCTGACTCCAATCCACATCTAGGGCAGAATGACAGAGACACTTGGTTAATACTTTCCAGACAGCCACAACACAGGATGGACTGGGTGTGACAGAAGAGGCACCTGCATACTGATAGTCATCTTGGGCTGAGCCTGATAGGTGGCATAAAGGACTCACTGGATTTCTTTTCTGCTTGGTGCTCAGCTGCTAGCTGCTCTGTGACTTTTGCTTCACTGGACCCTGCTGAGCTACCAGGAGAAACCGCCATTATTGTTAAATGCTAAGCCTCGATTCCTCCCTATTCATCCTCGACTCCACCCTAGCCATGACCCGCCAGGTAAACTCAGTCACCTCCTCCTGCTGGCACACACTCCGCAAACTTTGGAAGATCTTCAGATGGATCCCAGCAGACTGTCGCAGGACAGTCACCCACGCCTTAGTCACAAGCAAGCTCAACTACGGCAACGCCCTCTATGCCGGCACCTCGACTAGAAACATTTAAAAAACTACAACTCATCCTGAACGCCGCCGCCAGACTCATCCTGGACCTCCCACGCCAAGAACATCTCCTAACACCTGAGGGCCCTCCACTGACTCCCAGTCGAGAAACAGATCATCGTCAAGCTACTCACCCACACATACAAGGCCATACACAACGCAGGACCAGCCTACCTGAACCACAGCAGCTCCTTCCAACTCTGCCAGATCCCTCTGCTCAGCCAACATGGCCCTGGCCACCATCCCTTGCATCTGCAAAACCACCGCCAGAGGACGATCCTTCACCTACTTCGCAACACAGAGCTGGAACAACCTCCCCCTGCACCTCAGACAAAGCCTGTCACTCACCATCTTCAGGAAGACCCTCAAGACGTGGCTCTTCGGAGGAGGGACCCCCCCCCCCCCCCCCAGACCCCTCTGCCACTCCCCCCCAAACCACCCCACCGGTCCCCACCCCCAGCACCTTGAGACCCTCACAGGTGAGTAGCCGCGCTTTACAAAAACTGATTAAGAAACACTGAGAGAAGCGCTCCAGACATGTATAGACGGGTAAATGGGGATCGACCAGGTCATGGACGAAAAAGGGGAAGGCAGTTTTGCATGGCACCTGTATTGGGAGGACATGTGGGGTCTGGAGACAACTTGTTGCAGACACTGCAAACCGTGAACAGGAGGGACTACCACTTTCAGCATTGTCATTGATGAGCTGGCTGGCTGGCTGGCCGGCCTGCCTGCCTATTGTGTGTCCCCCAAGTTTTCTCCGAGGGGCCCAGCACAGGGTGGATCCCATTCTGCTGCACCTTGGTTCAAGTGCGCAGCAGCTTCTTGCTCCCGGAGATGGCACTGAGCACTTTTTGGCTGTCCTGCAGCGCATGTTGAGCGCCAAGTATCTTTACACTATTGGTGCCACTACAGCGGATTGAGCTTTCTCGCTTTTTTATTTCTTTTTTTTTTCCTGCCTAGCACGTGTCCTGCACTTTCAAAGTGCCCCATGAGCAGCACTAGCTAAATCCTGAGCATCGACTCCTCCCAGGGATTTCTCCTGACGCCACAGCTGTGTAGCAACATTCCACCATGCCAGAGAACTGGCACGCGCCTCACAGTGCAGCTCCACTACGATGCATTGCCTGGGAAACACCTGGAGATGCATCAGAGACTTCACCCCCAGCAAGGCCCCTCCTCCATGTGGCTGCAGCATAGAGGAGAAGGTTGCCACCCTTTCAGTGGACGGCAGCTACTCTCTCTCCAGTGGACACTTGCCGGCGGCCTCAACAAGAAGAGCAGCTGGAGTTTCAGCCGGTCTGACAAGGAGCAGGCCCCAAGGACACAGGGACCATTCCCCGCAGGTACTGTGATTTGGAGTGGGAACCCATGTGGGCCCTTGTGGCTGCTGGGCCTCACGCAGCAACATGCCATGGTTTATTATGGAGCATTTCCCCTCTTTCTGAGGGCTCACTTCCCCAGGACAAGCATGAACCCTCGCTAGTATTCAGTAGGGCTTTGGTTCCCTCCACGCATCGGCGGTCTGACTGCGGGGCTCCTGTACCCTACACCTTGCCCATGGTTGCACTTGCCTGGCAGAGTTCACTGAAGTTCACATAAATTATCCTCACAGGAGTGCAAGGGAACTGTGCCTGAAGTTAGGGGACTATGGGTCAAGAATTAGGTGCTTCGTTTTCCACAAACAGCTGCGTTCCATGACCCAGGTGGTTACTGATGTTGTGATGGTTATCATTCTTACCTGGCATGGCCCAAGATAACGAGAACTACCTCTATATTTATGCATTATACACAATATTCTGCATTTCTTACAAAGTCATTTTTACTGACATAAGAAGTTTTGTTGCTAATGAGTATTGCCTCAGTAACTACTTTACATGCAAATTATGACTAACTTACGAATCAATTATCCTTCATACACAATGTACAAAGCATTCACACGTCATATCTAATGGCCAACGTGTGTGTGTGTGTGTGTGTGTATATATATATAATACACAAAATGTTGGTCATGTGACATGCATACAATATAGATGCCCATTTTTATATAATCCTGTGTTGTTTATTAATTGGGTCACTGATGTGTGTTGTGCAAATGCTTTACACCTGACCTCTGGGGATAAGCCGAACTGCTCTGTGCCAAACTTCCAGAGGGTGAGCACAGGTTATTCGTGGTGTAAAACTTAATTGCTCTGACTACAGTGGTGGGTTCTGCCTGGCTTAGGTGCAAACCCTAGTCAACCAGAAATCTAATTTCTAACATTAATCGTACAAATAACTAAAATTACGGTTTCCTTTCCCATCACTGGTAAATCTATTTTGATATCAGACACTGTGCTCAGTGGCAATTCAAAAAGAGCAAGAGGATCTGCTATACTTTTGTATAAAAACACACATTAGCAACAATTCCACTCCTGAATTAAGGAGTGACCTTTCCTTAGGTAAAGGAGTGAGTTATTCGTCACACCAACTAAACATCGTGTAGATCTTGTTACTGATTAAAGCATTTTGCGGGCAGGTAGGCCATACCTCAAAAGCCTTTGGTAGTATCTTAATAAAATTTCCACTTATCAGTGATATAGAGCTTTTAGGTATGATTTAAATTAAAGCTTGAAAGTGAAGAAACCGGGGGCGAGTGGACATAATCCACGGAGGCTCCACTACACATCACTACACACTAAGAGTCTTACACAGGATAAAAGAGGAAGAGAGAGTAACGCGGAACATGCACGGAGGTTGCAAGTGCTCTCTAAATGCACTTTATGCCAGTAATAAGCCGGAGGGAAGACGTTAATCGAGTAGAGGATGTGAAGACAAGGTGGCAGCAAAGGCTTCTAAGGCTTACTAGAGGAGCAAAGAAGCAATTGGGGACCCCAAAATGGCGGCCGCTTGGCCCCTCACTTTGAAAACCTGGCTGCTTTCGAGTGCAACGAGAATCCCCGATGTGCCAACTACAACTATATAATGCCAAACTCTGCAGTGCAACCGCTCGCAGCAGTCAGAATAGTACGATCGCTCAGTGATGCCTATAAAAAATAAATAAACAGAAATGATGGTAGACGCGTTGATGCCCAACCCCAGGGAGAATAATAGGGAGCCTGGGATAGGTCTGTGCTGGCAAGGAGGTCGATGGTACAAATTAGAGCCCACCTGGAGGAATGAAAGACTGATACAGGAACAGTGACATGAACTAAAACGTGCCCACCTATAAAGCGCTGTAGCTCTTTCCCTACGACAGGTAGTGGGGCTCTTTCAGCCCTGTCCCACAATGAGATGAATTACCCTAAAACAATTAGCAAGGGCAGCACAGCACGAAAAAGCTCAGAAACTGAAGGGAACCTTAGCATAACACCGCTGTTCCATCTTTATGCCGCCAAAAAAAGTGACAGACTAACAGTGTCCAGATATTTTGCACCAGCAGAAACACAAGTCATAGGCCTGTCCCAGATTAGAGGAGACCACATGTCTCTGACAAAGAATCCTCTATCATCACTCCGGGAGTTAAACATGGAACTACGGGAAGAACTGAAAAAAGACATGGGCACATCCCTAGAGGCATTGAGAGCAGACCTCAACGGTAAATTGACCTCTTTACAAGGAGACAGACTCAGTGGGCATAACAGTTCAGGACATAGAAACTAAAACACCTGATCTAGAACACTGCACGGACTGGGTGGATGAACTCACTCGCTCCGTTCAGCAACAACTGCAAGCAACACTCCTGAAACAGGAAGACCTGGAGTACAGCTCTAGACAAGATAACATATGGATAAGAGCTGAGGGCACTGACCTGGAGGCATTCAAAGTGGTGCTGTTTTCGGAGGTGCTCGGGCAAACAGTTGAAAATCAAACTGGATAAAGTGCACAGAGCTGGGGGATCACTGATTGGAGACAGAGCACGAGATATTTTAACGAAAATGCACTCCTTCAAAGTGAAAGAGGCTATATTGCAAGCAGCCCGAAAACTAGACACAGTAACATTTCAAGGAGCCATATGCTCCCTCTACCAAGACATTGCGCGTCGCCAGCAGTTTCACCCCCATCACTGAAAAATTTAGACCGGACCAAATCAAGTACCGATGGACAGTCCTCTTCGGCCTCACCTTTGAGTTGCATAATAAATCACACCACATCACAGATCCTGACCTGAAGAGGCGCTGTTACTATTGGAATTACCAAGAGCCTAAGTGCAACACTCGCAAGAGGACAGAGGAGCGACAGGGCAGGGCACTAAGCGAAGGTCCCTGGCTATCACAGCGCCGTCAAAGATTTCAGAGAAAACGATAAAAGACGCATAGTGCTCAGTCCTCACACCGGGTCAGGCTGGGTTCTGGCTTATCATAACCCGGCAGTAGGCTGAAAGAAGAAAAGAAACCACTGCCCGGAAACTGTATATCGCTGATGGTCTATTCAACTAGTTGAACATGCCTCCTGGAGAGAAGCAAAATGCGGGCTGAAGAACTTCATGTAAACGATATAATTCCTTAACTAATGTAACAATAATTTGGCCATGGTAGCGATAACTGACTAAATCACATATCACAATGTTGATACTACTAGATAACAATCTTAGCCAGTTGTCCCATTAGTTCAAGTATTTTGACAGTTGTGTTACTACTTACAGGTGAAAGTTTGTCAACTTATTTTCGATCTGGAGTGTTTTAATGTAAATAATGGAGGAGTGGCATTGCTCGGGCAGGGGGTGGGAGAGAACCACTTGAGAAGGTCGAGGGCGAAAGGGGAGATAAAGGCTCTTGAAATGCTGAGATCTTGGGAGCGGGAGGACACCCAACATTGATTACTACCCTTTCTTGGAATGTTATGGGCCTCAATTCCCCAGCAAAGAGACACAAACTATGGAAATATTTGCTGGACCAACACTATGATATAGTGGCACTACAGGAAACACACCGTAAAAGAGCGGTCACAGATTGAAACAGGGCATACCCTTTCATCTATAGGTCTTCGGCATCTACTAAGCACAACGGGGTGACATTCCTCTATACAATTCCAGCCAGTGAGGTATAAGACAAATAGAGAGGGAAGAGTGGTCATAGTAAAAGGCTATATTCGAGGGAAAATCTGCACAATTGCTGCAGTTTATGCACCAAACACTGATCAGGGTGCCTTTGTGCAATCCCTGCTAAGCCTAGTGGGAGGATTTAAACGAGAAACTTTATCCTTACCTGGCACTCAAGAATAGACAGTTCCCATCCACACAGATCTCCAAGTAGCTTCATTAAATCACTAAAGCAAGCAGTAATAGATCTGGGTCCGATAGATGCATGGCGATCATTACACCCTACCACGAAAGGTTATACATTCTTTTCACATGTACATTGAACATACTCCTGCCTGGATTATGTCTTTCTTATCCAGTCACTCACTCAGGATTTGCAGAGGGTGACCGTCCAATTATGTATTCTGATTATGCTCCAATCTCAGTATCTATAGGGTAGAATAATCCCTCAGCGAAACAAACACTGGTTTTTCCCTAATGCACTAACACATGATAAATTGCTACATGATGACTTGCAGAAGGCTATTTGGGATTTTTTTCAAGTAAATCACCCTCGGGTAATAAGAGGTAAATATGGCATTGACGTCTGCACTTAATAAACAAAGGAAGAGGGAATGAGAGGCACTGGAAGAGGAATTGAACAACCCCGACCTTGCCCCTCCAGCGCAAGGTGACAGCATTAAGGGGTAAGCTTTAGGCTATATACGCCAACAGGGCTGCATTGACGATTTTATGTTGAACCAGTGACCTCGGAAAAAGAGAAAGCGAGGGTGTTTGCCACATTTTACTAAACATTATATCAATCAAGGAATTTGTAAAGCGCACTACTCACCCGTGATGGTCTCAAGGCGCTGAGAGTGGCTAAGAGGGTGAGAGGGGTATGATGGGGAGGGCAGGGGGCGAAGGCGCTGCTACTGCTCGAACAGCCAAGTCTTGAGAAGGTAAGGATGTCCTTGGTCTGATGCAGGTGGGTGGGAAGAGTGTTCCACATCTTGGCATCGAGAATGATCTGCCGCCGGTTGTAGTTCTGCAGATGCGTGGCATGGTGGTGAGGGTGGGGGAGCTGTCGGGTCGGGTGTAGAAGGAGAGCCATCTGTTGAGGTAGTCTGGTCTGGTGTTGTGCAGTGCTTTGTGAGCGTGGGTGAGGAGTTTGAAAGCGATTCTCTTGTTGACGGAGAGCCAGTGCAGGTCTCTCAGGCGGCCTGTGATGTGGCAGTGGCGGGGATGTCCAGGATAGGTGTGCAGAGGCTTTCTGGATGAGTTGCAGCCTTTTCTGGAGTTTGGCCGTGTTTCCTGCGTAGAGGGTATTGCCGTAGTCCAGTTTGCTTCTTACGAGGGCTGGGTGACTGTTCTACTGCTTTCCTTGGGGATCCATTTGTAGATCTTTCAGAGTATGGGGAGGGTGTTGAAGCAGGAGGAGGAGATGGCGTTGACTTGCTGGGTCATGGATAGTGACAAGCACAGGATGAATCCTAGGTTGCGTGCATGGTCGGTGGGAGTCGGAGCAGATCCGAGTGTGGCAGGCCACCAGGAATCATCCCAAGGGGAAGGGATGGAGCCGAAGATGAGGACCTCAGTCTTCTCAGAATTGAGTTTGAGGCAGCTGTTCTTCATCCAGTCGGCGGTGGCTTTCATTCCTTCTTGGAGGTTGGCCTTGAGGAGACCTTGGTGAGGGAGAGGATCAGCTGGGTGTCGTCGGCGTATGAGATGATGTTGAGTTTGTGAGATCGGGCGATGTTAGCGAGCGGAGTCATGTAGATGTTGATGAGGGTTGGGCTGAGGGACGAACCCTGGGGTACGCCGCAGATGATTTTGGTGGCTTCAGAACGGAATGGAGGGAAGCGGACTCTCCGAGTTCTGCCGGTGATAAAGGAGGTGATCCAGTTCAGCGCTCTGTCATGGATTCCTGCATTGCTGAGGCATGTGAGTAGGGTGTGGTGGCAGACGGTGTTGTATGGGGCTGAGAGGTCCAGGAGGATGAGGGCCACAGTTTTGCTGGTGTCCATTATGGTCCTGATGTCATTGGTGGTGGCGATGAGGACAGTTTCGGAGCTGTGGTTGCTGTGGAACCCGGATTGGGCAGGGTCCAGAGTGCTGTTCTCCTCGAGAAAGCGGGTCAGTTGTCTGTTGACAGCCTTCTCAATGACTTTTGCTGGGAAGGGGAGCAGGGAGATAGGCCGGATGTTCTTGAGGTCCTTTGGTTTTTTGAGGAGGGCGTTGATCTCGGCATATTTCCAGCTCTCGGGGACGGTGGCGGACGCGAAGGAACTGTTGATGATCTTCCAGAGTTGGGGTGCGATGATGGAGCTTGCTTTGTTGAGGATGTGGTGAGGGCAGGGGGTCGGATGGTGAGTCGGAGTGGATGGTGTTCATGATTTACGATGGTGTCGTTGACGGGGGTCCAGGAGAGCAAGAGGCTGGTCGGTTTTGAGTCTGTAGTGTTGGTGGTTGCCGGGGGGAGGTCTGAGTGCTGAAGCGGTCATTGATATCTGCGATCTTGCAGTGGAAGTAGGAGGCTAGGGAGTCACAGAAGACTTGTGATGGCGGGATGTCGTTAGAGAGTTCCTTCACGATGTTGAAGAGCTCCTTGTGGCAGTGTGCATTGTTGTTGATGCATTTTTTGAAGACAGTTCTCGTGGCGGTTTGGATGAGTTGTTGATGTCTGCGGATGGCGTTTTTGTAGGCTGTGTGGTTGTCAGGTGTCTGATATGTCGCCCCTTCTTTTCGAGTCTTCGCCATGTCTGCTTAGATTCTTGGAGGTCGGAGGTAAACCAGAAGGCCTTTCTGTCAGTGCGTACGTTGGAGGGATTTTTGATTGGGGTGAGAGTGCAGGCACAGTGCATTCCCTGAAGTTGCGGGCAGCTGTGTCAGTGTCGGTGGTGTCGATGGGTGGGTTCCGGGAGAGGGTAGTGATTAGTTGGTCTTTGGTGACCTTGTTCCATTTACCGTGTGGAATCTGTTGTGGGTGATGGAGTGTTGTGGGTTTCTCGAAGGAGAATTGGATGCAGCAGTGATCTGTCCAGTGGAGTTCGGTGGTGTGGCTGAAGGAGATGTGTTTGCTGGCAGAGAAAATAGGTCGGAGTGGGTCAGTGTCGTGATGAGCTGTTTGAGTCTGAGTTTGGAGAGGTTGTCGAGCAGGGTGGTGGTGATGTAGTCGGTGGAGTTCTCAAGGTGGAAGTTTAGGTCCCCAAGGTGTATATAGTCCGTGGATGCAAGAGTGTGCGTGCTGATGACGTTGGTGATGGAGTCTCTGAACTGCTGTTGGGGGCCAGGGGACCTGTAGACAAGGGTACCTCAGAGATTGGTGTTTAGGTCGGTGTGGATCTGGAAGTGCAGGTGTTAGGCGGTGCTGAGGGTGTCTTCGGTGCTGGTCGTGATCCAGAGATTCTTGTGGACGATGACGATGCCTCCTCTAGGTTTGTTGGAGCGGTCCCTGCGGGTGATCTTGTAGCTGTCTGGGATGGCTATGGCAGTGTTGGGCGTTGAGGAGGGGTTCATCCAGGTCTCGGTCAGGAAGGCGATATCTGGGGAAGCGGAGTCGATTAGATTCCATAGTTCTACTGCGTGTTTGTGAATGGAGCGGGTGTCGAGAAGAATACATCTGAGATGGTCGCGCCCTGCCTTGGTGGGTGGGTTGTTGGCATGGAGGCTGGTGAAGGTGAAGTTCTGGCAGGAGAAGGGTCTGCAGGTGATCTGCGGGGAGGCTTGAAGGCAAACGGGAGAACGGCCGGTGTTGAGGGCATGGAGGGCGGTGTAATAAAGACAAGCGTGGCGGCGGTGGGGGGACGAGCCAGCAGTTCCGGCGCTGGGTGTGATCCAGGCGCAGACAGCCTTGCCTAGCGGCACGCCCGCTGCACAGCCACACTGCGGCCGCCATTATGTAAGAGGGGGGAAGGAGAGGAGAGCTGGAAGGCTGGAGTGGGGACAAAAACGGTGTGAAAAAATGGGGCCGAGCCGAGAGGGCAGCAGCAGCGGGAGAGCAGCACGAGGGAGCGGAGGGGGGCAGGGCCATAGGGGCAGCAGCAGCGGGGAAGAGAGATGTGGAGGGTGAGAGAGAGTGGAAGGAAAGGCAGAAGTCAAGCAAAAGTGCAGAAAAAAGTAAAAGGCAAAAGTGAAAGCAAGTTAAAAGGGCACACAGGAGAGCGAACGGCAGCAGAGGCACGGGGGCAGACACGGAGAGAGAGCACACAGAGAGAGGGTTAGAGAAAAAGGGGGAAGAGAGGCAGCCTAGCAGGAATGCAGAGCTCTCCCACTAGACACCAGATATGAAGCACAGGCAGAAGCCTGCGGGTGGAGGAGGGCCTCAAACTCCTGACAGGGGTAAGGAGTTCAGAGGAGCGAGGGATGAGGGCTCTACTTATCAGGTAGAGCCACTGGAGGCAGAGCAGTTCACTGACCAGGTAATACAAGGTTATACTGACCAGGTTATACAAGGCAGATCACTGATACACACTCTAGTTGAACTACCTTAAAACAACCGACCTCCCACAGGTCACATCAGACCAAAATGAACAATTAGAAGCACCAATTAGCAAAGATGAAGTACGAAAGGTAATTGGAGCACTCAAGCTCCACAAATCCCCAGGACAAGACGGCTAAGCGCTCATTCCTACAAGACCTTTAGCTCAGACCTGGTCCCCCACCTCACATCCCTTTTCAACTACATTGCAGAAAGAGGACAGGTCACGTCTACCATTGGCAAGGCCACTATAATGATCCTGCCCAAACCGGGGAAAGACCACCGCTACTGTGGTCCTACAGGTCCATTGCCCTTCTTAACTTGGAAACTAAATTATATTAAAAAAATATATTATTTTTTCTGCTGACCGACATCCTAAAATTTTGAAATATCCTGTGAAAAAGCATTGCGCAGTAGCTGATGGTCAACTGTCTCCCGGAGTCTGGATGGACTCTAGTGTGCCGAGGCAAACCCTGTCGGTGTGGAAGTCTCCCATCTGGAGTAAGAGCAAAACTGGAGGCTGAGGCCTGAGCCGAGGCCTGGGCCCGCAGCGCGGCGACTGAAGCGAAAGGGGGCATCGAACGTAAGACGGAGCTGCTGGAGAAGCCTGAGACGGAGGCCGCTTCAAGAGAGAAGGGGCATCGCTATGCCCTATGCTTGCGGCAGCAACAGAGCATGATGGCATGGTGGAGACCTACCACAGAGGATAGATAATAGCTGAGGAGCCGGGAACAGGCCTATGTAGATGGAGAGGTGGATGGTGCTGGGGGGGCGTCTGTTGAAAAGACATATGGCGCACTGGGTTGGGGGAGAGGCCTGCACAGCCTACAGACTCTAGAAAAGCTGAGGAGAAAACAGAGGGACTTGGAGAGGTGAACAGGCTTGATCGAAGCATTAGTGCTCTTGCAGACCAACAAAAGGGCTTTTGAGGAAAGCAAGTGAACCATCTAGGGTGGAGCAGAGAGGTTGGAGGACAAGAAGCACAGGAGCCATCCCCTTGGAGACACAGATGGGTGTTTTGGATAAAGCCCCAGAGTGAGGGTGAATGGCAAAAAGTGTGGGGAGCTGAGACAAATAACGCTGCACTAACATTTAAAAAAACGAAACAAAAAAAAAAACACTTTGCACAACATAAAGATAGAAATGGCAGCCTCCCCCCTAGTACCGGCTGTAGTACTGGTCCCAGTTAAGGAAAACATGGGGTGAGACCAGGTGCAACGGCAAGCTAAGGGCAACACCATCACTCAATGTACTACTTTAAGACATGTGGCGCAGCGCCTTTCTGGACGCACCCGGGATGCCTCGGAGGGTGGTCATCTGAGACGCAGTTGGAACTCACACAGGCAGTACTACTGTAAGCTATACAAGGCTCACGTACAGCGCTGGAGGAGAACATAGCTGGAGTATCGGTAGAGGTCAACCTCTTGAGAGAGAACCTGCGCATGGTTGCGGATAAGGTGTCTGAAGCAGAGGCCAATATTACTACCCTACAATCGGAAGTTCGACAGATTAAAAAACAGATGTCACAGGTGATGAGGTTCAATTCCACTCTAGAGGAGTGCATGGAGGATGCTGAGGGACTCTCTTGGAATAATCTTTGACTTTTCAGCTTCCCGTAGGGGGCAGAAGGGCTGGGTGTGTAGCGCTTCCTGGGGCACTGGATTTGAGAGGAGCTTAAACCAGAAGGGCTGTCGCCATGCTTCGTCATAGAGAGAGTGCATAGGGTGTTGGCCCCGCGGCCACCACTGGGTGATCCACCTCAAGCTTTGATCACCAGAATATTGAACATTGGGACAGAGATGTTATTCTCAGAATAGCAAGAGAGCACGCTAATCCCCAATATGAAGGCCGAAACATAGCGATCTACCTGGACTATATTCACAGAGTGCAGGAACACTGCAAAACGTTCCTTGAAGTTAGAAAGCGCCTTTGAGCCATGCCAATCAGGTACGTGCTCCTCTACCAAGCTAAATTAAAGATTATTCATGATGGCAAGACAGACTTCTTTGAACAACCAGAGGAAGTATGGACATGGCTAGATATGGCAAAGGTTGTCCGAGAAGGTCCACAGGAAAAGTAGCAACAAGAGTGCGGTGGACAAAGGGGATCACGGAGCCGTCGCTTTGATGGAGACTCCTAGCCAGAGACTGGACGAGTGGAGATCTGTGACAAAAGCACAATGACCATTGTAGACCAACCACGGAACCTGGAGAACAACCCGGAACGATCATCACAGGTGGAAACAAGTCTTATGACTCCCAGCACAGAACAGGAAGGTGAACATCCTGGCTTTGCAGAAAGGCATGAGTGAGACATCAGTGACCCGGTTTAGGGATCAACGCCTCACCTTGCAAGAGAAGCTAGGAGGGTCTATGACAGGAAGTATGAAGGTCGGATCTCGCAGACAGATAAACGAGCGGTAGGAGACCAACAGGGTTACCTGCACAAACATGAACATTGTAAGGGGACACTAGAGGGGGTTAGCAGAGGGGAGGAAGAGCTGGAAGAAGAACATCTTCGCTAAGACAACATAACATCCCGTGAACACCTCTAACAAGTAAGCTAAAGAGGGATATGATGGTTGGTAGGGACATGGTACACAAATCATACAATTGCATAAATTACTTAGACTCAAGATTGTGTGTGTGTGTGTGTGTGTGTGTGTGGGGGGGGGGGGGGGGGGGAGAATCCTGGAAGGCCTATGTGATGGTGAACACTGACGGCTAATTATGATCTGAACACTGAGACAGTGTAAAGAGGATTGGGAGGTGGGGATCGTTCTGATTTGGGGTCCACAAGGGAGGAGAGGCTGATGATGATGCAAGTCCTGGTACATCAGTAAGGGTGGGCGAGAACAAGTTTTTGTTTCAATGTTCCTTGCCTGGGGGAGGGGGAGGAGGGAGTGATGGGTGAGTTATCAGAGGGGATACATGTTGTAATGTTTTTTTGGTTGATGTACTGTAGACTCCATGGATATGATAGGAAGGGCCCTTTTAGGGTTTCCACTGCAAAACTCAACAAATGGCCACCACACGTAACTTGAAACTCCTGACATGGAATGTACAGGGCTTGGGGTTCTTTCAAAAACGCTATAGAGTGCTGAACTTGCTGAAGAGGCGAAAGGTGGTATATAGCCTGCTTGCAGGAGACCCACCTCACTGATCAGGAAGCCACCAACCTGCCTAAAAAAAATGGAGGGGACAGATGTATAGTGCTAACTACTTCTCTTATTTCCGGGGGGCTGGCGGTCTGGTTTGCTCCAGGCATCCCATTTGTAATGATATGCAAGGTAGCAGATGTGGAAGGCCGATACTTGTTCCTACAAGGCAGACTAGACGGGACAGAAGTGGCCTTCCTGAACACGTATGGCCCAAACATTGGTGATGGTCAGTTTTATCGCAATTTGTTGGAGGTGGTTGCTCTGATAGCAGATATTAAATTGCTTTGGGCTGGGAACTTTAATTGTATTATTGATGGGAACTTGTCTGTCATCCACCCAAACAAAACACTATTCCACATATGACCGTGCAGCTACAGGAGATCATGACACACATATCCCTTTGAGATGTGAGGAGGTAAAAGCACCCAGGGAAACACGAGTATACCAGTCACTCACTAACACATGGCACATTTAGCAGAATGAATAGGCTGTTGGTCTCAGATGAGCTGACACCGATGATGCACGGGGTGGAACGCCTCTCCTGCTATTTGTCAGATCATGCCCCGGTGCTCATCACGTTCAAATGGGGGGATGATGTAAGGTCCCCTGGTGATTAGAGATTCCCAGCTGACATATTAAAGGACACTTATGGACAGGAAACAATAGCTGTATCTCTATAGCACTATTTTGCAGAGAACTGGCAGGAAACAAGTAGCCGAGATACAGAGTAGGAGGCCATGAAGGCAGTTATAAGAGGGTGCTGTATAGGGCTCACCTGCGGAGTACGTTAATCTTTGCAGATGGAACTTTCTCATAAAGAGGAGCAACTGGCGGTCTTACAAGAATCACCAACGGAGGAGGCACAGAGGGGAGGAGATGAGGTCACCCTACGGAGACAGTCGAGATGAGGGACAGGCTTGAACATTATACATTGAAGTCCTACAGACAATTACTGTATTGAGAGGTGGACACCTCAGAGAGTCTGTTAGCCTGGATTCTACGCAGGGAACTGCAGCGCCACACCATTATGCACCTCAAAACCCCACAGGGGGACGCAAACACACAGGCAGACTTGTTAGGCACACTCAGAGACCACTTGCAACAGGTATACACTAACTCAGTTATTAACCAGCCAGTAGAGGTGCTGGGTTTCTTGAAGGCCTGGAGGTTCCACAATTGAGGGAGGAGGCGAAAAAGGGACATGGAGGCATAAATCACATTAGAGTGGCTTTAATAGTTTTACCAGGAGGAAAGACTCCAGCCAATGATGGCTTCCCGATTGACTTCTATCACACATACTCAGGGACTGTGACCCAGCAACTGTTGGAAGTTTATCTTGAAGCTAGGAAAACAGGAGAACTGCCTCAGTCTAAGAGAGAAGGGGGCAAAATAATGATTCCAAAGCCAGGGGCGGGCACCTTGGATCCATCCTCATACAGGCCTTACAATGATAAATACAGATACTAAGATACTATGTAAACTGCTTGCGCTTCGTCTCCGGGGGGGTAATGGCAGGATAGGTACATGTAGATCAATGTGGATTCATACCTGGCAGGAATACCACAAGGAATCTCCGCCGTCTCATGCATGTGATGCACGAAACAGAAGAATCCCAAGATGACCTAGTGGTGGTGTCAGCTGATATAGCTAAAGCCTTTGACACAGTAAATTGGAAGTATGTGCAGGGTGTGCTAGAGGCAATGGGATTCGGGCCACACTTCAGAGGCTGGATTAAGCTCCTTTATACTAAACCTATGCTCAAGGTCAGAGCTGGCCGATTATGCTCGGACCAAATGCCAGTGAGGAGAGGGACAAGACAGGGGTGTCCGTTGTCCCCCTTGCTCTTTGCTTTAGCAATGGAGCCACTGGCGATACAGTTTCACCAGAAAATGAAGCGTTGGGGGGATTGTAGTGGGGGACACAACACATTTGGTGTCACTTTATGCGGATGATACTCTCTTACTTGAGGACACCAGAGGAATTGTTGCTGGTGCTGCTTCAAAATATGGATAAATTTGGGGACATACGAACTAATCATGCTAAGTCGCTGGTGTTCCCCTTGGGACGCTTAGCGAGGGTGGACCCCCAGCATGCTGCCGCAGCTTCCACTACGATGGGAGGGTGACAAGTTTAGGTACTTGGGAGTAATTATAGCGTTTACTCCGACAGTAAAGGATACACTATAACATAGAAAAAATGTTGGAGGTCCACCGCCTGTCGGTACAGTTCTGGAACACACTTCCACTCTCCCTGATTGGACAAGTGGAAGTAGCGAAGATGGAGTTCCTTCCCCGCAGGCTTTACACCTTACAGCATGCATTTGATGCACTGCCAAGAGCAGTGTTTCCACGCTAGCACCCTTTACTTACAACACTGGTCTTGAGGGGGGAGGGGCCGATGCAGGGTTGCTTGGGAATATTTGCACTTGTCGACACTTCGGAGGGGGGGTTGGGTTCGTTGGGGGGGGGGGGGGGGGGGGGGGGTGGTTTGCGGAGTCAGGTGTGGCGGTCCCGCAGAT